>NC_084805.1:25618048-26218048 GCF_963583255.1 Pyrus communis
TTCAGTTATTTGGCTTAATTGGAAAGCTGCTATCAGTTAGCTTTATGAGTTTCCATAGCAGGGGGGTTGCAATTTGCAGTTGTCTTGCTAATTTTCTTTTTAGTTTTCTTTATGGACATCTGCATGAAGAAGAGTCATTAATGCTTAAGAAAAATAAATTGATTTGTTCAAAAAAAAAAAAAAAAAATAAAATAAAATTACATGAGCAGCTAACATGTCGCAGAATAACTGTCATAGAGCTGCAATTATTACCCTATGTATAACAAGGTCTATGACATTTGTTCTGCACCGAGTTCACTACTCATGTAATTTTATTTTCCTTATGCATTAGAGCGGATGATTTGTCATCTTGGATCTATCTTGCAAAAGAATAAAGAATTAGATGGAGATCTTAACCATAGAATACAAGGTGGATGGATGAAGTGGAAGAGTGCATCGAGTTTGTTGTGTGATCGTCATATGCTGCTAAAGCTCTAGGAAAATTTTTACAGGACGATAATAAGGCCAGCAATGCTTTATGACATGGAGTGTTGGGCGGTCTAAAATCAATACATGCAAAAAGGTAAGTGTAGTGCAGTTGATAATGCATATGGATGTGTAGGCACGCAAGAAACATAGGATTAAGAACGATGATATCTGAGGTAAAGTAGGAGTGACCGCAATTGAAGATAAGATGAGAGAAAATCGATGGTTTGGACACTTGAACCGAAGACCTATAGATGCTTTGGTTAGAAGATGCGACTATGAGACGGAAGCTCAGGGTAAAAGAGGTGGTAAGACCTAGGAAGACTGGGAAATAGACTTTAAGAAATGATATGGAATACTTAGAGCTAAGGGAAGCCATGGTGCAAAATCGAGCGCAATAACATTCTAGAATTGATACAGCTAACACTACTTAGTGGGATTACGCTTGGTTGTTGGTTTGTTGGGTATTAATGGCTCTCGTTTATATATATTCGTGCCGATAGGATTGATTTAATGTTTCCAATGCATGAGCTGTACGTGGCAACTTTTTTATATCTTATTTGTGGAACGTGTCTTCTATTCTTAAATGAGTTTTATGAGGATTTTTCATTTTCCAAATATCTCCTTTATCAATAGGTTTTGTAGCATCCCCACACACTGATATAACAGAGAAAAGAAGCAAGGCTTCTTCCTCACCGCTTCATTGTTTTTGCTTATACTTCTATCTTCTTCTTCTTCTCAAAGGCCCTGTTAAGGGTTGCCGTTTTCACTTCAACAATGAATTTCCGTTTAATCCCTAAGAAAGAAAAGGCAGAGAAACATGTGGGCGTCCACTGCTTCTATTGCAAAAGGGTGTTACAAAATCGCCAGGCTCTAGGGGGTCATCTTAAGGTTCATAAGGAAGAGATCAACGCAAAGAGGAGCCAGAGGTATGCTAGCCATTTCAGCAACTCAGAAATTACGACTCACAATGCTCATCCTTTCAGCATGCTCCATCCTGAAATTTTTTCTGGAGTTGCTGAGAGCAATCCAAGTAATCTCATTGGTAAGTTAACCTCTCCTTTGAATTTCTCCAAGAGATTCTACTCCAATCAAAATAGCCAGGTGAATGTGAGGTTTGTGAGCAAGTCCTATGAGAACAATACGAGCGCCATGCCTCCAAAATTTTCATCTAGCAGTGGTCATGCCAAAATCCCAGATTCTAAACCTTTATCCTTTATGGCTGCATCCTGTTGTACCGCAGTACCAACTGGTATCCCTTCCGGCCCATCATTCTCTTTTGTCATAAATGGTGTTTGTGAGCTTAATAATGATCAATTTCAATCTTTTATGGATGGTATGCCATACCTTCAGGCTCACATTGATGGTATAATTTCATATCATGTGAAAGCTGTAACTGATCTTGATTCAGATCTCCGCTCAAATCAGTCAGCTGGCTTCAAGGAACCTAGTACTGGTGGTTCCTTGCCTCCACATCCCAGTCAATCTTCTGGCCAAGGCGAAATCGGTCAGTGTAAGACAGAGACTGTCTTAACCTCTAAGAAAAGGAAGCGGTGCTCCTTACATGAAGCCAGAGGAAGTGCTGAGATGATGCATGCACTAAAAGGGCCTAAGATCAACTCTGAGCTGTCAATGGAAACAGATAAGCCTCCACATCTCAGTCAATCTTCACGCCAAGGTGAAATTGGCCTGTATAAGACACAAACTGCATTAAACTCTATAGGAGGTAAAAGACACTGCTTTGGTGAAGGAGGTGGAAATGCTGAGATCATGAATGCACCGTCAATGGAAAGCGATAAGCCTCCAAAGAGAGAGCTTCTTCTTTTTAAAGATTCAGAGAACTGCTTTTCAGGATCAGGAATAGCTTCGAATGTGAAGGAGGAAAACCAAACAAATCTTGATCTCTCTCTACATCTGTAGCTTTGTATCAGCTATATTACAAAACTCTGAGCTAGCATGGACCAGATAAGCCTTCAAAGAGCTTTCTAGAGATGAAACTCCTTTTTATGGGTCACAAATAACTTTTATGCGAAAGAGGAGGGCCAAATAAGTCTAGACCGGTCTCTAATTTGTAGCTTTATCTATGCAATGTGTTTGTAAGCAGTGAATATTATAAATAGATATGGGTTTGATAAAGGGACATTAGCTCTCTCTCTCTCTCTCTCTAAAAATGAAAAGAAATCTTTTTTTTTTTTTTTTTTTTTCATTTATGACTTAATACTTTTCTGATTCTATATCTGCACATCTGGTTGTCTTTCTGTTTCTTTTTCATCCTAGAAGTAAATGTATTGCGTTAGGAAAATAGACTGATATGGTTATTGTGGTGTGCCTCTTTACTTTACTACTATTTATATATAGTCTGCACCTTCAGTTTGGTGGAGTTACCAATCCACTTAAACTTGTTTACGTCTTATGAGCATCTTGGATTATTGTTGTCTTATACATTATTATCCTGAATATGATAAGGTTTTCAAGTCTTGGTGTCCCTCTTTCTGTTCTATCTTTACAATGCATATAATTGTCTGATTTACCTTACATGATTAGTAAGCAACAAAGTTGTTGCAACAAATTTATTTCTGTTATTCAATAGGGATGCACAGTAGAGAAAAGTACCTTGTCGGTAACTGACATATGGTCCTTGCACTCTCAGAACTACTTGTTATTTTTTATTCTTAAACATTTTGCAGTTGTATGCGCAGAGAAATTGGTGCGATTATTACCTGTGATCCTGGTGGTGTAATTGGATCAGTCAGTAATACACATCTATGGGGGACACGCTTGAAATGTTCACTTTAGTGTCTGCATATGGCCTCTTCTTTGAAGGCGGCAAACGGCCTGGCTCTTGCTGGAGCTTTTGTTGGAAAATTGCTGTATGCCAATTACGGCATTGACCCGTTGAATCTATATTTCATATATTGAGAGAGATTGCAGCAGAGCTCAAAGCATTTGGGAGACATCAGAGTGCCAAACCAGCTCGTTACTCCCTTTATTGGATTATATGGCCTGAATGCTGGCTAATCCTTAAAGAAAAACACCTGTAATGTGATAATCTTGAAAGGAGTAGCCTGTTGATTTCACATGTTGGTATCTGTGGGAGGTTGGCTGGACGCCAGTTCCCCTATTCTCGAAAACCGACTGGAAGTACAGGTCTTTCTTGCTTGGGAGCCTCCTGAAATGGAATGGCAGAATATGAATGTTGATGGGCCGAGGAGAATGGCATCTGGCGGAATTAGAGCAGGGGAAGTTATTTAGACCAATCTTGGCAGGGGATATTGAAGTAGAAATCTGGGGATTACAGTTTAGCTTGCAGTTTGCAATTTAGAAGAAAGCACTAAAGATGTATTCAGATTTCAGACGGACTTCGCTATTATTGTAAAATTGATGAAACAAGGTAATGTTATCCACCGTCGCCCCTTTTGAAGTGCAGATTTTTTATGCAGCAATTTGAACACTGTACATTACTGCATGTCTATAGAGAGAAGAATGCAGTGGCAGATGGGATGGCAAATGGAGCTACAACACTGATTTGGGAGTCTAAAGTGACCACGCTAAGCATCTTAGGGCTGTTTTTTATTTCCTCTTAGAGAATCGTGTTTAGACCTTCGTTGCATTATTTTTATGGAGTCATTGCAGGAAACTTACTGCTGCTTTCTTTTTCTTTCTTGGTCGATTGGACGTTGTTCTGTTTATGTGCAGATTGCAGATCATGATCAAGGATGTTAATGAGCAGTTGCAGTCATCTGTCAAGAGAAGCTATAGCTTCTTATTGGAAATTTATCCTATCCGGCTGAGTACGGTGAGAATTGGTAAATTATGCTCTCTCTATATCTATCTTCGCATGACATGTTAGGTGATGAGAGAGACATAAAACGTGAGTGTTTGAACCTATGAAGCCAAGTTTTTTCTCGCTAATAACACCGGTTGCTTTGATAGTTAATTGTTCTTTTCTGACCAAAACCAGATTATTAACAATGTGGTTTGGTTTGGTGACAGTCTATCTTTCACTGTTATCTTCCTAAATTCAGCAGACAAACCCAATTTGTATTTTTCTTTGAAATTGTCTGCAAACTTGGTATAAAGGGATTTTTGAGTAAAATGACACAGTTTTCCCTAATAAAAATTAAAATTGCAGTTTTGGGGTGGTAGGTGGTAGGTGGTAGGTGTTGTAAGCAAGCACGATTTGTGTGGATTCGGTTTCATTCCCACTTGTATTTCTTTCGTTATCAGTATCATCTCTAAAAGAGTAAAGACAAAACGTATCTCTAAGTTTATTCCTCACCAACATATTTGATATTTGTAGCCTTTTATTTATGGGGTTAGGACTTGAGAACACACGCTTTTGATATGCGTGTTTGTAGGGTTCATTTCGTAATGTATTTTAATGATCCAAACAATCTCTTTCATGTTTTTTTGTAGAATCGTATTCATCTTTTTTTTTTTTCATTATAAATAAATGTCCAGTGATTTTGGATTTATCTAATTTTTTTCGTAAGGATGATCTATGCAAGATATACTAAAATATAGACAGTTCAGATCGTTGTAATGCATGACGAAGTAGAACCTTATCATAGCAAATGGATGTAAACACCACTTTTCTGTCTCTTTCTTTTTTGGTTAATGAGACATCCTCTTTCTTCCCTTTTTGTTACAGGAGGATAATGGTATCTTTCTCCTTTAGCATTGTGGTACCTCCAACTCCAAGGTTTAATCACACCAAAATTCTTTTCTTCTTAGAAAAGGAGAATATCATATGGGAATTTACATGATAGAGAGTTGAGAACTTATTCTATTTTTGCATGAAATAATAACTTTGATTCTGATCTTTATTCGAAAATTTGTGTTAACGTGCAAGAGGTAACGATATTTATATCTTATACAAAAAATCGAAAATGAAATATTCAAGCTTTTAAGACTGTACGATCAGTAATGCGTTAAGATTATGTTACGTCAAATGTTTGAATAAAAGTAGATAATGAGATAACTACGAAAATAAGTAGAGTTCAAATAAGAGTGGTGTTAACTACACATCTCATTTTATTTTTTATATTTTTATTAATTTTTGGCCGTTGAATCGAATAAATTGAGAGAAACCAAATGACAAAATTAACAAAATTAACAAAAAAAATGTGTGAAGAATAAAAATGAATGTTTCGGTAAACCACCCAGCTGCTAGAATTGAACTTAAATTATCAATTAAAAACAACACTTGGAGCTATGGAGCTAAAACAAACGTAGATTAGGATTCTCTCATCTCCAAATCTCCTTCTTTCAACTTCTATCTCACTTTCTTCTTTGTTTCTCTTATAGAGACGTCAATGAAAAATGTTGATTTGGTTTAATTGTAATCGTTCAAATAAAAATGGATCTAAAAAAACATAGCGGAGAGAATCGTACTCCAATAAACGCATCAGCAAAGGGTTATCATCTATCTTTTTTTTTTTTTTTGGTAACAGGTTAGTATTTATCTTATTCTATAGTCAAATCTCCTTTTCAATATTTCTGTGTAAGTGTACAACCTCTTCCACTTTCATCAAGGAGCGTGCAAATCACTCTCCAACTTCTACCAAAACATTTCCCCCGTCTTTTCTCCCATGTGTATTTTTACTCGGTCATTGGGCGCGTGGTTATTCCTTAATCTAGCGTCAAAGAACCATGTTTGCCACATAATAAATAATCTTAGTTTATGGAGGAAGAGTGGGCTGATGGGTCACCACCTGCTCTTCCTATTTGGATGCAAATGCAAAAAGCAGACCTCTCTAAATCTCATCAAGTCACCATCTTTATATAACAATCTTTCAACCCTTTTCTGGTTGCAAGTTATTGTTCTTCTTGCCACTTTCTCTCTCTTCCTTCTTTATCTCTCCTACGCTGCTTCTGTTCATAAGTTGTACAGCTTGTTTGTGTTCTTCTGGGTTTAGTGTTTGATGGATGTTGAAGCTGAAAAGGTAACAAAAAGTTCGATTCTGTGTGATTTTTCCGAACTGGTTTTTTTCGGCGGTTGGATTTTTTGTGCTAAAGGACAAAAGATTGGATTTTGAGCTGCTTTTTGAGGTATTTTTGGTTTATCAGGTAGTGTGAATTTTGGGTGTTTTCTGTTTTTTCATCTTGGGATCAAATTTCATAGCTTTTGGTTTTGAATTTGGTGTTTTAATTGGAGATAGTGGTGATTGTGTGTATAGAAAGAACAAAGTTATGATTTGTTCATATATGTGAGTTAACTTTGGATGTTTAGATTATGATCATGTAAAATAATTTGCTGCTGTAATTTTGTGTAAATTTGGATAGTGGGATTGCTTTATTTGCACAAAATCTGTGAAAGATAAGTACTTTTCTTAGTAAGATTATCGGAGACGAAATATAGGAACTAAGTTGCATGTAAAGTAAGGGTTTTGGTATATTTTGCTCAAACGGGGAAATATGCAACGGGTTAGATTGTCCTCCCAACAGGCGCCGGTACACAAGCTAGGGGATTCTCAAATTGCATTATCCCCGAAGTTTAGGTTAGCGGTTATCCAGTCTTCGTTGTTGAATCCTTCCCCGGAATTAGAGTTATCTCTTGAGGAAAACCCCCTCATTCCTGGCCTTCCTGATGATGTTGCACTTAACTGTCTCCTTCGGGTTCCAGTCGAAAGCCACACAGCAAGCAAAGCTGTCTGCAAGCGTTGGCATCTATTGTTTGGTAGTAAAGAGCGGTTTTTCACTCGAAGAAAAGAATTAGGCTTCAAAGACCCTTGGCTTTTTGTCTTTGCCTTTCACAAGTGCACTGGAAGGATTCAGTGGCAGGTTCTTGATCTCACTAATTTCTCTTGGCACACTATCCCTCCCATGCCCTGCAGAGACAAGGTTTTTCCCCATGGTTTCAGATGTGTTTCGATGCCCCGTGAAGGAACTCTCTTTATTTGCGGTGGTATGGTCTCTGATGTGGATTGTCCGCTTGACTTGGTCCTGAAATACGAAGTTCAGAAGAATCGGTGGACTGTAATAAATCAGATGATAAGTGCTAGGTCTTTTTTTGCAAGTGGAGTTATTGATGGGAAGATTTATGTGGCTGGAGGAAACAGTTCAGATCTTTTTGAGCTTGACTCAGCTGAGGTTTTGGATCCTGTTAAAGGGTGTTGGCATCCCATAGCTAGCATGGGAGCAAATATGGCCTCTTATGATGCAGCAGTTCTCAATGGAAAGCTTCTTGTTACAGAAGGCTGGTTGTGGCCTTTCTTTGTCTCTCCCAGGGGTCAGGTTTATGACCCGAGAGCCAATAATTGGGAAAGCATGGCTGTTGGACTGAGAGAAGGCTGGACAGGTTCAAGTGTGGTGATTTATGGCCATTTATTTGTGGTCTCAGAGCTTGAAAGGATGAAGCTTAAGGTTTATGATGCGGATACTGATTCTTGGGAACCAATAGAAGGACCCCCTTTGCCAGAGCAGATCTGTAAACCCTTTGCTGTTAATGCCTGTGATTGCATGATATATGTTGTGGGTAGGAACCTTCATGTTGCTGTGGGTCAAATCTCAAGGGTTAGCCGTAAAGGAACTTGCGAGAAGAAGTGGAGCTTTGGTGTTCGATGGAATGTGGTTGATGCGCCGCATTGTTTCTCTGACTTAACGCCCTCAAGTTCACAGGTCCTGTTTGCTTAGCTTGTCAATCTCTTTCATCATGTTCTGCCACTTTGTATGTCCTTGAATAAGTTCTGGTTATATAAAATACCTAAGCTGTAAAAAGCGAATGGATGTGTGTAAAATGGCTTTGTGTTATTGGAATGTATTCAAGTATATGGTTGTTTTTCCTCTGTTTATATGTTTGTTAATCTTTTGTTTTCTCTTCCTTTCTTACCTTGATTTCTCATTGTTTGTTGTGTATACTGTTGTACCCTTGCTTGGATACCCCAGATATTTTCCCCATGTTTTCGGATGAACTTTATATTTGGCACTATTTTTTTCAGACATATATTTGGCACTATTGAATACTATATATCTTTGCAACAGAGAAACTAGTTTATTCAGTACCGAAACCAGTAGTTACTCTTGTATCAACTTCCTCTATTAACTGGTTTGTGCTGTATTCCGTAACCTTGTTTTCAGTAAGTGCCTATTTAGTGACAGTTTGATATTTCGATTTTGAGAATTCTGATCAAAACCAAAGCAATGAACTTCAAGCATCGTAAGAATGAGGTCGGCGATGCATCAAGTGGGTAAGTGTGAACCATTGTTCTTTTACAAAGTGTTAGCTTAGTATTGATGTATCTTACCCTGCTGCATAATATCTCTATTTTCCTTAGTAGTTTTTCCTCTGATGTATGCCTAAGATCTTATTCTCGAGGCTTTTCTCTATTCGGCCACTATGTGACATATGATTCAGTCGAGCTAGCTACCTTTGCTCCTTATTGGGTGTCGTTTGAACAAATGACTGCATAATCATATTCCAAATGGAGTAGATGCTAGGTTTACGTAATCCTCCAAGATTTTCTTTGGTTTACAATGTCCATAGTGTTTTCGTACGTGATTTTAGTAAACCCTTGGACAAGTTGCTTTCGTGATAGGGCGCTGCATCAGATTTTTCAGCGCTTTGCAGTTATGGGGATCGACATCTGGATTGATCACAAAGTTGTGTGAGCTTCAAAGAAAAGGGTGAAGGTAGGTATAGCTGTCCTGGAAGGCTGGAACCAAACTGTTGGAGGGCCATGGCCTTAATTGAGTTCCAGGATTGTTCAATAATTGGGAGTTATGGAGCATTTGTGGTATTTGTGGTTGAGAAGAGCTGGATTTGGGGTTGAAAAGGACACCACAACAGAGAGGATGAGGCAACAGCTGGTGCTACCAGTTTACATACAGCTTGGAGTTGAAGAGTCTTGTGAGGGGAGAAACTCCCATATCCCTTGTTTCATACCGCTCTCATTCTCTCTCATCACATGACTACCCATGTGATGAGAGAGAGAGAGAGAGAGAGAGAGAGAGGGGGGGGGGGGGTATGAAACGAGGGATATGTGAGTTTTGTGAATGTGAGCTATTTACCAAAAAGCGTAAAAGCAGAAGAAGCTTGACTCCTACTGTACATCAATGTTTAGTATATATTGCGTTATAAGTGACTTTGCTTCACCAGTTAAATCCTCTAAAGAAATTTAGTGCACACCCGATCGTTAAATTAAGCAGACATACATTGACGTACTTTAGAATCTCAGAAAACTGGATGCATTATGTGGGGTTATGTGAAACAAAGTGCCTATGATTGTTACTGAAAGCGAAGTGTCAATGGCACCTCAACGTTCTCGAAATTAGTAAACTGTAAATGGTTACTTGCTTTCCTAAATTTTTACCGTGTACGGTGTACTGGGATGTATTGGGCTTCTTAGTTGTTCATTGTAGTTTACTATTTTTTTTTAGCTAAAATGATTTCTGAGATTGTTATAACTTTTCGTTTGGTTCTTGAGATTTGAAATCAATAAGAGTTGTATCTGATTTTGTTTACTATCAATCATTTTGATCATTCCGTGAAAAATTATGTTAAATAAGAACCAAAATGATAAAAATATCTTTTGTTTAATAAACAATGGGCCAATAAGTGGGCTTTGATGAGGGTTGGGTGGTGGTGAGTATAGCCCAATCAGATGGCATTATCAAGTGCACTCTTCGTTGGCGCAAGGTTTAAGAAAACGACACCGTTGTCAGTTGAGCATCGAGAGTGAAGAGAATCGACGAAGCAGAACCGCAGAGAGGAAAGGAGAAGAAGAAAATGGGGGCAATAACGGCCTCAGTGATTGCGATAGTGGGTGTGGTTCTCGGTTGGATCGCCATCGAGATTGCCTGCAAACCTTGCCTCGAACAGGGCCGCCAAGCCATCGATCGCAGCCTGAATCCCGACTACGATCCCGACGACGACGGCAGCGTTTCCGCCGACATCAGCGCTCCTCTCAACCCTCCCGCCCTCAACAACACCGCCGCGGATCTCGAGGCGGAGGATCCCAAAAGCGCCGCTGCCATCGCAGCTTCTTCTCATTCCGATGCCATCAGGGCCGTCTGATGGGCTTCCTTTTCCTTTTCCCATCATACAATTACATTGTTGCTTTCAATTTTTCTTTTGTATTTTATTATTATTTATTATTTTGGTTAAAATTAAAATAGAGGAAAATCGATGTAATTATCTAATTTTGTATGAAATGTAATTACAATGAGAAATGTGCTTTTATGCCCTCCGTTGGTGGGACTGGTCTTCAAGCAAAGATCAATTCTCAAGGCTAAATTAGTACAATAACTCCGGGGATCGCGGTTATTTATCGACAACGATCATGCTTTATTCCACTAAGTAAAATCGGTTGTATGAATCGTGATTGTTTAAGGGAATGTGCAAATCCGAGTAAGAGGGAATGTGCAAATCCGAGTAAGGATTCGCCGTCGATATCGATGGTGAGTAACTACCTTGTCACATTGTTGTATAAACCGATACAACCGGAAGCGGATTTTCGTCGACTTGACATTCAAGGCACGAGTTTTTGGGAAGCTTATGGTGCAGCGAAAATTCTACAAAAGATTTTTGGTTGAAAATTGAAATTCACAAAACCGAGTAAAAACGGAGTGAAAAATGCGATTGTTGGAAAGGAAACGTGTGCCAAAAGACGCGTTTGTCACACATACAACAACACTCGAACAGAGAAGAAACGAAACTACCAGGAGTGTCAAGATATTCTTCTTTTTTTTGTCTTTGTTACATATTACCCTATTTCATAAGAACAAGGAAAAAATCCGCAATTCATTCACGCAGTCGACTCTTTTCGCAGGAATACAGATCTGAAAACGAAGATTAAATATTCTTTACAATCAAGTATCGACCGCCAACAAAAATTTAAGAGAAAGATAAGAACTACAAGTCGCTGTACATGAATCAGACGGGACTGGACCGTACCATCCTGTGTCTTCCCTCCCGAAGATGGAATAAGTCTTTCCCGTGTCATTTACAGAGGAGAAAGCTTCAAAATCTGCAGGGTTTCCTTTATTATGCTAGGTAGTTGTAAATTTGAGGGTTGTTCTTGTCCCGTTCTAGATACTCCCGGTCAATCAGGCTTTCAATCCTTTTCTTCAAATCCGCCGGCTTTATCGGAAATTTAAGCTGCTCACCAGAACAAACACCAACACCACACAATTTCCCTCAATATTTTTACTCACTCATTCCTTATTTCCAGGCCCGTAAATGCTGGTTTATATAACTGAATGGATTTGAATGAAAAAATCAAATGAATTTTTACTTACCTGTTGGAACAGTTCTGTTATCAGAAGAGTGTGACTCAGCACCTTCCTAGTTTTCATTATCCGAACAATAGCAGCATCAACCTGCAATGCACCGGGTTACACAAAATTTTCAATCTAAAAGATAACAATCATTGGGATGTGACCAGCACGCGAAATAGGGGAAAATCTGGAACCCAAAGAAAGGTTGACCTGATATTGGCGGTCTTGGAATACTCTTTCAGTGGTGCTCGTGTTCTCCTCCACTGTTTCCTTCATTTGGATCGCATTCACCTGCATCCATCAAAATAATGTAAGCAACATCATGGGAGTGGTCCAAAATAAGGTCACCCTGCAGTGAACCTGAGTGGTTTTTAAAGCACAGGAGAAAACTGAGAGGACAATATTTTCATATAAACAAATTCACTTTTCTAACTTCTCAGATTTAGACGTGTTTTCTGCATATGCAGCTTGAGACCTTTTTGATAACCATTGTTCATTTGGGCTAATGGACATCCAAATCAAATTTACCTTTATGCGGTAGAGAGGAGCAATGAAAGTGTCATTGAATGTAAATGTATCACCATCATCCACGTCTCTCCCTTTGGGAAACTAAAGCACAAATTAGAAAAAGGAAAAAGACAAAAAGTAAGGATAAGACCCAACATTTCCAATTATGTTACAGATAGAAATTTTGCATATGAATCTGGAAATTCATCCAAGCACCCACCTTTTGTAGGACACGAACTTTTCCACATGCAAGGGACTGCAGAGTTCTTCTGAGTTCCTTATCCTCAATGCCAGTTGAATCCTTAATGTCTTCAAGGCTTAGCTTCTCAGCATCATTAAACAGCATCAAGACAACAGTCTGGCAAACCAAATGAATATAGTTCAATCACTTACACAAGTAGAATTTAAAGAATTCTCCTCAATAACAAAGAATTAATGCTGGAAAACATAAGCATAATGGCCTAGAAGTGACCAACCTGAAACAGAGAAACTGCAAGCTCCTTTTTGCCTTTAGGAAAATCTGCTTTCAAGACACAGTGACCTAATGAATTTTGCCACATTAAACGCCTACCACTGTACTTGCTTAGGTAAAACTCCTTGAAGATATCCTGTTGGACAATGAAAAATGAGTCAGAAGATTTACTAAGTACAATAACCTTGCCAGTAACGAAAGCATCTGTTGAGTAGCATGTACTTACCTGGTATACATTCAATTCATGAGGAAGTCTAACATCCATGGGAGGATAAGTTGGCCAGTACCTGTACCAAAGCACCACTTAGAACTCCTAGCAGATATGGAGAAAATTGTAAGAAAAATAAAAGTCAGGTTATAAGTTAAGTTCTTCGCAATAGGTTCCATATGTTCTCTCACTAAAATGTATATTCTTAATAATAAGGTCTATGCACAAACTAATACGTTTAAATAATATAGTATATATCTTGTTTGACAGAATGCAATGAGGAAGAATTAGTTGGATATGACATATAAATCAAATTCACCAAACTTTATAAACAGTTGTAAAGTAGATCCAACTATTATAGGAAATAACAAAATAATTTGAAGCATACCCAGTTGTAAGGACATGAACACTCATCTCAATCCCTGATGGGAGTTTTGTCCTGGCCTGGGATGATTGTCTGAAGGACTCGTTTATCTCTTTTGAGAGTTCAATATCCTGAAAAGATGTACATGCAATGAAAGAATTTAATACCCTTACATATATCTCTGGCCACATGTGAATCACAAATCCATCCCTATATAAAGTAAATATGATTTTGAGAAGAACTGAAGAAAGTAGATGATACATAAAGTGCTTATGAATCCCAAACTAACTACAAGAGCTCATATACAAATGGACTTTGTGGACCTTAGCCCAGTGCTATAATATTTACTTTTCCCCTGTTGCCCACCAATGAAAAGAAAAAAACCTACAACCCATAACATCAATAAATATGTTTTTTTTTTTTTTTTTTTTGAACAAACGATATTATTTACACTAAGAGGAGGGGAGGGGAGGGTTGGGGGGTTGGGGGGGGGGGGGGGGGGGGGGGGTGTGTGGGCTTAGCCTCACAATGGGCTAGCAATAATGTGATTCAAGAATCGAACCCAAGAAAAACAGAAAACAAATAAAGTAAAACATTCACAATGAGAATCCAATTGTTCCTTCATTTCGATTACCCTTTCCTCCTATGATGCATACCAAACAACACGAGAGAAGAAAACACTCCTCTCCATCCTTCCTACTTTTCATTCCTTTTGCAACATACCCTAATCCATCCTCCCTAGTTTCCTTCCCAAGTACTAATCATAGTGTTACATGAGCAAAATGGTTCACTTAGACCCCCTGATGTGGTAACGCAGATTGTGATCAATTAATGGCCATCACATTTCTTCAAGATACATGTTTCATGTATCCAAATAATGCTTTGCACAGCTAATCACGTCTATAATATTTAACAATATCCAGCAAGAGTACTCGCCAAAAGATAACAGCGAAAAAGTAAAGCCTAGAAAATATGTTAATCATGCTGTCAATTACACCACCTTCCAGAGTCCAGCATGTAACATGGAGTTGCCTAAATTAATACAAGAATTCATTAAACTTAGCAGTTAAACAAGCCTGTTTGAGATCCTTTTCCATATTTTACATCCTACAGAGATAAGCAACGTTGGGCCTGGAATAAGTTTAAGAACTAATCAACCCAGACAATCTTGACCTCACTTTTTTATGCCTTAAAAATTGCACTCTATAAAAGTTAATCTGATGCATCTCGTCAATCCAAAGAAAAGTAGATCAGCAAGGACAAATTCTGCCACCCCCAATTTTGGCATGAAATACTGGAGGCAATAATAATTAATCACTGCGATTAAACATATGACTTAGAAAATATACATACCTTAAACATTCCTTCGAGTTTGTTTGTAAACTGACTGCCACACTCGGTCTTCAGCTGTACAGAGATGAAATTTGGTCAGTACAATCAAGTGACAGAGATCTCATTTAAATATAAGTCATAGAAAATCAAAATCCATTATTTACCTTGGAAATCATAGACTTCTCTGCGTCAATAGAAGCACTCTTTCCCAAAAGAAGCCTTTTTGCAAGATCTTTCTTATAAAATGCTTCAAACACGTCCTTACCCTGGATTAAAAAAAAAAAAAAAAAAAAAAACCTTAAATCAGTATCTAGACAGACATGAGCAACTAAGTAACAAGGGTTTCCAAGCATGGATAAGAGAAAACATGTTTACAAGAAATGCTAGTTAACTCAGGAATCAACTCATTAATTTGGACAATTACACTTCAATCTTACCTGTATAAACCTGAATAAAACCAAGACTTTGTCAAGCATTCCCTCCAATTCCTCTTCAGATGTACCCTTATTCCCAGCACGAAGCTTCTCGTCCAAAAACTTTGCTATCAGCTCAGCAGGTCGGTTCTACAATAGGAGAAAAAAAAAACTCTTGATTAAACATGTCTATTTAGATCTGTAATGAGCAGTGCATTAAACTTGAATTCAAAACACACTGGAAAAAGTGGGGAAGGGGGGAATGTAAATGGAATTAAACTGGCTACATTCAACTGAAAGACAATAAATCTATAGATGGTTATTAAATGTTATAACAAAAACTTATCCAAACTCTTATCATGTATCTACTATCATTTCTGCTAAATTCTGCCTTTCTTATGTCGCATCACTTGAAACCACGTCGAAGATTTCCCGTTGTAATATGAAGGAAAAGAAACACAAGCAAACATGGGAAAAGTCAATTAGATAAAAGACTACCTGTCGGAGATTAATTAAATGCTCGAAGGCATCCTTTATGGTGTTGCAGAATACTTCATTCTTGAAAAAGCTTTCTTCCCATATAGTGTCAAGAGAAGCCTTAAATTCCAAAAGAGAAGCAACCATTTCTTTATCTTTCTCTTCATCCATGATAATGCCCTGCCCTGTCCTCCGGATGTATGAGCTAAGCGCTTGCCTTAGTGATTCAAGGGCATTGACTCTGGAAAAAAGAGTGTGCATCCTTTGAAGGTCCTCAATGCGATTCCCATCCATCAGCAATGTGAAACCCTACAAGGGAAACCATAAGTACCTAAATTCAATACATAGGGGTAGAATTCAAAAACTTAAGGATAGAATAATAAAGTTCATAGCAAGATAAAAACCTTGTCGAGAATGGCTGGTATATGGCGATCTAAAAGCTGTTTTTCCGCTGTTGCAACTAAAGGCTTTCGTGTACTTGCATCCAGGTAGATTAAACATCTTTCATGTTCTTCATGCAACCTTATCTGCAACATATTATCCAAAAATCTCCAATGGTAGGCATAAGTCATCATAGTGACAAAGAGACAAGCTAGATAGGTGCAAGCAAAGTAATTGGAACAAGTCATTATGTTCAAAAAATTGAGATGAAAAGAAAAAATTGCTGAAGTAAATAGGCCTCATGAAGACTTGAGAGATGGAGAAAGAAATATGCACCTCCACATGCTTCAAGTAATCCGGAACATCTGCCTGCTGCATATATTTCATGCCTTCAGCAGCATAAAATTCAGAAGTACACTCAAGAAATGGCTTCTCAAAGCTTTCTGAGTAAATTCCTAAAGCTGTAAACATCTTCAAAAGATGGTTAAGCAGAGTCCTAGCCACTGCTTCACCTAATCTGGAAAACCAAGACCACAACATTGTAGATTTACTAGTTGCAAAAGCAAACCCAACAAATTAATAAAGATCCTTGTACTATGTTAATCAATCAACATTCAAGTCTTAGGTTTTAATTAACACCTGGCACTGAGCTTTTTACTTTAAGGTGCAAGTGCTCTATGGCACACCACATATCCTTTTATTACTCATCGCCTACCCATAAATAAGACAAAAATTTGGTGCTGCAAATGTCTACCCTCACAGACCCAACATCACGGAAGAAAAGGTTATTGAAAATATCATATTATTGTACAGAAAGTCAGTTTCTAGGTAAGATGATGAAAGGCACAATCTTGGCTATATATAATGAACTTCAATATGAGAAGTTTCCTTTTGAAACAAGAAGATCCAAATGCCCACAACATATGCCTACGAACATTCATCCATCAAAACCTCACTTAATTGACCCCCAATCCAACCATACAGCCTAAAACCCTCACTCATCTTCTAGAAATAGGAGAAATCTGGGAAGTAAGGACTTAAAATTTATGGTCTTGAAAGTTTACGATCATTTTTTGGACCTGCTTTTTTACAAACCAACCCACCACGAAAGTTATCTAATCTGTCCTACAACCTACCATTAATTGAGATTGGTGGAACATAACTTACCTTTCTTTCTCGATCATTCTTAAAAGGCCAGTGACAGTTTTGTGCTCAACTTCTGGAGACAGAGAAAGGTGTTTGCGGAAAAGCTGCAACCCCATGTCCCACAACGAACGAACATTTGGAGTTTGTTTCACGTATGTCCTATCAAGATATAAGGCTATACCGCGAATCATTAACATCTGGTCACAAAGGTCCTGCCAGCATCTCTCAACAAGTGATAAAAAAACCACTAAATCTGGGCTTTGGCCAACCAAAGATTGCAGCGCTGCAGCTATGTGTCTTTCACACTCCTTCTCAATTCGTTGATAAAGACTTCCTCCCATCTTGTGCAGGCAGAGATCATTAACAGCCTGAGGAGAACATGTTTTGCTTTCTGTTAACCCTAGTGCATGGAAAATTCATACTGTAGAACAAAGAGAAATGTGGTTGTTCTACCTGATAAAGCTTCTCCAAGTCACAAGAATCAGGTTTCTTTAAGAATATAGCAGAAATAGCTGATTTCAGCTTTGCCCATGTTTCCTCTTCAAAATTCGTGGGTAACGTGGGTTTAGCTTCATTGAGACATGAAAAAAATGAAGATGTAACTAGTCAGTAACCTTTTTTCAAAATGTAGTCAACTTACAAAGCAAAATGAGCATGTATTGGTGAGTAACTCTCTATCTTCATGTTTGAGTGTAAGCATGTCTGTGAGTTTGTGTGTGCAGAAACCAGCACAAGAACTTGCTGCAATGAAACCAGAAAACCAGCCCAAACACCAGCAGTCCAGAACTGATATCATATCAAGTAGAAACACTGTACATTTGCGAAGTTAACAAGTATTGTGTACTGCTACATCCACTCTTAACTAGAATTGCAGAAAAAGCATAAACTCTAGTCCAAACCCAATCATGCTAGGAAGAACATTACCTATGTTTGAATGGGGGATGTCAAAAGTACCAAGGAACTTTAAACTCAATTGTGAATAATATACTACAAGGACACTACAATGATTCGATGAAATACTTAAGCTATAGGTCATGCAAAACCCTCACCTTGTTCATGCACCAAATACTTCCTACACAGAGAGCAACTAGGAAAGCAATGACGAAACCTAATTATGACTACTATAAACAGAACTGGAACTTCCATAGTTCAATGACTGACCAGAAAGTGGACAAGGGAGTACTTGCCATCAAAGTCAGCTAGCGAATCACAGTAACCGCAGACGAAACAATTTCATCATAAGCATGCAAATTGCATGGGACACACGAGATTCGAGCACCAATGTCAAACTAAATTTGCAGAAGTACTAGCATGGAAAGAAAATTAAGGGCAAATACACATTCAAAAACATAAAAGAGTTTCTTGATTCGCGCCTTGCAAATGATACAGGTTGAAATTTTGCATAAAACCCACATGAAACTGAAGTATCCAAGTTAAACCCCACCTCTCAATTCCAACTAATTTAACAAATTGCATACCACCAAACCCAAAACCTAATTCGGCAAATTGCCCTAGTCCTCAAACTCCAAAGCTAAATCAATGATCCTATCCAATACTACAAAACCTAGAAATGACTATCTGAACCCAGTATATCAAAATTAGCCCCAAAATACGACATCGTATTAGGATCGAGAAGGCGTACCTTTGACGAGCTTGATGACAAGCTTCTTGGTAGAGGGCTGAGGGGGCTGCGCCTTTTTGCGGGATAAATTGGCGGCGATGCCTCGGGGAGAGGGGTCGTCGGGCTTGAGATCTTCGTCGAGGGACATGGAAGAGGGGTCGAATACGGCGTCGTTATCGGGGTCCTGGGACGGGTGAGTGTGAGGGTGGTGGTGGTGATGGTGGTGGAGGCCATTTTTGCTGGGATCGAGGGAACAGGCCACCGCCTGCGACTTGGCCTTTTTCATGGGTGGGCCGGCGGAAGAAGGGTTGAGAGAGGAGGAGGAGGAGGTGCCGCTGTGGTTGATCGCTGAGGAGCGTTTGTTGGGGTGAGACATCAAACTCATCAACAGCGCATTGTAAGTGAAAGAGATAGAGAGAGAAACTGAGGAGAGAGAAAGCGAGACGAAGATTTGAGAAGGCAGCTGCTGAGATAGATTAGAGCCCGATACGAGACAGAGATAGAGAGAGAAAGAGAAGAGAGAGAGAGTGTGTGTTAATTCATTTTTATTTTTTTTCTTTTTTCTTACGACCAAATATCTTTTTGAAAATAATGACTCAAGATTTCTTTTTTATGAGGTTTTATGAGTTTTTTTTTATTTTTTGACAAACGATAACATTAATGATTTAATTTTTTTAACAAATGATATTATCTATATTTAGAGGAGGAAACATTAGTGGGTTAATTGTTAATTATTAGACGGGAGGGTGATTGTGAGGATTGAATTCACACCAAAGCGCATATGCATGATTATTTTTCAATACAATAAAGCGTCATCTGCTAATTTAGTTCTTTTTTTTTTATCCATAACATTTTGTATGGTTTATATTTTGTTAAAATTGTTGTTTAGATTGTTAATGTTGTTATTAAATTTAATCTTTTTGTTGTAACTATCTAGAATCATAAATTCTGATAAGAAAACGTATATGATTATTACGAGCGCGATCAAGTGTTTGTTGATGTTCTAAAATTATTCCCGCATCTTTAAATGTGTTATTAAATCAAGGAAAGATATCACCTCCAGATCTCTCCCTCCAAAGCTCACCAATTAATTAATCTGGGATCTTAAAATTTGATCCAACGGCTACAAACATGGCTCTTTAAAAGTTATAATAATTTTAGTTGTTTGGTCAAATTTTAAAAGTCCGAATTAATTGATTAGTAGGTTTTGGTAGGAGAGATCCGTGGATCTCTTCGCTTAAATCAAGACTTGAATTTAGAGCCCTTCCGTACTCTCCTCACAATGCCCATTTGACTTGAGCTTCATTGTTGACTGGTGAGGGTGAGGATGAGGGTGAAAGTGTCGGGTGAGACCAAGAGATAAAATTACATTATGTTTAAAGGTCTTGATTTCTTTTAATGTAGCAGGAAAAATGTTGAACGTGATAAAGGATTAAATTTGTCCAATTCAACTGTTAGATTTGTTATATATAAGAAATTGTAGCAATGGTTTCTCAAATTTAACTCAATTGTAGCAATAGTCATTCTAACATAACTCATTTTGACGGAATTCTGACGGAGTTAACGAAAATGATTAAAGCTGCACGTTTTTTATGAGTTAAAATCATAATCATTGGTCCCTTAACTTCTTAAAACATGCAGCTATAGTCATTTTCTTCAATTCTATTAGAACTTTTGGCAAAATGAGTCATGTTCTATGCACATGAGCTGATCGAGGGGCAAATATGGAAAACCAAATGAGAAAAATTGTAGTAGTGGTCTCTCAACTTTAACCTAATTTGAGAAATGATCCCTCAACTTTAACTCAATTGGAGCAATAGTCTCTCAACTTTAACCCAATTGTAGCAGTGGTCATTTCAACATAACTCATTTTGACGGAGTTAATGAAAAGGATCAAACCTGTATGTTTTTTATGAGTTAAGAGACAAATGGTAATTGATTTTCAGTTAAGAAATCATTACTCTAATAAGGTTAAAATTAAGAAACTATTACTACAATTTTCTCAAAGTGAGATGGTCCAATTTAATTGAGTTTTCATGAAAGGGTCTTGGCCATTGGGCCACAGATTGCAGCCTAAAGAATTCCAGCCGTAAGCAAAGATAAGGGCAAGGCCCCAAGGGCAGCCCTATAGCGAGGTACTGTTCACTTCGAATGGTAATTACCCTTATGCAACTTCATCCATTAGGCCAGGACAATGACGGTACTACTCACAAATATATATTTTTAGTTTTTGGAGAATAGTTAAGTTATTTGATAATTCGCGGATATGTTAATTTTTTGATGCAGGATGAATAAGGGATGATTAGGTATTTATTGGAAAAAAAATGTATAATCTTGTTTGTATTTTCATAAAATATAACTTTAAATTTTTTCAGATTTTTAAAGCTCTTTTTCGTATTTTGTTCCTTTTGTTTTAATTTTGAACTTCGGAAATTATTAGACCGGTGGAGATTGGACGACAACCATTTACCCATGTATCCAGACGTATGAGATGTTGCTTTTGTACAGATGCAATCCACAAGACAATAGATGTTGTTGGCACTCTCATCCCTTGCGCATGTAATACACAAGCCAAACACGAAAAAACAAACAAACAAACAAACGTGGCTGACATCAATCATGCTTGTTGACGGAATGTCGAGCCTTAAATTAACGGGCATTTGGACGGGCATAGCTTGACCCACCCCTTGCCCTCCTTTTTCGGCCCGCTGTTGGGCAATTGCTTTGCCCTTGCCCAAAGGCAAAGGGCGGAAACACTCCAAGGATCCAGCCAATTAAGATGGAGGGCAGCCCACTTTAGTTCATTTGTAAACCCTGACGAGCTACCACCAAAGGCCAAAAAGTGCTCGATAAGTTTAGCATGAATGACAAAGTACATTTTTGCTCTTTTTCTTTGTTTATCTTTGATTGGGAAAAATGAGCTAGCCATGATACTATGGTTTAAATTCCTTTTTTTGCAAAAATCGAACATAAACCCCTCACTTACAAGTGAAGTGAAGAAAAACCTTATCAGACCGTAATACTAAGTGACTGCTTAAAAACAATTAGAAAAAAAGTTGAGCTCTTACACATTTTCATAATTTCCATGTTTGAAAATTTTCAAAACAACCAGTTTAGTTTATTTGGTATTTGGTATATATGTTGTCATATTTACTAATTGATGATATTCGAATTCATTTTGATACAGATTATTGGAAGTTTTGATTGAAGTTGAAAGGATTTTTGTTAGGAGTTTATTAGACGCAAATTAAATTGTTAGGAGTTTATCAGTGGATTGATATTTAACACCGTCGATGTCCTGAGGATTGTATCGATCAGGGACAAGATTCTTATGTCCCCCCGTTTCCCCGTTGATCGGGAAGTTTCCGTGGAGGAGGATGAATGACCTTATGAGTGAAATTTTTGTTCTACTGCTTTCATTCTTATAGTGTAATGTTGCATTATGACCGAAATTATCTACTTTCTAGTTTACTTTGTGAAAAATCGACAAAAAGTAAAAATCTTTTAGTCGTTCAGATAACGTTGCAAAAATTTAAATGTTCAACAAAATGACACAATTAAGTTAGATTTAACAAGCAACTGTTATTTTGCTAGTTTAACATATATCATTCGTAGTCTATTGGAAGTAGACTGTTGTGATTTTTACGTTAAAATAGCCAAACAAACTGGGATAGCTAGCTTGTTGGAGATGCTCTAATGCATGAATTTAGCACTTGTTCATAAAAATGAGCACTTTCACTTAGGAAATATAAAATATGTCACCGGTTAATGGACTTTGTTGTATCATGTTATACAATCCCATAACATTACTAATTACTTATGTGTTATAATATAGTGGATGACGAGTTTATAATTTATACATAGAAATTGTGTAAAACTATATAAAACGCAAGTTATGCATTGGTGGATTTGCATGTTAAGAATTTCTCACTCTATGGAAAGCCATATAACACCAAACAAAAAGAATCAAAAGGATGATGAGGCTTTTTCTTCTTTAACCAAGTCTAATTGCAGCGCCGACTTGCATGATGACCGGTGACCACCAAAATATGCGACCATGCTAGATGCGTACCATCTGCCTAGCTAAGCTAAAAAAGCAAAAGCTAATTATACACTTGAAAGGTTGTACTGTTACCCTTATCAAGAAATTCTCAACAATATATAACTATAGCCCAATAACCATTCTTGCTTTTCAACCTTTTGTGATCAATTCATTTAGCTTATCTTATCATGATAACGTGCTCTTTTTTTGCAAAATTCTGTTGTTTTTCAACATATTTGCATCGCTTTAACAAAAGAACAAAAGAAGGATATATATATATAATTTGCATGCATGGCTCTAGGGCTAGGTGACCCCTAAATGCAAGTGGTTTAGAAACGAAAAGATAAACTTAATACGTTATACGTCTACAAGCAAGTACTAGGTTCCAAGTCTTTAAATCTAAACTTCGCATTTATCGGATTTCACTACAAACTAGAGTTCTTAGTCATATACCAAACAAAAATGTTTTGCACTACCAGAAATTAGGGCTTGCCCTACAATATTTTATAACCCCAAAGAATTTTCAGTTGGTAGGGCAAAATTAGTCAACATTTAGGATTTACTCAAAATCTTTACACAACGGAAGACGCTCGTAGGGCAAGGTTGAATTCGTCGAGCAACATTTTAACTTTTCCCAACGGCCCAGTTCGTCAGCCATAGATTTCCTCTCTCGTTGGGCAAAGGGCCACAATGATGTGTAAAATTAACAAATTAAAATGCACGTATGGATATTATATACTATCAAATTGTTATATTTTCCAAACCATGCATCCACCCAGGTCTCGAGAATGATATATAGAGGATTGATCGATCCTTTAAAAGAAGCATGTCTTGAGTAAACATACACATGTGCAGCAGTGAGTATTCGTTCGTTCATGCATCACATTTGCACCGCTCTAACTTTTAAGCGCCTTTATTTTTTCTTCTTCCATTATGTTTCCCTCTTTAACAAAAGCATGCATGTTCTTTACGTATACAGATCCTTTTGGATCCATGACGAAAGAAAGGGAAAAAGATAGCATTGATCAACTAATAATTAATTAACTATGGACATGAACATAATCGTCTACGACCATGCATGTATCTTATTTTGATTGACTGAATATTCAAGTTATTTATTTATTTGTTTTATCAAATTGGAACCTCTTATAACATGTTAAAATTACAACACAGGTACAAGTGTCAACTAAGTACAACTTCTCTAGTAACTAAATTCTTGATATGGAGAGAATAAGTACATGCAAACTTAATTAATCCCCTACGTGGGAACCATGATGGACAAAGAAACACATAAGAACCATCGATATAGATTGGCCACAATAGATTAGTGGTGGCAGCATATCCAAAGCCTAGGAACACAAAAACCATAGCTAAGAAGTGAGGCCACACAAACCGCTAGGCGACATAAACATACAAAAAACATAACTAAGCCGAGAAGAAAATCACCATAGGCTTATCTCCACACAAAAAAGCAGGCTGCGTTGGTCCCAAGCTAGATTCACAACAGTTATAGCCCTTGGAGAGTAGATTGGACTCGAATCTGAAGCAAGGAAAACAGCTCAACCACTAATGTCGGGGGGCACAAGACCACTATGGAAACTAACTGATAAAAGGCGATTTCAACCCACCACAACTATAAGCCCGACTCAATCGATGAATCTATTATGAAATGAGAACATAGAGATAGTTTTGAGAATGACACTCTATTAAAGCATGGAAGTTGTTGCTCACAAAATAGTGAATAGAGAGATGGGAATAGGGAGGCGCTAGGAAGGGGTGGTCGATAAAAGGAGTAGAAGGAGAAAGAAGGGGGTTATCGCCGACCTCAAGCCGTCGCAAGAAGCCAGCGACTAGAAGAACTTTGGTTAGGGTTTGGTATTTGGGTCACAAGGGAGAGAAAAGGCAAGACTTTCTTTCTTTTCTTTTCTTTTTCTGACGAACGGAAAAAAAAAAAAAAAAAAAAGGTATCATTAAATTATAAAATGTGTCATCATGCGAAGAAAAAAAATAAACTAAGTGAGATTTAATGATGACTATTTTGCAATAAACGAATAGCTACTGAATATGTATTTTTTGATCAAAAACAAGCTCTACCAAAAGAAAAACCCTAACCGTCAACCCTATAGCCGTCGGCCTCTAGCTATGGCTGGGGGTCGGTGGCAGCATCTCCCCTTCCTCTCCTAGCTTTTCCTCCCTCTCTATCCCCTCTCTTCCCCATCACAACCATCCTTCACCCCGCCATACTCAAGTTTCTTCCCACCCCAACCCCTCATTCCCGACCTCTACTAACCTCCTCTCCCAGCATTTTAGGTGCAGTCCTCCATGGATCTATGCTCCATACCCTGACCCGGGCCATGCCCTTTCAAGATTTTCTTTGATTTGGCGCTTGTATTCTTGGTGTGGGTTTTAGATATGTGTTGCAGGTGGGTTGGATCCCGTTCACCAACTTCGTCACCTGCCCTGATGGCTTCGGTGGAAGCACTGACTATGCTCCTAGTAGCTGCTCCTGTGGTCTTCGGTGTGTGCAAACCGGCATTCATACTGGCCGGATGTGCTAGATTGTGGTTCCCTTCTCAATTCTTTCATTTTGTTCGCTTCGGGCGAGTTTTATTTAATTTAGTTTATTTTAGTTTTCTTAGTTTAGTCCTGGTCTTCCAGGAAAATTGCTCTCTAGGGTTCCTAAGTCTTCTTAGGTTTCACTAGGAGAGAGTTTGCACGATGTTCGTATACGGCGATTGGCATTGAGTTACCTTGATCTTGTGTTCGTAGTTTTACGAGCATAGGTAAGTGGTTGTTTGGTCCAACTAATCCACTTTGTTGGAGACATTTTTAGCTGATGGTTCAGGCTGGTTTCGCAGCATGTGGAAGTCATGGTTGCATGCTTTGCCGCACGGTTGACACTCACTGCACATCAATGGTTGAATGCTAACAAGTTTGTGGGCGGAAGATCCCCCTAATTTACTTAGGGATATTTTGTAATTTCCTTATGTATTGACTATCACATCCCGGCCCGGGGGGACCACTTCCCGGGCCCGCTCCACCACCGTAGCACGATATTGTCCGTTTTGGGCCCCGACCACGCCCTCACGGTTTTGTTTCTGGGAACTCACACGAGAACTTCCCGATGGGTCACACATCCTGGGAATGCTCTCGCGCGCTACTCGCTTAACTTCGGAGTTCCCATGGAACTCGAAGCCAGTGAGCTCCCAAAAGGCCTCGTGCTAAGTAGGGATGTGATATACATATAAGGATCACACCCCTGGGCGATGTGGGATGTCACAATCCACCCCTCTTAGGGGCCCGACGTCCTCGTCGGCACACATGCGGCCAGGGTTAGGCTCTGATACCAAATTGTCACATCCCGGCCCGGGGGGGACCACTTCCCGGGCCCGCTCCACCATCGTAGCACGATATTGTCCGCTTTGGGCCCCGACCACGCCCTCACGGTTTTGTTTCTGGGAACTCACACGAGAACTTCCCGATGGGTCACCCATCCTGGGAATGTTCTCGCGCGCTACTCGCTTAACTTCGGAGTTCCCATGGAACCCGAAGCCAGTGAGCTCCCAAAAGGCCTCGTGCTAAGTAGGGATGTGATATACATATAAGGATCACACCCCTGGGCGATGTGGGATGTCACATTGACATTTAAGGATAGGTCCTTTCGTCGTGCGAGACACTCTTCTTCCTTCGACTGAGTTGAAAGCTTCGACAAGGTTTTATTGAGGCCCACTATGCACACTATCCTCAGTTTGTTCTTAAATTGTACTTGTTCTGTGTTGTCTGAAATGAATATCGTCTTTCTCGCAGGAAATAAAAAAAAAAAAAAGCCATTGAATATGTTTTTAATTTTTTTTTTCTTTCTTTAGATTTTATGGTCTGGCCTTAGCGGTATTTTTCTGGTGACTGGTTCCAAAATGCATGGTGCCTTTCAATTTACAGTTCAAGGCAAGTCCAGTTTGGATGTTAGGCTACAACTTTCTTTTATTTGTTGGGGAATTATAACTTTATATTTTTTACATAATTTGGAATAAAAAAATCACTAAACTGACAGTAAATTGCTTATTTTAACAACAAGGGGCTAACCATTTTTAGACATCTAAAGTCGCACCAAAAATCTTAACAAGAATCCAAAGAAGAATATCCATAAAAGTTCACTCGAATGTAGCAATAGGGACAAGTGCCTACTTTGTGGGGGAGCAATAGAAGTCATTGCACAGGGTCTCCAACTGATCAGGTCCCCAATGTTTTTGCACCTCAGATATATATATATATATATATATATATATATATATATATATATATATTATAATATATAACTTCTTCAATGACAAACAATTAAAACATAGCCTAATAGGAAAAAGAATAATAGATTTTTTCTCTCTCATCAGTCCATAATTCATAATATTGCTCTCAAGTAATTCCCAAATAAATGAGATCATTCAATTACTTGGACTGAATTGCTAATAATTCGATTCATGTGAGGCATTTGACATGTATCATAAATATGAATTGAATTGGCATATATAGTAAATTTAGGTGTTTTATGTTTTTCCTGCCGTTAAATGTGACTTAAGTGTTTCTTAATTGATCATGCGTTTTAGTTTTAAAGTTTTTGATAATTTTAATAATTGATTTGTTTATTGGCAGGTGAATTTCACACACAATTTTTAGCTTTTCAGACACTTTTTTATTTTATTTTAGCCATTGAATTAAATAAATCAAACAAAACTAACGAACAAGATTAAACATAGGTGTCTGAGAGGCTAAAAATGGCATGTTATCATTGCCCTTGTACAATGTCTAAAATAAAAATTAGCATTTATTTTCAAAATATATTAGTATTTTCATAAAAAATTATATTAAGAAGGATCCTATTTAAAATTTTCGCACATGACCCCTAAATACTCAAAGACGATCACGGGGACAATGTTCGTGATTTTTGAAATAAAATTTATCATATTAATAATGCACAAACGGCGGTGGACAAATCAGAGAAGTAGTAGAAAGAAGTAAGCAAGAAGATAAAATGGTGCATGCATGCTTTAATTCTTACTAGCTATTTTCAAAGGTTTGATGACGATTAAGCGGTAGCTTTTGAATCAAATTAAAGGGTCTTTCACCTTTGAAACGTAAGCCCTTTCTTTTTATCTCTTTTAGCAGTCAGAGACCACACTTTGTTTACATAATGCTAAAGGAGAAACTTCACTGATCAACTTGTCTCTCTTGCAGATCAGATTATACAAAAGTTCATAAAGTACACACACACACACACACACACACACACACACACACACACACACACACACTATTGGACTTCATTACCTAGCTTAGGTATATATCTCTTCAGAGCTGCTTGTCAACTCCAACTTGGATACTCCCAATTCCATCACCACCGTATGGGTGGTACCTTGTTCGTTAGGTCGGTTATTAGTGTTAAGTACAGCAAATTTAATGTCTCGATCATTTATTCATTTACCTTTTTTGTTCAATAGATGATTACTTAATAGCCAATTACGCAAACATAGTACGAGTAATGGTTCTTCTTGTACAGTGACAAAGTCAAAATTTTGTGTAAGAGGACCAGGCCACCTGCAATTGATGAATGGCTCCGCCCCTGGTCATGTAGTATTTACAAAGAAATTGCTCACTTGTTGGATTTACAAAGAAATAAATAGTACCGCAAAATAACAATTGCTCACCCCTAAAGTTGTACCACATTCAAACATTTAAAATCCCTAAATAATAAACAAATCTAAATTAACCTTGAAACATACAACATCAAAATATTGTAATTTTGGTTGCTCGACTCGGTTGATAGGTTGATTTGGTGGTAATTTTGAGTTGGCTTTTTAGCCAAAATAGTTTCTAAGATTTTCATAACACATAACTTTGGTCCATGAGATTTAAAATCAATAGAAGTGGTCCCTGAGAATGTCCACCATCCATTATTTTGGTCATTCCATTAAAAAACTCCATTAAGTGGTCCATGAGCTTTTTAACTGAATGAACAAAATGATGGGTGATGGACAATCTTAGGGACCAAAGTTATGTGTTATGCAAATCTCAGGGACCAAAATTATGTGTTTTGCAAATCACAGGGACCAAAGTTATGTGTTATACCCCCGACTTAACGGAGTTTTTTAATGAAATGACCAAAATAATGGACGGTGGACAATCTCAGTGATCACTTCTATTGATTTTAAATCACAGGAACCTAAGTTATGTGTTATGCAAATCTCAGAGACCATTGACTAAAAAGCCGTTTTAAACACAAGAAAAATGAGAAACAAATGTATAAGCAAAGGATTGTATCAATATTAAGCATGTGAAGGACATATTATTTGATATATCATGCTATATCAAATACCTTACCAACCAATAAATTAATCTCTGCCGTTGGCAAGGCTCTGATTCTTTCCTACCGTGTAATTTTCTTAATTAACTTGATCAAATTAAGTTTCGTGATTGCTTTCCTAACAAGAACCCTAATCATAATTTAATCATTAACTTAAAAAAATGGAACAAATTACACATAAATATATGATCGATGGTTCTTTCTCCTTTCTTATCTTCATGGCTAAACTTAATTAGCTTCTATTTCTGCACGTGTAGATTTGACGGTCTAAATTGGTGTATTTGGATTTAGGAGTGAGTCGATCAGATGACAAGAACTTTAAATGAATTTGACGGAAAGGCCACCTGGTAACGTAAGCAAGAACAGAGAACGAAAAAAAACATAACTACGTAGGACGACACTCATTTGGTCTCCATCAAACCCACGTATTATGATTCAACCCTTATCCAATTAACTAATTTTTGGCCGACCTCTATATTTAACCTAATCACGTAAATTTTGCTTTTGATTTTCCTTATTAAATATAAGAGCAAATAATATTACACCTTGCTTGTCTTCTTCTCGAAAGTAATTAATGTATATCCTACTCGACCAACAATTCCACCCATGCATGCATGGTTAATGTGTTTTCCGTTTAGGGCCAGATTTTACTTTTACCTTTTCGTTACAATTTATTAGGAGGATTAGCTGTGGTAAAAAAGGGGACACACGAGGTTCGAAAGACAAGAAATTGTTCAAAGTAAGTAAAACACAATTCTTCGTGAATATTTTTAAAAAGTTACGTTTCTCTTTCTCTTTCTTTTTCTTCTCTCTTTTTACCCCTAATATGCTTAAGAAGAAGAAGAGAAGAAAAAAGGTACGTAATTATGATCCATAAGCCAACAGATCTAGTGTTTGCCAAAGTGTAGAAGGTGGACTCACTTGGGTCGTTTTGATCCACTAGCTTTAACTATGAGCCAGTAATTAGCTAGTATCTCCACAAGTGTACGTGGAAAAAAAGAAGATAATTTTGACTCTAAGCAAATAGCTAGCTTTGGCTACACTTTTCGCACGTTTGGTTAATTCATAAGCATATCAGATGATCTTGTCCCTACATTTTCTTCTATGGGCAAGACGTCAATAAGTAGCAAAATATGTCGAGATGTTATCGATACAAATATCAATATTATCTGGACGCTCATGCAAATTGTATTGATAATTTATGCGTACTTTTATTGGCTAAAGTTATTCAAATTGTGCATCAAAACAGGTACAAGTCATGAATCTCAACATTGTTGCAAACAAAAAAAGAATCCAAAAAGGAGGTTCAATCTACTATATGAAAAAAGAATTTTCGTTTAGGTGCGTCGAAATTGCGTTTATAGACTTTAAGAAAGTTTTCCGATCTTTGTTACTTTTAGGTTTTACTTTTCTAGTTTGGTGGTGGCTATATAAACCTCAGTTTGGCTTTGATATTATTCTCATTGTGGTAGATTCCAATTCTTGAGGCTCTTCTCTCTTGGAACAAATTTCAATTGTTGCTCTCATATTCTCACTGTTCGATCGGATCACCAAGTTGGTGATCTAATTGCATATATATTTAAGTTTAACCGACTTAGTGCGATTTTCCCCTTGCCTTTATTGCAAGAAAGTGTCCGGGGTATTGTGGTCATAGGGAAATATATAGGGCACTTGGCGGGGTTTGGAAAAGAAACAAGTCTGCCAGACCAAAAGAAACCCATCGAGTCAGAAAATAATAGAATCATCCCACAAGTCATTTAAAAACCAGTCGAGAGGGTAAAGGGCCAATCCAAAGACAACATTGCCAAGGCAAGCTATAACCAGAAAACCCCAAAATTTCAGCCAAGAAAAGAAAGGAATTCTCTCCTTGTCCCTACACAAAAAATAACAGCTCTATATCTCCTCTATCTCTCTCTCTCCTCTCTCCTCCCTTCCCAGTTCTTCATTCTCTCTCTCTCACACACACATATTTCTCTCTCTAGATGGCAGAATTTTTCAGCAGAATTTCCATTTTCAAGATTTTTCTTGCATTTACTCTATGTTTCTCAGGTACCCTTTTTATTTTTCTTCATATTTTTCTTGTTTTTATGTGTTTATTTTTTCAAGTTGTTCATATGTTTGATCACAAATTCTAATGATTTTTTTTTTCCTCACAGATATTGGTTTTCTACAAGGAGCTACATCACTTGGCATCAACTATGGCCAACTTGGCGACAATTTACTTCCGCCAGAGAAAGTCCTGGACCTCTTGAGCTCCCTCAAGATCACGAAAGCGCGAATCTACGACACGAATCCTCAAGTCCTCAGGGCATTTGCCAATTCTGGCGTCGAGCTAATGGTGACGATTGAAAACGCAATGTTAGGCCAGTTGATGAACCCTCAAGCAGCCTTCCAATGGGTTAGCTCCCACATCAAGCCTTATTTCCCAGCCACCAACATCACCAGCATTGCCGTAGGCAACGAGGTCTTCACAGATGATGACACAACAGTACTCTTATCCAATCTTGTCCCGGCCATGATCAGCATCCAGACGGCACTAGCTCAGCTAGGCCTTGATTCCTACATTAAAATCTCCACCCCTTGTTCTCTGGCGGTCCTCAAAGAATCCTACCCGCCTTCAGCAGGGAGTTTCAAACCCGAGGTGGCTCAGGTCATGACACAACTGTTACAGTTCTTGCAAAGCACAAAGGCACCTTTTTGGATCAATGCCTATCCATATTTTGCATACAAGGGTGATCCAAACAGAGTCTCTTTGGACTATGTACTATTTAACGCCAACCAAGGGATGGTCGACCCTTTCACCAAGCTACACTATGACAACATGTTGTATGCACAAGTAGATGCCGCCATTTATGCCATGGCTAGGTTAGGGTTCAATGGTATTGAGGTCAAGGTTTCGGAAACGGGCTGGCCATCCAGGGGGGACTCAAACGAAATCGGTGCAACGCTACAGAATGCTGCCACTTACAACAGGAATCTGTTGAGAAGGCAGCTCCAGAATGAAGGCACTCCTCTGAGGCCTAAATTGAGGCTGGAGGTCTATGTGTTTGCTTTGTTCAATGAGGATATGAAGCCCGGACCAACGTCAGAAAGGAACTACGGACTATTTCAGCCGGATGGGACTATGGCTTACAATGTTGGACTGTCTGCCATATCAACTAGTAGAACACCAACTTCATCATCAACAACATCAGCTTCCATTTCTGATGTCTTTTCCTCTGCTACAAAGGTAAAAAAACCACAGGCTCTTTCTCACTTTCCTCAGAATGATTATTTTTTTCCTTAACATATGATTCATCATGGTAGACAAATGTGTAAAATATATAGGCCAGGCCAAAAGGCAAAAGGTGTAATAGAAATTTGCGTATACATAACACATATATCAATGCAATAAGTGCAATTTCTACATATACGCACATTAAACATATATTCTCTGTGCATGTGATCTCTTTATTAAAGAACAGATACACATCCATATTGTATACATATTTTGAGCATGTATCGGTAACATATCTGTACAATTTTTTTTTTTTTTTGTGCCAGTCAGTTTGTCCTTCAGATGTCCACCGCACTAGTAAATTAAAATGCTAAATTTGGAGATATGTGACCTGCTTCTTTTGTTTTATTCCTTTATATAATTTGTCTTCCTAATAATTAATGGAATTTATTTTGAAACAGGCAGCAACCATGGAATATCGTCAAAGCTGGGTGGGCTGGATTACTGTTTGCATGGTGACCTTCCATGTTTTTATGGGAAGGCCATTTTAAGCAAATGGGGGAGCTTATGTAAATATCACATTTTGGGGTGAGGAAAAAAAAAAGATTAAATTCAAAAGCTCCTATTCTTCAAAAACAAGACTACTTCATCAGGCCATGACCTTCATCAACATTGAGTTGTCATGCAGCAGCTTAGTTAATTAGTATTCTGTTAGAGGAGACACAAAGCCATTATTTGACTTTAGTAACTGTGACAAAGTCCTCAAGATCATCATATTGTAAAAACCATTATCCCTCAATTTAATTTCAATGTCATTACTATTTTTACAAAAATATTCTGTGGTTGCTAGAGAAAAAAAAAAAAAAAGAATATATACAATGGCTTGTCGTTCAAGTAGTTTAGAGCATTTATGGTTTTTGAACTTGAAAAACTAATATATTGACTCATGCACTCGAAGTCAGAAACCCTAAAACTTAAAACATTTGCTCATGTACTCGAAGTCCTCCATTCTGGTCTATTCCTCTCTCAGTATTCAAAAAAAGAAAGAAAAAGAATAATAACGAGAGTATTATGTCTCTTCCGATTGGTTGCAAGGAAAAGCTCCTTCCTTTGGAACGTGGAATCCATAACTGTCGCTGCATATATCTATAAATATTCCTCAATTTGCTTTAATTTTCTATGACTATAATCTCTTTTTCTCCACCTCAAAAATAAAAAATGACACATAAAGTTCACGTAAAAAAATGGGATAATTGAAATCGTAAAGTGTAAAAAGGGAAAGGCCACGTTAATTAATTTGGTTCCTTTTATTATCATGAAGAAGCAGACAATGGACGGCCAAAGCTAGCTTTATTCTACCATGGCCTATTAAAACCGTCAGCATTGGTCATTTCCGTGCCGATTCCTTTTCGCAAAGGAGCTTTTGTTTAGCTTTTGCTTGTCTGTTATAAGAGCTGAGAGGGGGAGACAATGTAAGCTCAGCCTTAGTTCAACCTGATGAGGATAGTCTTCCTCTTGACATCAGCCAACATGCTGCACATGCATTCCAACAAATTCTCACACCTCCACTAAGATTTCCAGATTTTAATTTTTTAAATTAAATCATAAAGAAAAAGGCAATTTTGTTAAGTTTTTTTACCCTTTTAACTGCAAATTAATTAATTAATTATCGAATAGTCTAGACTTCTGCAGAAAATTGTTGAGTATAGCTCGGCGTTTTGTTGGCCTTTTTGGCTTAAGACAAATTAAACCAGCCTATATTTTATAAACAAATCAGTATATCCTTGTTTTTGTGACTAGACAGAGGAATTTGTAAGTGTTATATGTACTTTAAATCTACAACAAGCCAGTAATACACACACACAGACGTCAAAGGTATATAGTACTACTATAAGTTCAATATATATGTATATATAATTTATCAATATGTATATAGTACTACTATACGTTCAAATATATATGCACAATACTAAGATATATGTTAAAAAAATATATATGTAATTAATTTACCTATATGTAAATTTACGATTAGCAAATAATATATATTTTGTAGGTAAATTAATAATGAATCAAATAACACTCTTTTATTTTGTAACGCTCTTTTATTTTGTAGGTAACTTATTTTCTTATATTTGACACATTTTATTATTATAAGATATATGTACAAATAATAGGTAAATTTACTTTGAATCAAATAACATTGCTTTATTTTGTAAGTAAATTGATTTTGAATCAAATAGTATTCTTTTGTTATGTAGGTATTTTATTTTGTATGTATCAATATCATATATATATTTGGCATATTTTATTATTATATGTATATATAATAGGTGTCACATCCTGACCCGGGTGGGACCACTTCCTGGGCCCGACTCCACCGTAGCACGATATTGTCTGTTTTGGGCCCCCAGCACACCCTCACAGTTTTGTTTCTGGGAACTCACACGAGAACTTCCTGATGGGTCACCCATCATGGGAGTGCTGTCGCGCGCTACTCGCTTAACTTCGGAGTTCTGATGGAACCCGAAGCCAGTGAGCTCCCCAAAAGCCTCGTGCTAGGTAGAGATGAGAATATACATATAAGGATCACTTCCCTGGGCGATGTGGGATGTCATAATCCACCCTCCTTAGGGGCCCGACGTCCTCGTCGGCACACACGCGACCAGGGTTAGGCTCTGATACCAAATTGTCACATCCTGGCCTAAGGCGGATCACTTCCCGGGCCTGCTCCACTACCGTAGCACGATGTTGTCCGCTTTGGGCTTATCATTCCCTCACGGTTTTGTTTTTGGGCACTTACGAGCAACTTCCCAGTGGGTCACCCATCATAGGATTGCTCTAGCCCCCTTCTCACTTAACTTCAGAGCTCCTACGGAATCCGAAGCCAGTGAGCTCCCAAAAGGCCTCGCGCTAGGTAGAGATAGGAATATACATATAAGGATCACTCCCCTGGGCGATGTGGGATATCACAATAGGTAAATTAGTATTAAATAAAACAAATATTGTTTTATTATGTAGGTAAATTATTTTGCTTGTATTTTGCATGTATTAGGTTTGTTATTATGTAGGTAAATTATTTTTCATGTATTTTACATATATTGGGTAAATTATTATTTTTTTTTAAGCAATCTAACATTTTAAAATTTTAATAGTAGGTGCACTATTCGAATCAAATTTTTTTTTTTGTAGGTAAATTATTTTGTATGAATTTTACATATATCAGGCATATATATATATATATATGTGTGTGTGTGTGTGTGTGTGTGTGTGTGTGTGTGTGAAGATATAATTTTATTGACTTAATTAAGTGACACACCTCGATCCGGAATGTCCACTAGGACCTCGAATCGAGCCGTGTTGGCCGACACTTGGAAGGTGACGAAGCCATAAGTTCGATAATGTATAAAATGTGAATAAATTAAAATCTAAAAGTGGTTAAGTATAAGAGTGCGCAGTGAGCGGGTCTAGACGCATTTCACACGTGATATAGAGCATAAGTATAGTACAATAAGGTAAGATAATATTTATACCATCATAAGACAACATATGTACTGAAAAGTGTCACGAATCCTCGTCGATACAGAACTCCGCTGCTAGAACCTGGAGGGGTACAAAAATAGAAAAATGTGAGTGAGTGAAACAAAAATTTTCAAACCAATTTCAATTATCAAAGGCAGTAGCTCCTTGCCGTAACACCTGTATATTTTCCAGAAAATAGAATACATATATATCTCAATCCCATACACGGCATAACAAAGTCCACATGAATATCATGCCATAGATCTCAATAAACATATATATCTCATCAACATGTTAGCCGGAATCACTTCACGTGGCCTGTACGGCCGAATCATCATCAATCAATGCTAGCATATATGTCGGAGTCACCTATAGTGACCTGTACGACTTAATTCATATCTCATCACATATCTCATCAATCATTGCTAGCATATAAGTCGGAGTCACCTATAGTGGCCTGTACGACTTAATTCAATCTCACCAATCATTGCTAGCATATAAGTCGGAGTCCTAGTGGACATTCTGGGTCGAGGTGTGTCATTAAGTATGTATAATAACATATATTAGACATGTTTTATGTTATTATATATTAGGCATTGAATTTATAACATTTTTTATTTTTTTGTAAAATCATTAATTCTTCCTTACAATCTGCACAACATTAATTATGTACATCAAATATCCAAATAGGGTTTATCAAAAAAAACAAAATAAAATCAAATCAAATAGGGGTATTTTAGGCATTCAATTTTTTTTTTAATGTGTGAAGTCAAACATAATTAATGAATTTGATGATGTGAAATCTAGTCAATGGGTTTTATTCAAGTAAAAAACTTATGTCAGGTTTTATGTAGAGAAAATTATGTTTTAGGGGCTAAAGTTATATTATATATATGGTTTTGTTTAATGATAGAAAGATAATATATGTTTCCCAGATATAACTCTAGATGATCACACGATTAAAGATATAATAACATGAGAATACAAGGATTTGCACCTGATGACATGCAAAAGTTACGGTCACGTGATGAGTGACATACTCACGTAGATAAGAATATATAGGAGATGTACATCTGCCGGTGACATGCAAGATGTTCCCCTTGTTTAATTGGGACTCAAACATGCGAGGCATCTGTTTTGATGCCTTAATTCCTAGATAGTTTCATATGATTTGATATGTTTATGTCATATATGTGTCTTTGTCCAATTTCTTTGACATGCTTAGGTTTCTGTCCGATGTGTTTGACAGCAGACATGCTTATCTGTTAAACACTTAGTTTTGTGTCATTTCATGCCATTTTCTTAATTGTGTTCTTCTTCTTAATACCCTTAACCTTTTAGGTTTGGAAGGCACATAATAAATCCAATAACCAGAGCTATATATATAAGAGAGGATGAAACTTCTTGATTGAAAATGCAGGGTCATTGATTCTAATCCCACTTCCATATATACACACACATACATATATAGATGGATATGTGACACCATAAAAAAAAATACAAGTTTGACACAACTCGTAAACCACTAAATCTATATATATACTTTGAGTGGTTGAGATGCAATATGATTACATTATTATTATATTATTATTATTAAATAATTATGTTTAGGAAAAAAAACTATAAACCTTGTCATTAAGATTCTTTATTCCCTCTCCAATCTGGTTATTGTTTTTCATTAGAACTCTCTCTTTCCCATTTAACTCTTTCTTCTCCCTTCCTTTTCCTCGCTGTTCATCTTTCCCAGCCATCTTGTTTTCTATGGCATCCCTTGGAATGTGCTGAAAACATATAGAATCTCACCCATATAAGAAGTTGCACAACCTAGTTAGGTAGCGCGAATTCTCTCCCGCTTAATCAAAACCATGGTTAGATCAATTCACACACTTCATTTTACTTCCCATATACCTTTGTTAATATCTATTCATTAATCTTCTTTTATTCATTCGATCGAACAACCAAAAATTAAGAAGATTGTGTGAATAGCACCACTTGAAATTATCTATAACCTAAAGGTAGTTAAACTCAATCTAAAATATTTGTTCCTGGACTATAATTAATTGAAAAAAAAAATGAAATTGTCACGCATCCCATGAATACCAAACTTATTTGATTGCAGAACACTAACTTAATTAATGTCTAAAATAGCCAATATACTTGTACTTAATTAGCCCTGATTCACAACGTGGGATATGATTGAAGCCTACTAAAATACAAATTCAATTAAAATGATGCAAGGCCAGTTTTTTAAGTTCATTAAGCAATATCTATATATTAAGCTTGATGTTTTGCCGATGAAGATAAGTTGATGCCCTTATAGTTAGTGCAATTGAGTGATAGAAAAAGCGGTAGAGAAAAGAAAATATCAGACGATCACAAATGGAGAAGAAGGAGCAGTCTAGGATATCATAGAGAACGAAAGGAAACAAGGAGAAGAAAAAGATTGGGAGAGAATTACTTAAATAATAAAAATAAATTTGACTAATCAGATTACATCTCAACCATTCTATAGATTTAATAATAAAAAAATTGTGTCAAAACTTGTGTCGATCTTTTTATCATGTCACGAATCCGCGGTGTATATATATATATATTGCATGGCTTGGAAAGGACACGTTGTAGGTGGCTTTTAGGTTATGTATGGGCATCTAAAATGAGATTTGATATCATAAATTATTAGCAAGCCAAAAGAGCAGGATGCATGCTGCGGCTATGGACCACCATAATTCTTAGAAATGATCTGTCGACACAATGATCTGACATAGAATATGTGGTATTCCTTTTGTATATATTATATATGATCTTTGGCGGAGAATTAGTTTAATCATTTGTTGCCACATTAGCATGATGAGAATTATCACGATCGTAATATTCCAAAATGATTGAAACAAAATAATTCATGGTAGAAGTATATCCCACAAAACTTATTTTGTGTGGAGGTTTACCTTTGAACAATGACGAATTTAGGATTTGAACTTTGTAGGTCTTAATTTAAATGTTTAAGTGTTTTAGATAGAAATAGAGTGCGAAGCACGAAAAAAAAAGTAGTTTATTCACTGAGGAATTGTCATACACTTGGTAAGCTTGTTGTCGTCAATCGAACCATGTTGCACACATTCAATAGATATTGATAATTTGATAAGTGCTATCGAGAGCTATTGTCGAGTGTTGTCAACACAAACTACCGAGATATGTCTACCATACATTACATCAAGCCTTTTGTGGGCACAAATGAGACTCGTGCCAAACATTAAGAGGATCCCCAAAGAACCTTCACCATGCATGTTTTCTGGTCTTCGAATGATCTTGGGACCACCTTGATCCCAATATTTATCCTTTCTTGCCCATGAATAATTGTTAGTCGTTAATACATGTAAGATTCATTTACAACGTTCTCTATCATTTACAACATTCCCTAACTTGACATATACACGAAATTCCATGTCTTTTACCTAGCTAATGGATGATAAAATGGAGTTTATAATTTACATATGCAAAGTAATACAGTGCTACAACCCCAGCTTTTGTTGCCAAAGGTCAAGGGCAATTATCCGATATGATTGTGGTAGGTTTTAATAAGTGCACAATGATAGGTTGATTAGCTTCACAATCCATGTTTAGGGGGATCTATATTAGGCCTTAATTACTTGTTTAATGATAACTTTAATTGGTACATAATTGTGGAAGATGCTTTTATAAAGTGGCTTCAATTCCTCATATATTTTAGGCCATCAAAGGCATCCTCTTTCACGTGGAAGTTTTCAGTTTTCGGCAGTTTGCTTAGTCGGATCTAATTAACATCAATAGTAAACAATATGTAGAAGAAAACAATTTACAATTAAGTCACAACAAAGGTGAACTATGTGTCTTTACATGGTATATACAGAAACTCTTTCAAGTTTTAAGTGATCATGTGGAAGGAAAAGTGCATAAAAATTAAAGATTCAATACCAACACACCAACATTTTAGATCTTAGAAGTTAATTTAGTTATTTTTCTTAAAATGGTAATGAACATTCTATGTAAAAGACACTTTTAGAAGAGGAAATCCTGATCCTTTGTCTATTTGAAAGACTCAACGCTCATTTGGAAGCGCTTTTAAAAGGATTAAAAGCACTTTTAGTGCTTTTTGAATTCACTTAAAGTGCTTTAAAATTTAATGTTGGTTCTGAAAGTACTTTAAATTATTTCAAAAATGTTTTCATGAAAATCATTTTCACCAAAAATATTTTTAGTTATTTTAAATACACTTCCAAATGAGCCCTCATTCTACATTGTATTTCAACAATTTAAACCGTCTATTTTTTAGTCACAATTCATATAACCGGTTGCATGCGTACAATGTAGAGCTCAAAAACTAGGAATCCCTCCTCCGAAACTGCCAATGTATATATCTAACAATGCAAGTCAATAGTCTTAAATAATTCTCAAATCCTTTCTCACTAAGAAAGCTCTCCAAGATCTGCAAATAGTTCTTCATGTGCAGTAGGATCTTCCTTTGAAAGCTGTATGAAATTTTACAAGTAAGATCGTAACCGTGTCAGCATTTGGAGAAAGTGAGGAGAGCCTTGAGGAATAACAGTTTTAAATTCAAAGTAATATTTTCTTTTGACAATTAGATTCAAAGGGCTGTTTGTCCTCGTTGTTACCTCAATATATTAATAAAAGTCGGTTAGTAAATAGCAAGGTCTTAAAAAATGAGTTTTAACGAAAAGCTCACGGTACTGTTCATTTTAACGAAAAACCACATTTTTATACTAAAAAGTCAATCATGATACTATTCATTTTACCCTTTATTTTGTCCTTATCATTAAAACTTAAAGTTTTTAAGTCATTTTCATTAGTTTTCTTTTCTAAAAATCGCTAGGCATTAGTTGAGTGGCGGGTAGGGGCTTAGCACCTAGTCTGCTAGGCTGGGCCTAGACGGATTTATGTAAATTTATTATATATCTTGTAAATAAGTGCCTATTTACATCTATAAAAAAACTATACTTGTATGGATAATAAAAGAATGATAAAATGCAAAAATAGGAGTAGAAGAAAACACAAATTATATACATCCAAAAAGTTCAATATTTAAAAAATAATAAGCATATAATCATAATGAGGAGGATTTGGATGATAGACTAAATTCTTATTGTTCATGAATCATGATCCTTGAATTGGATTAGATATGGACTAAATTATTTAACCTTGTTGTATCTAGTTTATTTCTTTCTTTGTATGTATCCCCTAAAAAATGCTCCAATTCATTTCACTATTGGATGAACTTGTAGTAAATCCATTATTTGCAAATTAGGTACACCATTTCCATAAGTATACCACCATGAAACCAAAAAAGAAAAAAGCACAATTAATAAAAAAATTAAAAAATATATATATATATATAAACCGCCTAGGACAGCCTAGGCCCCGCCTAGCTCTCCTCCTAGGCCCGCCTAGCCCTCCTAGGCACCGCCTAGCTTCCAGCCGATTTTTCCAAACGCCTTGTCCAAAATCGGGATGGGGCTCCACCGCCTAGGCCGATTTTTAGAACAGTGGTAAATAGTAAGCTGAGCACCACAAAATTGAGGGTAACACACTCCCTGTAGAAAGGAATTGAGACCTCTGGATATTCGTGTCGTGGCCGACGGAATTGGAGATCTCATATTGTTTATTTTAAATTATGTGGTCCTTATTAGCCTATTTTACTAGCGCACCTTAATCAAGAATCTGGATCTCTCTTTCTCTCTCGTCAACAGCCTGAATCTTCGAATCTTTAGAGTTCGAATACAAAGATTCGGAGAGAATCTCCACTCCTGTAAAAGTACTAGTAATGCTGTTGAACTTAACTAGCAGCTGGCTTCCACCTTGATTAGTACATGGTGCATTTTAATTATCACTGTTTTTTCAGGTGCTAAATTTTCATATTTTAGAGAAACTAATGGTGCACTTCACTAATTCTCTAATTTGAAGATGTTTGCACTTTGCGTTGTTTCTATAGATTAAACTTAATTCTTTAGAAAAATCTACTCAACTAAACACTTGGTTCATCATGAAATTATCAATGATTAAGAAAAGCGTTGATTTATTCTATCGGTGTATTTTTGTTCACCACCCTCGAGTGGTTATAATACTCACCATTTTTGTTATCAACACTGTAGGAGTTTAAATTTTAATATTTGTGTCTATCCAACACACAAATCTCGAAATTTAAATTCGTTAAAATGATAAATAAGGTGATGAGTATCACCGTCACTTGAAAGTGGTGAGCAAAAATATTCCTTTTTATCCTATACAAATGATTGAACAAGCACCAATTTGAATGATTTTTTTTCAAAAAATAATCTTTCAATAATAATTATGAAAATAAACAATTTTGATTATAACACAATGTTTTTATACATTAGCAAACAATTTAGGTACAAAAGAGCTAATTGGATGCCACACACTTTGCAACCAATTGCATTAGACCACGTATTCGAAGCTGCCACTATATATTCCCCAAAGTTCAAAATTTTCGTTGACCTTCGGAAACAAAACCACAATTCTTCGCGCCTTCTCCCTCTGCAAATCGCGATGGCGCTTTCCGCCGCGTTCCGGGAACGACTCGAACACATGGAACGTACCCGAAACCAGCGCCTCTCTCTTCTCCAGGTCACATCACAAGCCCTAATTTCCTTAAATCGTGTTCGGTTGCAGATAAAAAAAGAGCATATCGAAAGATTTAAAATTTCTTAATTTCGTCAAAATTTTCCCTGGTTTCTCAGCTGCCAAACAGATAGCAGCGAAATGTTATTGATTCTTGCTTCGTTTGCAGGCGGAGAAAGAAGCGCAAGCGAACAAATCTCAGGTGTTTGTGATGAAGCTCGCAAGCATGAGGGCCACCAAGCAGAGGTGCTTGGAGCACGACCAAAAGATCGCATCGCAAGGCTTCAAGATCTGGGCGCTCAGGTCTGAGATCGATGGCCCGACGAGAAATATCAATCCGATTCACATCAGTTGAGGTATTACTTAAGTTTCTCAATTGATCAAGTTTTTGGTTGCTTGATTCATTAATTAGGTTGAACTGGAGCGAATTAGATTGGGAATTGAAATTGAAATTGAATTGGGAATAATTTTAGGGTTTTGAAGAGTGAGGTGGAGGAGCTTGAGGAGTTGGAGAAGGAGAAGAAGAGGTTTTATGAGTTGAAGGGATTTGAGATGGAGTTCAAGCAAAATGTCTTTGGCAGCAAAACACTTATTTCCACACGTACTAACGAGAATTTACTTACAAGCTCATATATTTAATGGTAAAACACTTATTTCTGCACATGACTGATGATAATTTTCATTTTTTAAGTTCATATCTGTGGTAGTAGAACACTCATTTCCACTCGTAAGGACGAGAATTCTCTCGTATAAACTTTGGCAATGCGATTTCATCCGTTAGATTATGAAGAGTTCTTAATTTAAGATGGGTTGTTTGATCTTTGTTTCAGATCCAATCAAGCTTTGTCAAATTCCAAGGGAGTGACAGATGCACGAGTAATGGTGAGATAGCTGCAACTGAGAGGAGAAAGAAAAGATAAATTTTTCTTTCCTTCTCTTTTTAAAGTTGGAAGAGGTAAAATTTGAATCACCTTGTCCTCGATTAATTGAGAAAGCACATCCAGTCCTGCAGGATAATATCAACCACTTGACGTCCATCCGATGCATCCGTTATGGTGATTTCGTATTCCCTTTTTCGCTTACTATTCCTGTTGCTGTAGCATTATCGAAGTCACAGTCGTCACTATCATCAACAAGAAAACTCTGGATGGTCGGATTATGATTTGCCCCCATTAAACTTTCAATTTGGGTTTGTCAGTTTTTCAACAAATTGAGGGTGAGCCATCACATCAGCATTAATTTATATTCGGATTCATTTATAATCAGATTATCAAATATGAATCGTATGTATATTATCAGTTTTAACCTATAAATTCATATTCCGCAAACATTAGAGAGGTAATCATCAATGTGGTTGATAGAAAATGTGAGAAATTTGATGGTATGGGTAACGCTTAACATGATTTAAACAATTATAGAAACTCATAACTAAATTAAAAGTCGAGAGGACAATCAGAGAAAGTTTCAAGTTCACATTGCTAAATTTCCCTTATAGAGGTGTAGGAATTTTGGGCCATGGGCTCAGACAATCACTATTGGGTCAATTTTGTTCATTATGCAGCTCATTAACCAAAGCCCAAATAACAAGCCCTAACAATCATCCACGTGTAAAACCCTCACATCACTAACAAATCGAACGTCGAGTCCTGAACCTTCTCCCCGAAGCTTTTACCTTTTCTTGCAACTCCCAAAATATGGAAAGGGATCATTTTCGGATCATTTTCGGATCCTTTCCATTAAATTCATCCAATCATTTAATCTGAATTTTTAAAATTTAATATAACGGTTAAATTTATTATAACTTTTAAAGGAACCTCCTATTTGCAGCTATTGAATCAAATTTCAAAGACTCATATTGATTGATTTGGTGAATTTGGTGAAATGCATCCGGAGAGGATCCCTTTCTTCAAAATATAAAGGGAATCTTAATGAAACACTTTTGGTACCATTCACTTTTAACGTTAAGGACATGGGGTGTGATATCCACACATCCCATTTTACTTCTCACACACCCTTCTAATTTTCGGCCGTTGGATCGGATGAATTAAAGAAGATCAACGAACAAAAATTAACAAGGGATGTGTGAGAAGTAATTTGGAGTGTGTGGATAGCATACCCCTAAGGACATTTTTTATTTAAAAAGTCATTCCTGATACTATTCACTTACACATTTATTTTGTCATTTTGATTAAAACTAAAGTTTTTCGGTATTTTTTTTTTGTTTGTTTTCCTAGATATAAAAATCCATTGAAAAAAAAAAAAAGATAACTAATGAAAATGGGAGTAAAGTAAATAATATCATAATTGATTCTTAGTATAAAAATGTAATTTTCCGTTAAAGTGAATAGATATTCGTTAAAACTCTCGGAAAACGAAAAGCCATTTCTTTGGAGAACAAATTAGCAAATGGCAGAGGAAGTGGCGCTGGACGTGGAGGAGCTCCGCCACCTTCAGAGCATTGCGAAACGATCCCGTGTCATCAACCTCATTTCCACTGAGATTCGCACTCTGGAGAAAAAGTTCCCATTTTGTTTTTGTATCTCAGCATTTGCTATTCAATATTTACATTTTTGACATGTCTCTTACATGTAGTGAAATTTTTGCCACAATGTGATTGTTTTGGTAATGTCCCCACATTTTTTGTGTGAAATTTGGTTTATATTTGACCCAGAAAAAAAAAATTATGGAAACTTGTATTTGATTTTAGAATTTTGTGTGAAGTGAGCTTATTCTTTCACATGTGTTGTTGAAGTATGATTTGGCACGGATCATGAACCCAAGGTTGAATCTCTCTTTCCATAGATTATACTAGTTTAGAATATCGTCTTGTCAAATTTTCGATTTCAAACCAACTTCATAATTTTGTCTTTGCTTTAGCATTTTGAAATGTTGTAATGCTTGAGAGAGTATGAGATTTTTATGGTATCTAGTGACGGATAAGCGCTTGTTAAGATCGTATGAACCCGCCATTTCAAGGCCAGATATGGAATCTTGCTATGTTCACGTATGGGAAATAATGTGGTTTTTGATCATTGCAGATGTCACAAGAGGCTGCTGCTTCACCTGCACTGCAAATCCCAACTCCAATTTCAACTGATACTGCCACCCCAACTCTGCATTACAGTATGCTTTCGTCGTTCAGCTGGGATCAGGATAACGACAAGGTGAAGGTGCGAACATATTCACCATGTGTTTTTGCATTAGGTTTCGGTTTGATCACCTTCACTTTTTTTTCCTTGCAGATATACATATTTCTGGAGGGAGTTGATCAGGAGAAGATAGAGACCGACTTCAAGCCTATGTCATTTGACATCAAATTCCATGATGTGGAAGGAAAGAATTACAGGTTCGGTTTGCCTAAGCTGAACAAGGAGATCGATCTAGAGAAGTGTAAGGTGCTGGTTCAGCCTACAAGGGTTGTTATCAGTTTGGCTAAAACTTCAAAGGATTACTGATTGGACTTAAAATTCAAGGAGGACAAGGTATGTCTCATCGTATCTTTGAACTCTCCCATTTTATGCTTCGGAAAACGGAGAAATGTAACCGAATGCATTCGTTATTTTGATCTTGCAGCTGAAGCCGAGTCTGGATAAAGAGAAAGATCCCATGGCAGGAATCATGGACTTGATGAAGGTGAGGTTACCAAATACTTACATTGTCATATATGAAAATGTGTACTGTGTTTCTTCTCTGCTTTGTTAATTACCGTATGCAACGGATTTTGTAGAATATGTAGGATGAAGGGGATCCGGACATGAAACGAACAATTGCCAAAGCGTGGACCGATGCAAAGTTTGGACAAACCGGCTGATCTATCGAAGGGGTTTCAACTAAACATGGAGCTGACATTGTTTTTGAGTAGTTTTTTCGTTTATATGATCTTAATGCTCAGCGAGTTCTTTCATGGTAGGATGGTTCTTCTGTGTTGTTATGAAACTCTCTTGCATGTAGCTTTTCTAAAGTTCTATATGAAAGATTGGAAGAAATGAACTTTGCACAAATGAAACTCAAATCATAACATGGCGGAAAACACGAACGAAGTAACATAAGTTACAAACAACGAAGTCTTATCCCGCTAAGTAGCGTAGATTTTATAAATCTTTAGGTGTAGAACAGAGTAACGGGAGTTCAAAGTTTTAAAATCATTTCACCGGCGAAAGAACTTAACTTCGCTGCACTGTGGGAGCACAAACTTGAATTCAAAAGATTAATGCCTATCCATGCTAATCTGTTCTTACATGTTACATCGAATCAGAATCACAAAACCAGAATCTTAGAAATACAAAACAAGTAACCTATTTTTTTTGTCAAGGAAGCCAAGTTCTTATTCGGTTTTACGTGAATCACACTTCTCAGAACCCTATAAATGCGAGTGGGCAATGATAATCTAGTGATCTTCAAAACTACGAAAAGTACATCTAACGATACAAGACAAGAGAGATTGTGCGCCGTCATTGGAGTATTTGACTACCATAATCAGCATTGAACTTCTCGTAACGATGAACTTGGAGATGAGCAGACGGCCTTGTGTTCTTCAAAGCCGTCTCAATATCTTCGTGTTTGATCGGTCCAACCTTCGGCAGTTCTGCAACCAAAAACATCATGGCATAAGCTTTTACCGAACGCGTCTAAACAAAAACCCGTTGCCCAAGTTCGTATTTACAATAAGCTCATATGCATCCAATTTTGGTTAATACTTTTAGAGTCACATACCATCCTCAGGAACCGTGTCCTCTTTGTCTTCAAGGAATGTCATTACGCGTCTCAGAGGCTGCATAGCAGCCTCCTTGCACACCAATCGAATATCTGAACCTGAATATCCTTCAGTTTTATCCACCAACAAATCATAAGGAAGCTTCTCCTCATCAGGCTGTACTGGCAGGAGCTCCTCGAACATGGCTCTTCTTGCTTCTGGTTCAGGCAGAGGCACAAGAATCTAAATTTTTCATGGTTAATGGAGAAGCCGAATAAAATGGCTGGATACGGAATATGCTTGATCATGTAAAAAACTGCCTCGTATTTTGATACCTAGCTAGAAAAGAACGTAAACAACGGACAATGGATGTGATACAGCAGGTGAACCTTCCCGTGTTCTATACCATAATCAACCCCAAAATGATCCCGCATCTATTGATTCCATTTAGACATCTCGAATATCCTGGCATGTAATGCATATTCATATACACCCAAATATAGTTACCAGCACTCATATAGCTCGTGCTCCGTTAATGCTTGTGAAACTATGATTTTCATTCAGACCTATGAGTTTGTAACAAAGTGTATAACATGATATGCTAATAATTATAACTTCCGTCGTTTCCATATAGTTGACTTGGCACATATCACTGAGCATAATTTAATTTTTCAAAAGGATACTCGCTTCTCAAGACGCCGGAGCATGGCTGCATCCAGTTCCCAGGGAAGATTTGTAGCAGCCAAAACAAAAACAAGTTCACTTGTCTTCGTCAAACCATCCATCTGCATTCTAATACAAGCTAATCAATTTTTGAACAAGCATAATTGACATGTGGAATATCCTGATGCTCGGAACCAAGACAATTAAAAGTTCTAAGCACAGTGTTAACATAGTTTCTCAAATGTTATAAACTGATACGGTGCAGAAAACAAGATTCTGTGATCAACACAAGTAACATATGATGGGAGAGAACACTAAGAAAGCAGCACCCTTTAAAAACAAACATCACCTGTACGAGTAGCTCCGTCTTCAGACGCCTACTTGCTTCATGCTCACTTCGTCCTTCACCACGTTGACTAATAATTGCGTCAATTTCATCAATAAATATAGTTGATGGTGCATGGTGCCTAGCAAGCTCAAACAACACCTTCACTAACTTCTCTGAGTCGCCTGAAAAATTATGCAAACATCAAGATTGAAGGAAATATTAAAGAACGGATAGGAAGCTCAAATAACAAGCTGGAAAATTTAGACCCTAATAAATTCTTCCCCATCCATTTTTATGACAAATAAGCAAACAAACAAGCATGATCTTCAGAAAATAGTTCAACCCTGACATACCACGCCATTTGCTGACAACAGACGATGCTGAAATGTTGAAAAATGTGGTCTTGCACTCTGTTGCAACAGCCTTGGCAAGCATTGTCTGCACCATCAGATGTTAAAATTAATTTTTGTCCAAAGTATCATTGTAAAAGATTAACTAGGTTGTGCATCAACAGGACTTTGAAATTCATCTTCATTTCAGAGGAAGTTTTTCACAAGAACTCATTGCATGGGGAGCAATTTTCGATCAAAGTATTAATTTTAAAAACCCATCTCCCAATCCCCCACCCCCACCCCCACCCAAATAGCATGATCACTTCAGCAAGGAAAGGTACAAACGCAATACAGTCAACAACTTTTCTTGGGTAAGCAAATAGAAGAGCAAATACTGCATAACCAAAGCGCAGAAAAAGAAACAGAAACAATCAACAGGATTGGAAAGAATTACAAACCTTTCCTGTCCCTGGAGGGCCAAAAAGGAGAATACCTTTCCACGGTGTTAAAAGTCCAGTAAAGTACCTGCGGAAAATAGAAAGATCAGTATGATATTTGAATGATCTTGCATCGTGCCATCATTTCAAAAGTATTGCCAGTTAATTCAATCTGGTTGTTTCAAAGTTTTATCCCAATTTCCAGACAAGTGGCCGACCGTATCAAAATATTCTAGCACATATTAATTAATTTAGCTTAACATAAAGAAAAACATTTGGTACTCCACGAATTTAAAAGAAATACTAAAAGCAATTAGCATGAACCATGATTAAATTAAGTTAATATTGGTTTCAATGTCACAGAAAAAGGAATGTAAACTGAGACAATGCTTCACAAGTAAACAACTAGCAATTCAGCAATCTGATTCTCTTGAACTTTACGAACAAAAAAAATATAGGAGTACATAAGAATGCAAGAACAAACACGTTAAATCGTTAATTGTTTATTAAATAAATTTGGTACATGAGGTGCTCATTGACCAGACGTACTTGGGATATTTAATTGGCATGACCACTGCTTCTTTGAGCAAACGCTTGGCATTCTCTAATCCCTTGATGCTTTCCCACTTAACATCTGGACTACCCCGAATTATATCCCTGCACAAGACACAATGCATGGTAAATAAATGACGAAACTTTCAGGGTGCAACTGTAATCATCCTTGGCCACCGGGAAAAAAAAAATGTAATAGCAGTAACTTGTATTCCATCATGTGAAGTCATTCATCTAAAATCACCTGCATAAACTCTCTCCTAAAGAACGCATTTCTGCCGATTCAAAAGCAGGTAAAAGGGACTTCTGCCTGTGGAGTTCACAAAAAAATGTCAGTATGTTCTTAAAGAAGCATTCTTCAATGAAAAGTTGCCAGAAAACATACGGTATTTCATCATGCTGATCAGATAAGACTCCATTTGAGTGAAGCACGGAGCCCCTACCCTGAAAAACAGATGAAACCGAAGAACAAATGAATGCAACTGTACAAGTTCATGCAATATGTCAAATCCAGTTCACCACATGATAAGATCAAATCCACTACCTGGTTTTGAAATTGCTCATAGATGGCCAAGTCAGCTGTCCTCTTCACGAGACCATTCCCATTCGCGGTCACTCCGGAACTACTTCCATTACTCACTGCTCCATTAGTGGACTGCCCGTTTTGCTGCGGCTCCGGCGCTTTCTTTCTACCAAACTTGGCATCATAAAACAATTTAAAATCCTAGAAATGCACATAATTTTAGCTGAGATAAATCCACGAATTCTTGATTCAATCCTATACATCAGATCAAGATTCGCAACTACATAATCTCAACAACCACAATTTAATCCAAATATACTCAACTCTAAGCATATAATTAACCCCAAAACAAAAATTATATTAATCGAGATCACTGAGCTAGTGAGCTCATATTTGTCAGCATAGAAAACAGAAGCAAGCAAAACAAACAAAAGTAGAAATTGGGTTGCTTCAGTTTCTAACTCAAACCCAGAAAAAGCTAACAGCCACTCTACTCATAGTTTCGTTCAAGTGCCAAACTTTTCAATTCGACCAGCATTTTCTCGGGAAACAAACAGAAAATAATAAGCGAATTGGTGAGTAAGTACCTGAAAGGACCAGCGACTGGGAGCAGGCTCGTCGGACATTGCTCAAACAAATCTGGAGCGGAGAAAAATGAGAAGAGAAGAGAAAAGGAGAGAATTGTAGAGATCTCTCTCTCTCTCTCTCTAAGCGGTCTCTGTCGCCACTCACTCTGGTGAGTTGTTATACAGCTCGGAAACACGTAGAACAAAACACATGTGTGATCTCTGAATTTTCATTTATATTAAATTGAGAAAGGTTCGCCAAATTATTAATTATTTAATAACCAAAATGCTCACTCTACATGGCTGTCTTAAACATGTTTTTTTTCTTTTTAGTGAAAAATTATTTTATAAAAATATGACTCATTGTATTGATTTGTGTAAAGTATTATAATATATCTGATAGTATCTATTCCTATTTAGATATGAATTTTACACTAGTTAAATTAAAATTTATATTCCTATAATACAAACAATAATTACGGAAAAATTTGAATTAATTAAAATTTAATTGAACACCCCCACAAATTGGACGAGCCTAATCGGACAAGTTTGAAACAAAATACACCATGCCGAGGATGATGAAGAGCCTTGGTAAAGAGGTTAGCAGTCTGATCAGTGAAAGAAATATAATAAACTCGATAACTGTCACGAGCCACCTTTCACAAACAAAATAGTAATCAAGTTGAATATGACGTGAGAAGGATGGTAAGTGGCACTAAGATTATTACTGACACACCCCGTCCCGAAGGAGGGCATGCTGGCCGTCACGTAAGAGTGACGTAACCATTTGCACAGTACGGAAGCTTTAAAGATATACAACTTCTAAAATGAAACACCGGAAGGTGAGTCCTAATTTTTGTCCATTCTGTCAGAACACCGTTGAATTTCCTCGTAGTCACCACACCTTTGCAATTCTTGAACCTGGAGGGGCGCAAAACAAAGTTGAGTGGGTCAGCAAAACAATTCTTTTCCAAATCCAAACACTTCTCAAAACTTTGTAACCCCTCGCCGTAAAACAAGTATAATTTCCCAGAAAATAAACATATATACGTATGTATAAATATGCCAAACATGCTCAAGGGTATATCATTCGTGCTCAAGAATATGTCATTCATGCTTGAGAATATGCCACATTAGAATCTCATAATAAATGTAAATGCTCAAGCATAATTCACATCAATAACATATAATGATAGAGCTCCAATCTCAACTCAATATCTGAATCTGCACACGAGTCGGAACCACCTAACGTGGTCTGTCCGACAGGACTGGGTGTAATATATACGCTCTAGTGCTACGATCACGTGAAGACTGTGCGAATAATCGCGGGTCACCTACGAGTCGGAACCACCTAATGTAGTCTGTCCGACAAGGCTTGCACCTAACTTGGATCCAAGGCGAGCGTGTGGTGCTGGTGAACATACACGTGAAGGACTCTGCCCCTCTCTGGGCGGGAGCACTAACACCGGGGGTGCAGATTATGAGCTCTCTAAACATCTCAAATTACTATTGCATAACAACATGAATACCGCTTACCTGGCACTTACCTGTGCGTCCACAGCACCAAATACACATTTATATATATGTATGCCACTACTAATGCATGTGATGATAGTATTTCAAATGTAGTTTACCTGGGCCTCCTCAGCACCATGCAACAGCATGCATAATTATGGTAATGCACATATTAAAATATGATGCATATATGACAGGATATTTAATTCGTATTTCTTTTAAAATACGTTTTCTGGGAAATACGTCAAGCATACATATATATATATATATACTGAAAAATAACTGCCCACTCACTGATCACATCGACGTCTCATAGGTCTCTGAGCCTCCCCTAGGTTGGTTACATTCTTCTTCTGTAATATTTTCACCTAAACAAAAAGTAACCAAATTGACGTTATTTAACGCACATACACCAAACATTCATCCATAACTTTCTCATACGTTACTCAATTTGGGTGTATGAATATACCACGGTGATCTACACGACGTCACGAACGCGTGACAATTTTCAGAACTCAATTTGGAGCTCTCACGCGCCCCCACGCGCCCTGTTCACGCGCTGCCCACGCGCGCGTCTTCTTCCTCGCGTCGCCGGACTGGTTCGCCGGCGGTGGTGTTTTGCCGGAATTTCTGGGTAAATTTCAAAGTGTCATAACTTCTTCATTTCTTAACCATTTTCGACGTACTATATATCAAAATGAAGGTATTGACGAGACGAACACATCCATACCTGCCTTGACCCCTAACTCGCCGTGGTTTCGCCGGAAAACCCCTCGAAAGCTCCGGCCAACTTTGACCACGATGATCCCGACGTCCAAACTTCTCCAACGAAGTACTCCGAGGCTCCTTGGGACTTCACTAAGACATCTACAAGCTTCAAAATCCCAAAAACACGCTAGTTTAAGTTTGCATGAACAGTACCTAAATCGGATTACCTCGAATCGACATGAAAACGAAGGATTTCTCACCTGAAAATGGTATGGTTGCACTCGTACGAGCTTCATGAGTTCGATGGTGTCCTTAGTTTCTTCGATCCATCAAGGTTTGGGTGATTTGTGTGTCGTCCGTACGTTTTCAGAAGGAAGAAGAAGAAATGGGAGCTCGGGAGAGAGAAAGAGAGAAGTGACAGAAAAGAGACAGAGGGAGAGGGAATCACGGGAGAGAAAGAGAGTGTGTGAGTGTGTGTGTGGTCCTACAACACTACACAACACAACACTACACGTAAATGTAACGAACTAGGGGTAAAATTGTAATTTCAAATGTACGTTTCGATATTTCCGGGACGGGATGTCACAACCTACCCTCCTTAATAGAATTTCGTCCCGAAATTCAAAACAACCACATATAACCCCTAGTGATCGAAAAACAATCTAGGATACAAATCCCTCATTCGATCTTCTGTCTCCCATGTAGCTTCCTCGATTGAATGATTCCTCCACAAAATTTTCACCAATTACACTGTCTTAATTCTCAATACATTTTTTTTTTTTTTTTTCCAATCCAAAGTCGTCCTTGGTTCCTCAACCAGTTTAATCCGGATTAATTCTCAACAGTTGCACCGGAACTCCATGTGACGAATCTGCCACCTAGTGACAACGCATCGAAATATAATACATTATGCACCTTGGCAAATTCTGAAGACATCACCACTTGTATGCAACTTCATCGATTCCTTTAGTGGTCAAAAACGGTCTGATGTGTTTAAGACTTATTTTGTCTCCTTTCCAAATCTCACTATTTCTTTTTGTGATGAAATTCCTAAAAATGTTGAATCATGAAACACATCATGCTCTTACAAACTCTGGAAGTAAATCAAGCAACTTCACCTACTCTTCGATGATCACATAAAGTCCGAGGTACTTAGGACTTAATTTGCTTTCCTTTCCAAGCCGTATCATACTTTTCTAAAGTGAAAACTTCATAATTATAAGATCATCTACGTTAAACACTCGATTAGTGACATGTTCAACTATTAATCTCTTTTGCCATTCCTGGCTACTCTCAGGTTAAACTTAATCACCTGAATACTTTGAGAAGACTCATCCATAGTTTTAGGGCCTACCAAAACTCTTTCGTGATCGAATCTTCCCTATCCAGAAGCATTTCTTCCACAAATCAGCAAAAATCGACACATTTCATGGTCCTTATGGCGTTACATCGGAAACTGCGCAACTAACATACTTAAGAAACTCAGCAGTTCCGTAACCTAAATCTCTTCTCCATAAAACATATAAGTACTGTTGCACTGTGGTTGTTACTCAACACTAGAGTAAATGTACTAACTTAGTACATTGATCAACTATCACTTCAAGTTCAATCATAACCATCCTATTCTCGAACTCAGCAATCTTTTTTTTTTTTTTTTTTTTTTTTTTTTTTTTCCTTGGTTAATTCTTAATTTTCGTCGTTAACCATTTGAGTCTTGAGTACGACCTTACTAAAAGACTTAACTTGAAAATTAGCAATTACAACTTCTTCTCAATCTTCCATTCTCAACTTTACTTCAGTTGATTTCCAATCCACAAGAAGACAATCTTGGCAAGCGTGCCAGACATTAACTCTTACCACAGTCTTTTCACCAAGTGCATCAGCTAGAACAATTTTACGATCACCCTGGTTGTACAATCATGTTCATTAAACAATTCAATCCACCTTCGCTGCCTCATATCAAAATCCTTCCAAGTAATGGATATTGGAGACTTTTTGGATTCGTAAAAATCTTGCATTCTTACCACAAATAATGTCTTCATAACTTCACAGCAAGAATGGTAATCATGACTTCCAAATCACCAGTAGGGTAATTCATTTCATGAGGTTACTTTCGTCGTGAAACGTATGTAATCACCCTAACATTTGCATCAACATGCATCCCATACCATTCAAGAAACATCACTAAAATTTATGATTATCACTATCTTCTGGGAGTACTAAAATACGTGCATGAGTGAGGAAATACTTCAGTTGTTGAATTCTTTGCTTACAATTTCCTTCCCACTCATACATAACCTCTTTTCTCAACAATCTCGTCAATGACAAAGCAATGACTGAAAAATCTTTCACGAACCGTCCATGATAGCTTGTTAAGCTAGGATAACTCCGAATCCCAATCACGATTCGTGGTTGTTCTAAATTCTCAATTTCTGCTACCTTTTATGAATTCACTTGAATACCTGAAGCAGATATAACATATCTCAAAAAATGCTACTTGATTCATCCAACATTGGCATTTGCTAAACTTAGCATACAATCGACGTTCCCTCGATCTTTGCAATACCAATTTAAGATGTTTAGCATACTTTGCTATAGTCTTATCAATCTTTTCAATAGCAACAACAACAAATCGGTCTAGATATCATTGGAATACTTCATTCATCAAATTCATAAAGTCGTAGATGCATTCGTCACTCCGAATGGAATCACCAAAACTTGAAATGACCTTAACGAGTCCTGAAAGTTATCATAAGGGCATCCTCACCGATAATCTTCAACTAATAATATCCAGACCTCAAATCAAACTTAGAAAATATACAACCACCTAGAAGCTGATCAAACAACCATCAATGTGAGGTTACGAATAACGGTTTTCAATTGTTACTCGATTCAACTGCTTCTAATCAAAGCACAGCCTTAACGTCCATTTTCTTTCTCACCAATAAACTGGGGTTCCCCCAACGTAATGTACTAGGTTGAATAAAAACCTTTATCAACCAATTTCTAATTCTCTTAGTTCAAAAGGCAACATTCTATAATATATGGTTTGTACCTGGAGACAAATCCATAGTGAACTCTACATCTTTAACTGGCGGCAATCCAGGTAAATTCCCAGGGAAAATGTCAGGTAAATGTTTGACTACTCCCACTTCTTCCACACTACTAGAAGTGACATCATTTAGCACCACATGAGATAAGTATCCTTGGCAGCCTTTTGATAATAATCTCTTTGCTCTCACAGCATAAATAACGGCCTGCCTCACTCCACTTTGCATACTTACAAAAGTAATCTCTAGTCATCCAGACCGATGGAAAATAATTGGTTTCCCGAAAATAAAGTATATACTCATATATGTAATATGTCTTGCACACATTCAGTACCACTTCGCGTGGTCTGCAACTCATCACTGTAAATAACATAATATGCTCTAGAATAACATCGAAATCTACGATCTAATGGAACAAAAGTAGCTAGCAACAATACATACTCTACTAATACTGAGCACTCTGAAAAAGTACGATACTAACATAGGATAACCTACCGGTTTACTTGCTTAACGAATCCACGAATAAGTTATTAATATTACGGTCTGCAGCCCGCAATACTGATAAATCATCGTTGTCTCGATAAGTAAGCAACAACTCTCGAGGGTGTAATATTACTATTTTGCCACTCATTAGGAAATACATACACACGTCTCAACCGCGTTTAAATACTACTTTCAAGGCAATAACATTAATAACGTAAAATTTCTACATTATTAACAAATAGACTCTAGCTAAGTCATTAAGAATAATTATCGTACCCCTAATCAAATCCAAATAATTCTGAGTATCTTGCAGTGATGTGTAGTTAACACATCCCTGGGCTTGTTGTTGTCTCCCACAACCTCTATTAGTGTAAATACTTCTTTCATGTACACCACGACCTAACTGACTATAATTAATAGATCCAGGAACTTGCTGGATCGGCGCCAGTTGTGGCAAAGAAGACTGCTAGGGCTTCTGTTGGCTTTGGACATAATTTGCAGTTCTATGTCCCATCTATCCACTTGTAAAGCGTCCAATGCTTTCTTGCCTACATTCTCAAAGGTGTCCATTATTGTACCTACAACACAAAGGTACATTTCCTTTACCAAAATCACCTTGTCTCTGAGATCTGGGATTACCAATACATCTATCACTTCGCTTCTGGTCAATGGCATTAAAACCTCAGTTGGAAGAATTAGCTCTAGCTTCACTTCTTTTGAAGTTCCGAATCTTTCGAGGTTCTCGAGATGATTGGCCTTTATCCTTGTCATCATTCCTCTGATTCCTATTCCTTTATTCTTCTTCATCATTATCGCTAGACATAATCTCAGAGTCCTTAATTCTTAATAAAATCTCGTAAAACTCCTTGTAATAGGTACAGTAGGTAGTGGTCGCCAAAGAACACCACTTCTTCTTATTACTCAGCCTAAAACGATGAGACATCTTTGCCGGATTATCATCAACATCCGGATGGTAATAAGGCAAGTCCGTAAACTTTCTATAATACTTATTCGCCGTCATCTTTCCTTGTCTCAAATTGCAAACTCTTGCTTATTATCATCATAAGATGCCGAAGGAAATAATTCTTTTCTTTAAACAAGTCCTTAAACAATTCTCAATCGGCTGTTTCCTCCGGTGACAACGAATTATACTCCTGTTTCCACCAGGATACAAGTTCATAACTCAAACCCGGTAGTCGTCTCAACCCTTCTGTCAAAAGGAAGATTCCTTTGACTTGCATAATCTAAAACATCTTTTCCAATCGGTTAATCCATCACTTTGCTCCCTCAGGTTCATCATTTCATAAGGTGATTCAAATTCAACTCATAACCCATCTTAAAATGTCCCCTTAGATGATATACTGAATCACCCCAAAATAATAGTTTCCCCTAACAGCTAAATCAGGGAGACTAAGTTCCTCTAACTACGTGGTTTGCTACGAGGCGGTGTAGTTCTGACAGAATTCACTAGAACTTCTCAAGATGTCCAAGATTGAAACCTGGCTCTGATACCAACTGACACACCCCGTCCCGAAGGAGGGCATGCTGGCCGTCACGTAAGAGTGACGTAACCATTTGCACAGTACGGAAGCTTTAAAGATATACAACTTCTAAAATGAAACACCGGAAGGTGAGTCCTAATTTTTGTCCATTCTGTCAGAACACCGTTGAATTTCCTCGTAGTCACCACACCTTTGCAATTCTTGAACCTGGAGGGGCGCAAAACAAAGTTGAGTGGGTCAGCAAAACAATTCTTTTCCAAATCCAAACACTTCTCAAAACTTTGTAACCCCTCGCCGTAAAACAAGTATAATTTCCCAGAAAATAAACATATATACGTATGTATAAATATGCCAAACATGCTCAAGGGTATATCATTCGTGCTCAAGAATATGTCATTCATGCTTGAGAATATGCCACATTAGAATCTCATAATAAATGTAAATGCTCAAGCATAATTCACATCAATAACATATAATGATAGAGCTCCAATCTCAACTCAATATCTGAATCTGCACACGAGTCGGAACCACCTAACGTGGTCTGTCCGACAGGACTGGGTGTAATATATACGCTCTAGTGCTACGATCACGTGAAGACTGTGCGAATAATCGCGGGTCACCTACGAGTCGGAACCACCTAATGTAGTCTGTCCGACAAGGCTTGCACCTAACTTGGATCCAAGGCGAGCGTGTGGTGCTGGTGAACATACACGTGAAGGACTCTGCCCCTCTCTGGGCGGGAGCACTAACACCGGGGGTGCAGATTATGAGCTCTCTAAACATCTCAAATTACTATTGCATAACAACATGAATACCGCTTACCTGGCACTTACCTGTGCGTCCACAGCACCAAATACACATTTATATATATGTATGCCACTACTAATGCATGTGATGATAGTATTTCAAATGTAGTTTACCTGGGCCTCCTCAGCACCATGCAACAGCATGCATAATTATGGTAATGCACATATTAAAATATGATGCATATATGACAGGATATTTAATTCGTATTTCTTTTAAAATACGTTTTCTGGGAAATACGTCAAGCATACATATATATATATATATACTGAAAAATAACTGCCCACTCACTGATCACATCGACGTCTCATAGGTCTCTGAGCCTCCCCTAGGTTGGTTACATTCTTCTTCTGTAATATTTTCACCTAAACAAAAAGTAACCAAATTGACGTTATTTAACGCACATACACCAAACATTCATCCATAACTTTCTCATACGTTACTCAATTTGGGTGTATGAATATACCACGGTGATCTACACGACGTCACGAACGCGTGACAATTTTCAGAACTCAATTTGGAGCTCTCACGCGCCCCCACGCGCCCTGTTCACGCGCTGCCCACGCGCGCGTCTTCTTCCTCGCGTCGCCGGACTGGTTCGCCGGCGGTGGTGTTTTGCCGGAATTTCTGGGTAAATTTCAAAGTGTCATAACTTCTTCATTTCTTAACCATTTTCGACGTACTATATATCAAAATGAAGGTATTGACGAGACGAACACATCCATACCTGCCTTGACCCCTAACTCGCCGTGGTTTCGCCGGAAAACCCCTCGAAAGCTCCGGCCAACTTTGACCACGATGATCCCGACGTCCAAACTTCTCCAACGAAGTACTCCGAGGCTCCTTGGGACCTCACTAAGACATCTACAAGCTTCAAAATCCCAAAAACACGCTAGTTTAAGTTTGCATGAACAGTACCTAAATCGGATTACCTTGAATCGACATGAAAACGAAGGATTTCTCACCTGAAAATGGTATGGTTGCACTCGTACGAGCTTCATGAGTTCGATGGTGTCCTTAGTTTCTTCGATCCATCAAGGTTTGGGTGATTTGTGTGTCGTCCGTACGTTTTCAGAAGGAAGAAGAAGAAATGGGAGCTCGGGAGAGAGAAAGAGAGAAGTGACAGAAAAGAGACAGAGGGAGAGGGAATCACGGGAGAGAAAGAGAGTGTGTGAGTGTGTGTGTGGTCCTACAACACTACACAACACAACACTACACGTAAATGTAACGAACTAGGGGTAAAATTGTAATTTCAAATGTACGTTTCGATATTTCCGGGACGGGATGTCACAATTACAGTGCAAGAGAACATGAAAATATAAACGAACACCAAGCTCGTGCAAGAGAAAACAAATCAAGGTGGTTTTGACACATGCATGAGCAAGGGCATGGTATACCAATTCGGTACTGAAACGAGATACGGTCAGCTGCTTTTTTTAGCACCAAGATATGTGATTAGAACCAAGATAAACAACGTAACTAGTGATGGAACGACAAGTATCCGGATAGCCAGGCCAATCAACACCATGGTAGGTGGATAAGGTAGCGGAAACAAGCTAAGGAGTAAATGTGATGCCAAAATCCATTGTACATTTGATATAACGGAAAATTCGTTTAGTGGCAATCATATGAGTAGGGCAAGGCGAGCTCATAAACAAAGCAACAATATTGACAGCAAAAGAAATATCAGAGCAAGTGATAGTGAGATAGCCAACAATATCCATATGTAAACCTAAGAAATAACAGAGGGGACCTAAACCTAAGAAAGAAACCCCAGGACATTGAGGGAAAAAACCTAGACGAATGATAGTATATAGAAATATGACTTCTTCATTTGTGTAAAGTATTACAATATAAAGAAGAAGAAGAAAGAAACCCCAGGACATTGGGGAAAAAAACCTAGACGAATGATAGTATATAGAAATATGACTCATTCATTTGTGTAAAGTATTACAATATAATAGGGTTATATCATTGCCTATTTAGATTGGAGTCCTACCCTAGTTACATTTGAAAATTACATTCCTATCATACAACAATAATTATATAAAGAGAACTTTAAAGAAAAGCTTCCGGTACTGTTCATTTTAACAAAAAACTACATTTTTACACTAAAAAGTCAATCATGGTACTATTAACTTTACCTTTTATTTTGTTAAAACTCAAAGTTTTCAAGCCATTTTCATTAGTTTTCCTTTCTATAAAAGATTATGAATTAATTAACTTTGATTTAACAAGTTTCTTAATGGAACACCTATTTATTTCTCGGTACACTCCTGTTTATTTTTGTTCTTTGTTTCTTTTTTTTTTTCCGGTTTATTCAACAAAAAACAAACAAGGTGTATAAAAGAAAAAAAAAAGTGCGCTAAAATCACTTTCATTTTTCAATCCAGCCATATGTTTTCAGTTATAGGTTTTTTGCTTTTTGTTTTCTCTCCTACTTAATTCTTGTTTGGTTTTTATTCCATTACCATCATGATTCTGCTCCATTCCAATGTGTACTGCAAATTTTAACAACGCACTAATTATAGTAATTTCTGATTACACAAAATAAATAGGAATTGAATGAACAACAAGGTAAACACTAATTTATTTTTTTTGGTAGAAAAAAGTGGCAAAATCGTGAGTTGAAAATAATGATGGGCTTGTAACCGAATAAAAGGAAAATAATGATGGGCTAGAGTGGAATCCAGAATGAGTTATGGGCTTGGTCTCAAACCTAATGAGCCCAACCCAACCCAAGACAGGGTACTTGGATTCAGTCCAACTGGTTCACCTTTGATGTAGGGTGTTGTTATTCCTTTTTGTGTAATCCTCACCCGATAATACATCGACCAAAAAAACACTGTCCCAATAACACTAAATTTTTTATCAATATGAGTTGGTTTTATTTTAAGAAAATCTAAAATTTAGGTTTTAAACTAACTCAAACATTTTTATTGACTTGGTTTAAAATTAGGTTCGAGTTAAAACCTAAAATTTGGGCAAATTTGATTTAGAATTCCGGTCAGGGTTAAAAGGCTGGCCCACCTTAAGGGTGTGGACGCACCTAGAAAAGTGGAGGCCGCAACAAGGTGACGTGCCCCAGGCGCAAGATTCGCAAGAGTTGACATGAAGTATGGACCACCAAAAACGGGCCCAACAACTTTTTTTCCGATCTGATGATTTTAATTATTGGACCTTTGGTTAATCCAATGGTTCAGATTCTATTAAATACATTGAATCCAACAACTGAGATTGAATATGTCAAATCTAACGGTAAAAAAAAAAAAAATCTAACAGCCCAAAATTAAATCCAATGGGTAAAAAAATTAAAGATTTTATTTAAATCAAAGTAACCCAAAAACTCTAAAAATACATGTCTCATGGAGTTGATTTAGTGAAAAAAAATTTCAACTTTTATCAGAATCTAAATATTTTTAGGTTAAAATGTAAAAATAAATTTTGATAATCTACATAAATTTTGTTCTAAAAAAATATTGAAAAAAAAAAAAATCAGCCTAAATTCATTTTTAATAATCTCGTGCTAAAATTTTACCCATAACCTTTGGAGCATAAAAACTGTTTTTGGGTTAAAACCAAAATTTTCTAAGTTAAAAATTTTGGTTTTAACCCCAATCATTGAAGTTGGTCTAAAGTAAAATATTTTTGCTCACCACGTTTAAAGGATGGTAATGTTCACCATCGTATTTATCATTGTTAGATGAGTGCATTTATCTCACAACTCTCAAAATTTAAACTTGCCCAGCAATATTGAATATGGTGGTGAGCATTACCACCACTAAAAGTGGTGAGCAAAAATGCAGTCTTTATTAAAACTTTACAATTTACAATTAACCACCTGAACTTCATTGTTTGTGACAAGTTGGCACGTTCCTGTGGTACATTTTTTTTTCAATTTACTATTATTAAGGGGAGAGAGAGAGTTCAAAACCATTACTTAATTTAGGGAAAAGGAAGGTTCGAACCCGGGGTGAATGGATAAAAACCTAACACCATATCCATTAAAATATTGGGTCACATACATGTTCCTATACTTCCATCAACCTTTTGTCAAATAATGACTACGTACTTTTCGTGCTCAAGGTTCCATATATCAATAAGATAGGAAGTCTCTTGCCTGTTGGAGATAGTAGACCGAGATTCCTACATATATATGACATAGCTCATGAAATAGACAATCGGATGAAAGAAAGTGAAGCACTAAACAGAAATGTTGTTCAAAAAATCCAAGAAATCTTGAATCAATATAACCAATTTGTGCAAATATTTCACAACCTAGTGCAACGTCAAGATTTGCAAAATTGCAGATTGATTATCAAGGTTCAGCTTGCAAATCAACAACAACATTATTTACCGTCTACATCTCAGATTGCTGCAATCATATTAGGTGGTGAAGGATCAGAAAACATTAGAGGTCGGGATATCATTGTGCAAACCATAGATGGTCAACTTAAGAGTATCAAAGATCGTGTCGGCTACTATGACCCTTTACAATATCCATTGTTGTTACCTTATGGAACATATGGATGAGATGTGAATATTCGAAATAACAACTACATAAAAGTGACATTGTGACTATTATTCTTAAGTTCTTCAGGTAACCGAAGACCTTCATCTCTGTACACATAATATTAATTTTTTAAATTATATTATGTTGAGTGAATTTTTTTTTATCATTTTAGATCTGTCAACACAACGAATTGTTTCTACTTCATGGTGGTCGCCTGTTGCAGCAATATGTAGTTGATAACTACATAAAGATTGAATCACAAAAGCTTAGATGGATGTGTGATAATCAACACACAATTCGATCTGAATTTTACCGAGGACTACAATACTCATTAATTGTAGGACAAAATAATGCAAGTATAAAACTTATCCATTTATACAATAACATATGTGCTTCATTTTCATGTTCTATCATATCAAATGAGACTTATTAATGAGTTATAACAAAACAAATATAATCAGACTTATTAATGATTTATAACAAAACAAATACAGGAAACATCGGTCATCGTAGGACTATATTACTGTCACCTTTTGTTGGTGGTCCCCGTGACATGTATCAAAGGTATCAAGATGCAATATCTTTGGCTCAAAAGTATGAAAGACTAGATATTTTCCTAACAATGACATGTAATCCAACTTGGGAAGAAATAAGTGATGAGCTATTACCTGGCCAAACACTACAAGATCGACCAGATTTGCTTACAAAGGTTTTTTCTGCAAAATTCGAAGAGTTGAAGAATGATGTTATAAAAAAAAGGTGTTTTGGGTAGAGTTCTTACATATGTATATGTCATTGAGTTTCAAAAGTGTGGTCTCCCTCATGTCCACATGATTCTCATGTTAGAAGAAAATGATATGCTTAATAGTCCCAATGATTATGACCAGATGATGTGGGCTGAAATACCAAATCCAAATGAAGAGCTTGAACTGTATAATGCTGTGTTAAGGCATATGATACATTGTCCATGTGGAAGGCACAATTCACAATCACCCTGTATGAAATGTGGGAGTTGTAAACAAAATTATCCCAAACCATTTGCACCAACTACAGTTCAAGGAAATGATTCTTATCCAGACTATCGTAGAAGAGATAATCATGATCCTGTTCCATTAAATCATAATGCACGTATAATGGTGGACAATCAGTGAGTCATTCTGTATAACTCATGGCTACCCCTCAGATATGATTGTCATATTACTTGTATAAATATGTTTACAAAGGTCCCGACAGAGTAGCTTTTGAAGTTCATCCACAACCTATTCAAAATGAAATAAAGCAGTTTGTTGATGCAAGATGGGTTTGTGCACCTGAAGCTTTATGGAGAATATTCAAATTTGTAACTAATCGACTTTATCCATCGGTCGAACGACTACAGATTCATCTTCTCGAAAGACAAACTGTTCACTTTTACCCTTACCAAAGAGTATCATATATTTTGGCAGATGACACAAACTCGATGACTATGTTGATAGAGTTTTTTTTTTACCAAGAATGCCACTTGCATGGAAGCACGACAATACTTATACCGAGAGTTCCTTGAACAGTTCAGATGGAGTCAAAAAGATAAAATTTGGAGTGAAGGGAACAATAACCAGAAAGTTATTGGCCGAATATATGCAGTCTTTCCAAATAAGGGTGACAAAATTCTACTTGGGCCTCCTTCTTAATCATCTTAAAGGACTAACATCATTTGAGAATTTAAGAACAGTCAATGACATCGTTCAACTAATGTTTAAGAAAACAGTGCAACAACGAGGTTTGCTATAAGATGATATAACATCAGACAGTGTCTTTGTGATGCCTCTAACATTCGGATGCTGTCAGCTTTACGAAGGTTGTTTGTTACCATCTTAGTTTACTGTGAGTTGCTTGGAGTAAGAAGATTGTGGGATGAATTTAATTCATTTATGGTAGAAGATTATTCTGTTTCAAATACCACAAGTAATAGTTCTATCTTGAACAAGCTTTTGCAAGACTTAAACGAGCTATTAGTGCAACATAATAAGTCTGTGTCTGATTACAATCTATCACAAATAACACAAGATTGTGTTAGAGACAACACACTTCCAAGAATAATATAAGATGAAGTATGAAGTTTCACTTGACATATCTGACAAGACCTCAATGCGGTGCATAATCTAAATGAAGATCAAATGGCGACATATGACTCGATTGTATCTGCAATTCAACGTCGAGACCATGCCATATATTTTGTGGATGGCCTTGAAGGGACGGGAAAGACATACCTATATCGTGCATTGTTAGCAACCTTAAGGAGAAATAGTCATATTATATTGGCAACAACATCATCTGGAATTGCAGCAACAATATTGCCAGGAGGAAGGACAACACACTCAAGATTTAAAATTCCTCTCAGTCCAGATGCACCTTCCACATGCTCTACTAGCATCTAGTTAGATTTGGCATAATTGATAAGAAGAACATCAGATGTTATTTGGGATGAAGCAACAATGACACAACAATTTGCATTTGAGGCTCTTGATCGAACATTCAAATATATAATAAGAGTTGATTTGCCAGATGGAGGAAATGTTATGATTTTTGGAGGAAATTTTTGACAAATTCTTCATGTTGTTCCGAAAGGTACGAGGTCTGAATTGATGCAAGCAAGTATTATTAATGCTTCATTTTAGGGACATGTGGAAATCCTTCGCCTTAGGCAAAACATGAGATCCATCAACGATCAAGATTTTTCAGAATTCTTACTTCGTGTTGGTAATGGGGAACAAGAAATAGCGATTGACAACATGCAATTACCATAGTCATACCATGGAATGGCGAAGAATCCATTGTCCAATTGGTTAATCAAGTTTTTCTCGATTTGGAATGTCATGTAAATGATTCAAGATACTTGGTGGAAAGAGCGGTTATAACTCCAAAAAAATTAGGATGCTAACAAACTCAATCAAATGATCATTGATAATTTTTTGGGGTTTGAACGCATCTTATACTCTTTCAATTTAGTTGGGGACAATGTGAGAAATTTGTATCAACAAGAATTCTTGAATTCAATTTCACTTGGTGGCATGCCCCCTCATCAATTAACTTGAAAAAAAGGTGCCCCCATAATGCTTTTAAGAAATATCGATCCGAAGATGGGGTTGTGCAATGGCACAAGACTAGCTTGCCATGGAGCTTATAATAATCTAATTGATGCTGAAATCTTATTTGGCCTATTTGCTGGAACTAGAGTATTTTTACCAAGAATCTCTTTAAAGACCACAGAAAGTGCCGGACTCCCATTTGAACCGATGAGAAAACAGTTCCTATGAAATTGAGTTTTGCACTAACCATAAATAAATCACAAGGGCAGACATTACCAAATGTGGGTATTTATCTACCAGACCAAGTATTCAGTCATAAACAATTCTACGTGGCTTTATCAAGGGGAGTATCGTCGTCTTCAACAAAAATCTTGGTGAAGAAAGGAGAATTACAAGGGCACGAAGGAGTTTTCACAAGAAATGTTGTGTACAAAGATATTTTGCTTCCATCAAATATATGATAAAGTTACATTAATTCTTTTGACGTTTAATTCACTTTTCAAATCCACGTAGATAAATACATCTAAATTGTATAAATCGTGCGTAGAATGCTGTAATTATAAAAAGGCCTTATGCACGTGCGTAAGCGCGTATAGGGAGGCTAGTATATATAATACTCATAGATTTAACAGCATTACCCTTCAAGGATGAAAAAGCACATATATAATCTAAAGGTTTGTGTAATTTTGGCAAAATGTAATTTTTCTATTTTTGAAAAAAGAACAGCATCATGCATTGCACTCAATGTGGAAATTTTTTTGCATAGGACAGTCCTGACTGCATAATTGTTCATGCGTGGATAAAGCACAATAATTTAAAGGTTTGTCTAATTTTGGCAAATATAATTTTTCTACTTTTAGAAAAAGAACAGCATCATGCGTAGTACTTGATGTCCTCTTGAAGTAGAAAAATTATTGCATAGGACAATAGTGACTACATAATTGTTCATGCGTGGATTTCCTAGATTCACACATATGCAGAAGAATATCTCAAACTTTTTCTTGAGTTGTCAATTCATATCAATATAACTTTTCAGATCTTTGTATTCACCAAAGTCGAGCTCAAAGAAGAAAATCGACTCAAACGACGTTGCCCAACGATAAAAATTGGAGAAACTTAATATAAGTCGATTAAGAGTTTCTATTGGAAATAGTCCAATTTTTACTCCCTTGTAGACTAGAAACATCCGGCTGCAAAAGGCATGCATACCAAGAGGTCTTGTATTTCCTGGTCACCTATCATCTACACAGACTTGTTTCCGTCTCAGATTGCCTTTAACCGCCGATGCACAGCACCGGCCGCCAAATAAAGATTTCTAATTTCTTGGGTACTTGAAATGTTCCACTTTTGTTGTTTTTATTCCACCCATGTAGGTAGACAACAACAAATCAGTTGTAAAAACTCACTTCACAAACCATAGAAAAACCTTGATAATCTTCCACACAATCAGGTACCACAGGTAATTTATTTCATTCAACCTTGTAGGTAGACCCAACAGGATCCTCTCTTGATTCTTTTGGTGAGGATCCAGAGGATCCATGAATCACGTCTGTTTATCGTACATCGTACGGTCAGTTTTTGTCAAGTATTGTTTATGTTTATTTTAAAATAAAAATATTTAAAATGATTTCTGATCGCACGATGTACGATGAACAGATACGATTTACGGATCTCCGAAATCCTCACAAAGAGGACCGCCGAAGATTCGGACTCTAGGTAGACAACAACAACTAGGAATCAACTAATAATGCTATTTCGTACCTGTCCTAACACCCAACCCAATTCCCCCCAGCAAACCCAATCGACCCATTTAGCATAAACTACATGTTAACGAACACAAATTCAATTTGAACACAAATTACTTGGTGTACAGAAACCAGCGACCGCATTCACCCTTACTCAAATTATGAAGGCTAAAAACTCAATTGACTGGTTCAAACAAATATGCAATCGCAATTTTCATACAAAAAATCCATCTCACACATGCAGGTAGACAACTAAAGCAATTTTCGTCGTCATATCTGTTCTCCAAGTATCAATAAACCACAAAACCTAAACGAGCTGTTCGTTCATTAAGTTTTCATCATATGCAGGGATCACAAAGATTTGCTATTCAAATCTTAGGAAATCGATGGCAACTGATGTAATTTGTTTTAAAGTCATGGACACTTTAATTGTTGACGTGGATGTTTGCTTTACTTACTGGACCAACATATGAGGGTATAATACCAGTGGATTCCATTTTTCTTTCTGATATTTGTCTAAATTACCTAATTTTTATGTTGAGGAATAAGCTTTAGACTTTAGTTAATTTGAGTCCTTTCCTGTTGCTTGATAAGGTACCAAGCTTCTTCATAGTGCCTGCTGCCTTACACTAACCTGGTAGAAATCAAATATTGAAGGAAAATGGTGAGAGCTAATCCATGGATACAAAACCATCTGTGTTTGTGACAATTGAACACATTTAAATTTTGCTTGGTCTAGCTAGTCAAAATGACACAATTAATCCATTGAGAGTCAAATTAAGCGTCATAGGTTTTGCTTCTTGACATCAACACATTGTGTAAAAATGTAAATTAATAAAAACTACTTTGAGAATGATGCCTTTATAATTTGGAATAGAATTCTCTTCCTTCCTATTTTCATCCCATTATTTGCCCTCCTCTTACATATTTTTTTTTTTATCTTATTGTCTTTAAAAAAAATTAATATAAGATATTGACATGGTTAAACCGTAATAGTTCAAATAGAAGAGGAGAGAAAGAAAAAGAGATTAGGAGGAGAATCCTCTTTATAATTTTCATGCAAGGTCTTCAAAATCTTCTCATACAGGCTGTCCAAAATCTAAAAGATAGCCATAAGGACGAAATTCCAACGTAGCCATAATGATAAATGGCTATCTCATAGGAAAAGGGTGGGATAGTGGGACAAAGATTCTATCCGGATGTTTTTTTATGGGGATTTGAAGATAATTAATCGTGCTTGTTCATTGTACATTATATAGTCAGTTTTTATTACATACTATTTATATTTAATTTTAAATTTTAAATTTAAAATAATTTTTAATCGCACGATATATAATAAACAAATACAATCAATTGAGCTTTTAAATTTCTACAAAGAGGGTACGAAGAGAATCCTATTCCAGGATAGTGATATGCAATGAGATGCGCAGAGCTTGGAATGTATTTTCAAATATGGACTCTAGGGCCTTGGCAGGTGGCAGCTGCTGAGAGTGAGAGTGATGAGAGGGACTGGGCTCCGTAGTATTTTACTGTGCACACTTCCCCCACCCTTACGTACTTCTTGTTTGTGTGGGGAAGTGGGGACTCCAAAGCCCATGAATTTCATGCTGAAATCATTGATGTCCTTTTCTGCCCTCTCTCTTTTTCCCATATATGGTAACAAAAAAAAGCATTGGTCCTTTTATTACTTTTTTTATGTTAAAAGAAAAAGCTTAGTCTGAGTCTGACCCCCACTGTCAAACTGTAGGGTTGACGACAAATAAGTTGAATAAGGATGCTCTTTGTGAGGATCTCAGAAATATTTCAATCATATTCGTTTATCGTATATCGTACGATTAATTTTTATTAAGTACTGTTTATATTTAATTTTAAATAAAAAAATTTACAATAATTTCTGATCATACGATATATAATGAACGCATGTAATTAAAAGATCCTCATTCTAATCAGTTAAGCTCATGTGTGTGCTTTGTAGAATTATTCACTCAAAAGAGATTTACATGTTCGAGTATTTATCAAATATTAATATTCATCCAAAATAAAAACCCACTCGATGAATGAATTTCGGTTGAAATTTTAGCTGTAAAGTTTATAGCTTCAGAGTAAAAAACCTACAGGCAATTGAACAAGGTTTTTTTTTCCTATATTTCTTGGAATTTGATTTCAACCCAACTTTATTCACCGAAACTCAAAAGTCTGTACTTTGCTTTTTGAAACTCAATTTTGATCTCACTTTACCTCTTGAAACTCAAAAGTCGTCAATTTACTCCTCGAAACTTAATATTCATTCCATTTTGCCTTTTATTTATGTATTTGGTTAAATAACCGTTTACATGGTCTAATTAGGATGTACTTATGACTGATGTGGCACAAGTATAAAGTTCATGTATCAAATCAAATGGTGCAACATAGATTGAAAAAAAATATATATTTTTTAAACATTGTATAATATATTAAAGAAAAGAAAAGGTAACAAAAATACAAAAAACAATTCCTCAGTTTCCTCTATCCAACCCATCTCTCTCTAATGGTTGCCCATACATTCATCCCTTCTCCCTCCATCTCTAGCCACCTTATCCATTAGTTTTATTGATCTCGTTATTTCTTATGTTCTTAATGGAGGTGGCTGGTGAAGAGAGAACATAGTTCTTTTTGTTCTTTTTTACTATCCATTTATTTCACAAAGAAATTTGACATGTTACCAATTATAAAATTTGAATGGATGAACTTAATTTAAAAAATAAAAACAAGGCAATGTAAAATAAATTTTGAATTTCAAAGAGTAGAGTGGCGAGTTTAGAGTTACAGAGAACAAAATGGGATTAAAATCAAGTTTAAGTAAGTAAAACTGCGACTTTGGAGTTTTTAAGGGTCAAAGTGGTATCAAAATCGAGTTTCAGATAGTAAAGTGACGACTTTTGAGTTTCAGGAGAACAAAGTGAGATTGAAATCGAATTTCAAGAGCGCAGTTGAAATTAAGCCATTGAATAGTTTACTTCAAACTTTCTAAAGTCAGTTTTGAATATAAAAGTAAGCTCAATTATATGGGTTCTAAAGGCCAGATCGATGTCGATCTCCCTGTAACTACTTTTTTTTTCTTTTCAATCAACTATCAATCCCTTTACTTGTTCAGTTTTACCCCAAATGCTGGAAGAAGTGGATCTTTCAACATGTTGATGTTATCCACTGTTTTGGCTGACTACGAAGAGCATCGAACTTTCAAAAAGTGTCCCAAACATGTTATGTGTTTAAGTTTTGGAGTTTCCCTCAAATGTATAGTAGCGAGCTATGAAGTTTTTAAGGTCAGTCGCTCTTAAGTGTATGAATAACATGATAGCCAACTTACACTGGTCACCTTTGTTCATAGTTAAGGTAATCCCATGCACGAGTTGTTTAAAATATTGATCTCGCGCGCGATAGCTACCGACGTTAACAAAATCCCTAGCTCGATATATTTGCTTTGAAATGGGATATGATATGAATTGTACCATGTCTGTCATAAGAAAATGTGAGAGAAATTAAATAATTCTAGTACCAAAACGTTTTATACTTCTGAATTTTTTAAGACCATTGTATTTCTATAGTTTAATGACACAAAATTGAGGTTTCATCATAAAATTAATTGGCTTCTACAAAAAAAAAAAAAAAAAAAAAAAAGATTGTAAAATTAATTGGCAATATAGAGAGTAGCCTAATTTCTTATAAGTGCATGCAAGGTCTATCCTCCCATCAATGTGAGATTTATTCTCAACACATCCCCTCACGTGTGCGGTGGATTTTCAAGCGGACAACATAAATGGGTGACGTGGAGCACGTATAGCCGTTGGTCTTCATACGTGGTACAACCTACTCTGATATCATAAAAAAGTTAAGGTTCTACCATCAAATTAATTGACAACATGAGAAATAGCCTAATTCTTAATAAGCTCATGCAAGAGTCTTTCTTCTATCAACGTGAAATTCATTCTCAACAATTAAGCTGAGAAAATAATGTGGTGACCTCTCAAGCAGACCAAGGAACGGATCAGAATACTGGCATAGACTATGGACAAATGAGAAGTCTAAGTTATAGCAGGAAACCATTACTTTTTGAGTCCAAATGACTAGATCTGAGTCACATCATGAATATATAGTTGTGAATGGATCTTGAAATTAAGTAATTGCTTATCTATCTCATAAACTACTATATATAAATACTATAATTTTTAATGGCGAAAATTGATTTATTCGACAAAACATTTTCGGAAAATGACACTGTCCCGTTGAAGGTTCTTCTCTATATTTAAGTTGACAAAACTAAACAATATGATTCTAAAAAAGTATTTGAAGGCTCAAAATATATTGCACACACGTGCATTTCTTTTGATCAAAACTAAAAACTAATATATCTAAGTTGGTACACCATTTGTGTTTGGAACATAGGATAGTATGCTATGTTTGTAATACAAGTGAAAAGACACTAAAATTATATTCACTCTTCACTCATATTATGTCATGTGGTGTACAAACTGTAAAGCATCAAGTGTTATTAAGAAAAGAGATTATACAGAAGCAAGAAGAAGAAGAAGATAGAGGAAGAAGGAGATGATCAGAGATATTTGAGAGAGAAGTTTGTTGTGAATTATTGTATTCTTTTCCTTATTAGTTACAATGATTTGTTACAAGCTATATATAATAACATTTGGTAGCTTATACTCTAAGTAACAATATAACCAATGTAACTAACTTCATGATCTTTTGACACTTGTCCATTTCATAACCATTGGATCTTAATACTCCAAACATCCCCCCTCAAGCTCAGGGGCAGAGAATTGAAGCCTGAGATTGGCACAATGAGTCTGAAATAGAGGAGCAGATAATCCTTTGGTGAGTATATCAGCAAACTGCTCGTTGGAAGAGACAAAATGCACCTGCAGTTTCTGGTTTGCAACCCGTTCTCGAACAAAATGCACATCAACCTCGATGTGTTTTGTACGTTGATGCTGAATAGGATTTAAGGTCAAGGCGATGGCAGACAAGTTGTCACAAAAGAGAAGGGGCGTGTCCTGAACTGGAACATGCAGAAAAAGCAACAGTTGATGGAGCCAATCAAGTTCAGCAGCAGTAGTGGATAATGCCCGGTACTCAGCTTCTGTGGATGAACGAGAAACAGTAAGTTGTTTCTTGGAAGACCACGAAATTGGATTAGATCCGAGAAACACAACCATCCCAGTAGTCGATCGCCGATCATTAGGATCGCCAGCCCAATCTGCGTCACTATAAGCAGTAATATCCAAAGAACCCTTGACATAATGAAGACCATAACCTCGAGTAGCTTTGAGATACCGAAGAATACGTTTTACTGCCATGAAATGAGACTCCATAGGATGTTGCATAAACTGGCAAACCTGATGAACGGCAAAGGCAATGTCAGGTCTAGTGAATGTTAAGTACTGTAACGCTCCAACTATGCTGCGATAAAGGGCAGGGTTATTATAAGGTTTGCCATCATCTTTGAGCAGCCGGTTGTATGGCAGGCATGGAGTTGCACAGGGTTTAGACAGTAGCATATCAGCCTTAGTTAACAAGTCTGTGACATATTTGTCTTGAGAGAGAAATAGACCATCAGGCTTCTGCACAATCTGAATCCCCAGAAAGTAGTGTAGGGTGCCCAGATCCTTGATATCAAACTCTCGTGTAAGGGAGTCAATGACCTCAGTAATTGCATGTGGTGCACTGCCAGTAAGAATAATGTCATCCACATACAAGAGTAAAATCACCACAGAGCTGGCAACAACCTTTACAAATAATGAGGAATCGGCATAAGTGGATTTGAACCCCAGAGATGGTAGAAAGCTCGTAAACCTCTCATTCCAAGCCCTTGGTGCTTGCTTTAAACCATATAAGGACTTATGTAAACGGCACACATAATCTTCATGTTTGGAATTTACAAATCCGGGTGGTTGAGTCATATATACTTCCTCTTGCAGGAGACCGTGGAGAAAGGCGTTTTTCACATCTAATTGCCGCAATGACCAACCAAAATGTGCAGATAATGCTAGAACAAGTCTTACTGTCGTAGGTTTCACAACCGGACTAAAGGTCTCCCCAAAATCGATACCGGCTTCTTGATTAAACCCTTTAGCTACTAGGCGAGCCTTATACCTCCCAATAGAACCATCAGCATTCTTTTTGATCTTGAAGACCCATTTACAGCCTACTAAGTTCTTATGGTGGGGTAGAGGGACGAGAGACCATGTACCTTGATTTTGCAAAGCTAAAATCTCATCTTGCATAGCCGCAGACCACACCGGGGACTTTAAGGCAGACTTATAAGTGGCAGGCTCCACTTGACTCAGATCAACCCCTCCATGTTCATGCAGATCAGCGAAAAGGGCAATTTTCTTGGAAATACCATTCTTGGACCGTGTCTGCATAGGATGGAGATTCAGTGGTGGTATAGGTAGTACCACTTGCAGATGGTCAGGTTGGAATTCAGGCACCACAGGGAGAGTGGTAGACAAGGGCTGTGTAAGTGCAGTAACAATGGATTGACGAGAGCTTGAGTCTTCAGAGTTTGAACTTGGAGCAACAGCTGAGATGGAATGAGGCTCAGGAGAGGCTTGATGCATATCAGTATTTGACAGAGGACTAAGTGGAGCATTGGAATCAGGATGTATAGTACCATGAGATGAACCAAAACTAGATGAATTTGGAGGTGTTGGGAGACTGAGAACATTATTATGATCTGGAACTGGAAAATGGGAAGGTATGAGTGATGGTAATGGGGCAGAAGTGACAGATTGGTATTTAAGAACCAATGACTTGTAAGGAAACTCAGTTTCATCGAAAATCACATGTCTTGACACATAAACTTTCTTCGTAGCCACATCATAACAAAGATACCCCTTATACTTAGATGCATAACCTAAGAAGACACACTTTGTTGTTCTAGGGTCTAATTTAGTGCAAGTGTATGGTCTTAACCATGGATAACAAGAACACCCAAACACTTTCAAGTGTTGAATTTCAGGGAAAGAATGATACAGCAACTCAAATGGAGATTTATGATCTAATGTTGGAGATGGCATGCGATTGATCAAATAGACTGAAGCTTGACAGGCAAAGGATCAAAACAGGGATGGTAATGAAGCTGTCTGTAACAAAGTAATGGATGTTTCAACGATATGCCTATGTTTTCTCTCTGCTGTACCATTTTGTTCGGGTGTGTGAGGGCAAGACATCTGATGCTTTATTCCTTTATCAAGAAGAAATTGTTGAAGGACCTTACTTATATACTCACCACCACCATCACTTTGAAGAGCTTTTATAGTAGTATGAAACTGATTTAGAATGAAATTGTAGAAGGATACAAAAGTTGCAGAAACATCACTTTTATTGCAGATCGGAAACAGCCAACAGTACTTAGTACAATGGTCAACGAAAGTCACATAATATTTGAATCCCTCAAAGGACACACAAGGAGCAGGGCCCCACACATCACTATGGACAATATCAAATGGGTGTACAGACTTTGAAACGGACGGAGAGAATGGTAGTTTACTAAACTTACCCTCTAGACAAGTTTGACACAATGAAGGAATACTATCAGCAACACAAGACACTTTGGAATTCCTTAAAATCTGAGAAACTATGGAATTAGAAGGATGACCGAGCCTCTTATGCCAAATACTGACTGTGACCTGTTTTCCAAGAAAAGCTACAGGTTGGCCTGTATAGTGGACTGAAGAAGCACGCGGTGAAAGGATGGGATACAATCCATTGTTACACAGCCCTTTGTAGAGAATCCTCCCTGTGGCTTTGTCCTGAATCCAAAACGAAAAAGCATCGAAGATCAACCAACAGTTATTATCCAAACAAATTTTATGGACAGACAGTAAGTTTTGTGACAGTTTTGGAACATATAAAACAGAATTGAGCTTGATAGGCTGCATTGGAGTTTTTAGGAGAGAAGAACCAATGTGAGAGATAGCTAAACCTTCACCATTAGCTGTCTGAATTACTTCATTTGCGGGATAAGGAGTTGCTAAGGAAAGAGTGCTCAATTCGGAAGTCATATGGTTATTAGCACCAGAGTCAGTGAGCCAAACTTGTGGTTGTTGTGCTGGTGCAGATGGAACTGAGAATTGAGAAGTAGCAGCATGCATTGCATTCAATTGATTAGACGAATTCTTCTGAAAACAAGTTTCTGTACTATGATAAGAATTGCCACAATTCTGACAACCGGAAGGAGCAACAGCATTCCTATATCTGCAGGTATCAGCAAAGTGATTGTTTTTACCACAAATCTGACAACCTTGTAGGGTGATTGTATTCCTGAACCGGCAAGTAGTCGCCAAATGATTATTCTTCCCACATATCTGACATTGGTGATTCTGAAAACCATAATTTGGAGCTGTGGGTGGAGATGTACCCAGAATTCCAGGAGCAGAATTCGAATGAAGATTCTTGTTGTTGCCAAACTTGGAGTGGAAGTTGGAATTGAACCGATTTCGACCCTTATTGTTATTGGTGAATGACTTGTAAGCAGTAGAATTAAGACTGCTATGAGTACCACCAGCAGCAGAAAAAGACTGATGCTTGGGAGAAAAACCATTACTTTGTGCCATTAATGCAGATAACACAGGAGAATTCGTGCCATTTTCGAGCAAAGCTTCTTCAGCAAGCAATTGAGATCGAAGATCTTTCAATGAGATCACAGTCTCACGACCCCGAATCACAGATCGTATGGTATTGAATTCAGAAGGTAAACCATTGAGTGTAAGAATCACCATGTCATCATCATCAAAAAATACACCAGCAGCAGACAATAAATCTCTTGCTTCTTTAATTTTCTGCAAATATAATGTGACAGAATCATTACCCTTCTTTATTGTCTGAAGCTCAGATTTGAGTTGAAAGATACTTGTTCTTGTGACTGTAGAGAACTGATCTTTAAGACGATTCCACAGTTCTTTAGAGCTAGTGCTTCCAATTACACAAGAGACTGCAGCCGGAGACAAAGTCGCAGTAAGTAATTGCATTAAGGCCTTATCATGCATCTTCCATATCTTGTAATCGTCAGACAAAACCCTAGCAGAAGAATCACCAGACAAAATAGCCGAATGATCAGAAGAATCTTGACTAAATTGAGCAGGACAAGGTATTGACCCATCAACGAACCCAATTATGCTATGACCTTCAAGTAGGAGCTGCATCTGGAAATGCCAAGCCAAATAATTCGTCTCATCCAGTTTCACATTTACCGAACTCGAAACAGATGAGATCAAGGACGCAATCGGAGATTGTAAGATCTGTAACTGAGACGCTGTTACCATTGTTGCAAATCGTCGAGAAATCACAGATAATCGTGTCTGAAACCAAATCACAAACAGTTGGTGTGCACGTTTGGAGAACGGAAGAACCAGACGTAGAATAGCAGAGAACACTCGCCAACTACCAGAAACTGAACAGCAATATATCAATATACAAGAAGAACAATTACAGTAGCGGAAGCAATTGGAACCAAGATCGACACCACCGCCAAGTTGTTATGCGGATTTCGGCGAAGATACCATGTAAAGCATCAAGTGTTATTAAGAAAAGAGATTATACAGAAGCAAGAAGAAGAAGAAGATAGAGGAAGAAGGAGATGATCAGAGATATTTGAGAGAGAAGTTTGTTGTGAATTATTGTATTCTTTTCCTTATTAGTTACAATGATTTGTTACAAGCTATATATAATAACATTTGGTAGCTTATACTCTAAGTAACAATATAACCAATGTAACTAACTTCATGATCTTTTGACACTTGTCCATTTCATAACCATTGGATCTTAATACTCCAAACACAAACTTGTACTCCAGGTGCATAGAAAAATCTATCAGCTCATTAAACTTGAAACTCATAAAGAATAGAAAAAGAAATTATTATTAGTATTTTGTGACAGTTATTGTGTAATCTTCAAAATACAATTTCTCACGTATTATTTCACAATATATATATATATATATATATATATATATATATTATGCTTTTTTAAGTGTTTTGAGAATATAGCCACGACAAGTGGCTTAGTAGAAAAGTGCGAAAATCAACTATTTAAAGGAAAAAAAAAAAGAAGAAGTTTTGGGTTTGATACTTTATAAATTGTGAATTTACTTGATCGTAGTTACAACTAGAGTGTAATTCCCAATTGGCCACCTCCGGATTTGGAAGAGTTAGATTGTCCCCCTTAAAAGAAAAGAAAAAAGAAATATAGTGGCATTGAAATGAACATAATATAATTAAAAAGGGTATTTTATAAGTTGTAGGCCATATAAGAAGAATCCGGAAGCATAAACAGGACGGCGACATAATTTTATGTTTAGGGGGCCAAAACTAAAACACAATAAGGTGATGGAATTGTAGAATATTTCTCCCTTAGATGGCCACTTCTCGTCTGCGAGTAGTTTTGCCTCAGAATCATTCAATGTTTATGTGGTTTATTAAAATAAATGATTTATGCACGTAACATTATTTTATCAAAATAAAAAATAATTCCACTAGCTAAAACCAATAGTTAATTGGAAAAGATGACAATCATAAACACTTTCTTTTTCAGTTTATATATCTAAAAAAACTTAGGTAACACGATGACGACAAGCATTGAATAATAATTGAAGGTACTCTATTTTCTTTTTGTTGTTTGAAAAATAAAGCAGTTTTTTTTCTTTCTAAAATGGAGAAAGATTAGATGATATTATTTCTTCGGCAATAGTCGCGTGCGAGATACTTACCATCCCTTAAATGGATGAGGTTCATTACACCCATAATTTGGAACGTAGACTACTAATAATAAGCATAACTATCTGCGCCAACTGAAGCTAAAGCATCTGCAATTGATTTCGAAAAAAAGCAGTTTATAACAACTATTAGCATTTCATTTTTAGCACGTTTTTGTACATTTAGTTTGATTGGTTTGACTCACATGAATTAGATACCTAATTGTGAATTGTGAAACCGCTGAGTGGACTATGTAAATAACTTTTGTAAATATCATACTGTTCGTCGATTTTTTGTTTTTTGTTGATTATTGAAAATACGTTTCTTCTTATCCAGAAAAATAATAATTCAAATTCAGAATATGTTCAACAAAATAGGGACAAATATTTATAGCTAACTGGTAAGTACGACACATGCAACACAACTATTTTAAGTTTATACATGGAAACCCAACGGACAGTTCTGAACAAGAAGACATGAAGATGATAAACTCGCATTAATGTAGAAGCTTGGTGGTTGTTACATCCAAACAAAGAACCAAAGGCACAAAAAAAAAAAAAAAAAAAAAAAAAAGAAGTTAAAAAGGAAAGGAAACAGAAGAAAAATAAATAAATAAAAGAAGTGAAAAAACACGAGCAAATTGGAGTCAACTTTTTCACACCTATTCTGAGCTTTGACAAAAGCCCTAATATATATTGGTTTTGCTAAAATTGGGAATTGGACAGCATCACAGCAGCAGACTTCTCAAATAGTCCTAGCCTATTATCGGCCAGCCTTGACCTGTACGCAGACTTTTTGTATTCACTCCACGTGAACTCCTTGTACAAGCTTTCTTCTCCTTCTGCCATTAGAGACGGCAGAGGTGCTATCTTCTCACTCAAAGGTGGCCCTCCAAAGTAGATCATTGAAACCCTTGAACTTTGTGTGTCAGCCAAAACCCTATGTTTCACGCTCTTAAACCGCCCATTAGTCATCACCTGCATCAAAATCCCACTCCCAAGTTAGCAAAAACAGTAAGTTTATTTTACTTTTACTGCAAACACATCTTAAGATTTTTTTATCACCCTCCAAAAAACAAGACGAGGTGGAAGTTAAGTTTTTAAGGTTAATCACCATTGCTTTATCACCTCCAAGACAAAGGAGGAAGTGATTGTTATGGGATGTTGTGAGAGTGTGTTATGGAAGAAAAATGAAGAAGCAATGCAAGTTGCCTGCTAAAAGACTAGAAGTCAGGTGTTGACCTAATATTCCAAAGCAATTGATTGATTGACTGATAAAAAAAAGTGACAAAAAATCATAAAATAGGCAAGTATCATAAAAAAATTGGGTACCTGCAAGCAATCACCAACATTGATGAAAAAGGCAGTCTGATCAGGCGGGACTGTAACCCAAGTCCCATCTTTGAGACTGATCTGCAGGCCTGATGTGTTGTTGGATTTCAGGACAGAAATGATCTGTGGGTCTGTGTGCTCCCCAAACCCTATCAAACTTCGTCCACTCAATGCGCGAAGCTCTGGGCATGGCGGATAATAGTTTAGCCTGAAACATGAGTCACTCTTCTCACCTTTCAAAAGCTTGCTCAGCACATTCCTTTGATCAATCCCCAGCCCATCAGCCACCATTTCCAGCACTTCAAAAGTCATGTTCTTCACTGCTGTAATATAATCCTCCACTGCGTCACTGAGAAAGAACAAGTAAATTAGTTAATTTAGAATAACGAATTTGAAACGAGCGCAGGAGACCAAAAGATGAGCGTTACTATACTGGGTTTATGTTTTTGTTTCTTCGTAAAGCAGACGATTTCCAGTATCGCTTGTAAAAAAAATGAAAATAAATAAAAACAGAGAAGAACAGAGCTCTCTGTTTTTTGCAAAATTTTTACCGGAAAATTTCAGGATTTTCCTTGAAAATGGGGAGGGACTTATGAGAGATGTCATCAAGATTGGTGCTGAGGAGGATGTATTCGATCCAACCCACGTCGCCGTTTGGACCGATTCTCTTGCTTCTGTAGCCGAAAGGGTCGGCGGGGGCTGCCTTGTCCTTCTCCGACTGGGGCAGGTTGAAAAATTTGAGAGCTTGGGCTTCCAGTGTGGTCATGAAGTCCAATGGGACTCCATGGTTGATCACCTTAAACATGCCGTGCTCCTCACAAGCCCTGACTATGCGGTGCTTTGCGTCGGCGCTTGAGAGGTCGACGACTGGGATGCCGGCGAACAAGCTGGTGTGCTTGCATGTTTTGATTAGGTCAGAAAAATGGTCTAATGTAGCTGGTCGTGACAGAACCACCATAGCTAATAGATATGTATTTTTAGACAGAGAGAGAGAGAGAGAGAGAAAGAGAGAGAGAGAGAGAGGGGGGGGGGGGAGGTAGAAATGGTTTGCAAGCTTTCAGAGGAGTTTGCGTTGGGTGAGAATGTGGACGAGGAGGAGGAGGAGGGTGATGGGGGTTTAAATGGGGGAAAGGAAGGTGTGAGGGTTTGCTTATGCATGAGTCAGGGGTACAGAGGCGTTAGCAACTATAAACAGGAGCCATCTGGCTATGTGTGTCTGCTTGGTGTGGTGTTTATGGAAAAGGGATCCGGAGCCTACTGATTATACAATCCAGGTCCTTCAAAATTGATCAAACGGCTAAAGTTATTATAATCTTTAATTGGACTCCCTGTTTTAACCGTTGGATCAAATTTCAAGAGTTCAGATTGTGTGATCAGTAGGCTCGGATGGAAAGGAATCTAGAGAGGATCCCTTTCCGTGTTTATGCTATCGAGGAAGAGAAAAACTACTTTTCCACTTGGGTGGACATCAACTTTTAAAATTAAATTTGATAAATTATATGACGTGATTATTGAGACTTAAGTATTGATTAAAATATTTATTTTCTATTGGTAACACATCATATGTTTTGTAAATTTTGTCTAAAATTTGTAATTTTGTCTATTTATTTCCGTGTTTAATATCACTCTTTCGGATTTTCATACCAATAATTCTATTTATATACACAAAATTAATACGTTTGTTCACGTATTTTTAACAAAGATAAGATTTACACACAAGCCTCACCTATATTAGAAAATGCAAAATTGTTATGAAGTTTTGAATTGTTAGATTCTTAATATAAGGAAAAAAAAACATAATAACCAAAATTTAACGTTTAAAAGCTCTAATATAAACACTCCGGAGTTCTCTCAAATATTATATTACTATGCTACATAGAAGAGGACCACTGTATTCACTGTTATAATCATATTTTAATAATATAGGTTTTTATACTATATAAATATGTTTTTCTTACTCAGCACTTTCGAAATGATATATGTATTGCATGCATTGTTGTTTAAATAACGAAGCAGACTTTTTTACTTCCAGTTGCATGCTGAGTTACATTTTTACCAGTGGTACAAAACATTTACTTACTTCTTCCTTACCGATAGAAGAATGAAACCCTTCAGAATTCACCCTATAGGATAAGATAAAAATTAAGATTCATCGACTTTAATGGGTTGATCCAGTGAAACGATTCCTAACCCGAGTCGAACTCTCACAAATGAATTTCTTGAGTCACTGGCTTTACTTTGAAGTCCGTTTGATCCAAGGGCAAAACTACGCTACGATCGTGTGATACTTGTGATGCATGAAGAGTAGAATTAGTTTGCTATTAATGTGTAGTGGGATATCTCTTATATTCTAAAAAAGGAAAAAGAAAATCTAAGAGTTGTAAAATAAAGGAAGGTGTTTTGGAGCAGCGGTTACACGATGAATTCTGATTCCCTCCCTTGAAGAGAAAACCACAAGTGTTGTCAATCAAACTACTCTCACGAAACTTTTATTTTCAGAGGTGTTTTGTCAAAAATGCTACTCTTACCACATTTGTATCACATTTCTAATAGAAATGAGACCCACATGTATTAGGCCCTACCTCTATTAAAAAGGTGATATAAATGTATTATGAAAAACATGGTATGTGTATCATTGCTCGTGTTTTAAAATGATACTTAAATGGTGTTCCTAATTTTGGTTCAACAAATGGAATGCTCTCTCGATGTATGTTATTTAAGGAATACGATCAACACCAAACGAGTTTTGGCTACACAATATGTGGTTATGGACTGTCATGTCGCGCGTGTTATTAATTATTTACAGTATAATGTGAGTAGATGTTACATACACATGAGTAAGCGGCAGTGATACATGCATATTAGGTTTATCTAATATTCTTTTCGAATTTTTATGTTATGTTTTCAACCTATAGTCCTTGAGATCCCATTTCAGTAATAACTATGAGTATTGCTAATTAAGGACACAAAAGTTTTCACGAACTCATCATAAAATCTGATTGTTGAATCTAATTCTTTAATACATATGATATATCTACACTAAGAAGTGAAGGAGAAGTCTAAACCTTACAATGCGTTAGCAATAATAATTTGTTCTAATTCACCTTTGGCAAAAATATAATTTAAGATCTGTCAATTATAAATGAAGAAAAATCCTAATAAACCATAATACTAAGCAGTTAAATCTATTTTAATTACTATGATGTTTATGTACATCATTTACAAAACATATTTGACTAGTAAATTGGGTGACTGCCACTATTATGCTTGCGTATTGAGGTGTGGGAAACTATTGAAAATTTGAAAGAGAATCTGTAAAAATTCTACCAAAAAGATAAAAGGTCTACTTTCTCCTCTTCTACCTATCTGATTCTATGAGGGTGTCATCAGTCATCATTCAAGTTAGGAGACTGGTTAGGGCAAAAGATCAAGAGCTTAAATAAACCGAAGTGTTTGTTGTTTTACACCTAAATATGATGCGGACTTCCATGTGTAAAAGTTCCAATTAATACACTATATTAGTATTTAGATGAGGAAGGCTAAAAGATGAAAGGAAAATATTTGACTGCTTAAATGTCGGTATCTTAAAAGAGAAAAGGAGATCGATATGAGCCCAAAACCTGTGCCTCCAACAAAGATTCCAAATTATTATTGTTAAGTACTAATTAACTATAACTATAAAATCAAATCCCTTTTATGTTAATTAACATTAAAATGTTAGAGAATATGATCTCACATTGGACATATAACAGATTGAAACACAATTAATATATGAGATTTTTCATCCATAAATCATCGATTTCTTTTGTGATAGAAGTCAACATTTAAAAAATAAGTGATTAAATTGAAACAATTGATTTGGATGATATTATTGATGGATCATGTTGAGCCTCGGAAGTTTAACATAAAATAGTTAGTAGTGTGCGGTGGGGGCTGAGGTTTTTCTCACTGATAATAATAGGACACTGTCTTCTACCCAAAGGTCCCAAAACTACCCCTAATCACATCACTTGCATCAAATAGTGTTTTTATTAAATAATACAAATTATTATGCATGCATGAAAGTGATACTTTCTTTTCGTATTGGGATGAAAGGGATATAGTTGACTTTAATTAATTGTTTGAACAAAGAAAATATCTATAATTTATTTACGTAAAAACTAATCAGTTGTCTTCTTTATTGTGGTGCTATGTGTTTTGGTTTGGCGTTGCGAGTTTGGTTCTCAGCTGCAGAATAAGAGTGAAGTATATACCCATAGTAGTTTAGAGGGCACTACTTCGCTTCCCTAAATTCATTTAATCTTCTCATAATCTTACTTTAATATATGTGGCATGTATTCTAGAAAATAAAATATCTCAAACGTTAGACATGTAATGGGTCCGGTTTGGATTTGATATATTTCATCAAGATATGGTCAGATTTTAAATAATTACTGACTTTATTCAATATATAGTGAACTTCTTTTAGATATTATTGTTTTACTTTATTGTTTTTAGCTTTAGTTTTACTTATTTTAAATATTATTGTTTCTTATTAGAATATACCTTAAAAAATAATGAACTTACTCACCACCTTACATGGTTTTTTTAAATCCTAATAAGATAAGGACATTTTAGATACTATAAAAATTTCATCCTTTTTACCTTCTCCCTCTATATAGATAAATATTAGATGAAAGTAGTTAACTTAGTTCTATAAATGACAAATAATTGTGTTCTTCTTTAGTTTCCTTTATTCAAGGAAAAAGTAGTGGTTAATTAGGGATAATAATTGTGTTCTTCTTTTGTTTCTTTTATTCAAGGAAAAAGTAATGGTTAATTAGGGATAATATTTAGGTACTTACTGGTGAATACTTATATACTCACTTTTATTTTGGCCCATTTATATTTTAACACATATTTCATTGTTTTTGGACATTAAAAAAAAAAGAAAACTAATGTAAAGGGCTTGAAAACTTTAAGTGTTAACGATAAGGACAAAATAAAGGGTAAAGTGAATAGTACCAGTATTGACTTTTTAGTGTAAAATTTGGTTTTTCGTTAAAATGAACAGTACCATGAGTTTTTTTTGTTAAAGTTCCTTAAAAAATAAGGACACATGACATCTTTTAGTTGTGTCAAATCAGAACGTGAGTAAATGAGACCCTAACTAGTAAATACTTAAGTATTATCCATTAGTTAGAGTTGATCGTTGGGTACAAATAACAAGTTTTTTGTTTTCCATTGCAAATAAATAAAACATGGCGCACGTGAAGTAAGCAAAGTAAAATGCAAACATGAATTTTGTTAAGTTGGCTAAAACACTCAAGTTTGAATTTTTTTTGGTGTTTTTTATTTGGGATTTTGAGCAATTTTAATTCTTTTAATAAGTTTAGCCATATTTAATCAATATTTTAAGTGATCATCTAAAATTGAAAGTGTATTCAATCAGGATTTTAAGTTAGTTTATCAAATCTTATTGAATACAGCTGTATTCAATTAGAATTTCATGTATATTCAATTAGGAAATGATTTTAAAGGATTTTAAAAGTTGATGAACTCAAGGGAATTGGAGAGATTTCGTAGTGTATTTTAAGCATTCACAAATTTCAACTTTCCCCCTAAGATTCGAGAGAATTGAATCAAAAATTTTTCTTAAAATTTCTATAAATCAGTTAGACTCTATCAAAATCTATAAATTTATTCCTATAATATAAACAGGTCTAGTGTATTATCATCTCGTTTGTCAAAAACAAAAGTAACAAAATATGATGGACAATTTACATTTTGCACTCTTACCGTTTGGGGCACGTATCAGTTTGATCGACATATTTAATATTTTGACATTTTACTATCCCAAAGTGACATAGTTCTACACTATTGTCCTTTTTATTTTTCAAACTATCAAATTAACTGTTATCTTTTTACTCGACACTTGATATGCCTACTTTTTAATACATACACGTCATATGAATGTCACGTATGTCATGATTAATCTCTATCTATATCTAGAAACTTCAGGTTTTCTTAAAAACAGAAGTTCTTATTTTTCGTCCAACATTTGTTAATCTATCTGTCATCAATATGATCAATTGCAAGGAAAAAGACGGGACAACTTCAGTCTATGTTGTAAAAATAAAGTTAACTTGACAAGTAGGCTAACAGAGGGGCCAATAATATAAGGATTTGTGACTAAAAGTAATTATATATAATATTGACGTTCTCATTAAGGAACAAAACTCGGAAAGAATGGTCCAGGTAAAATGTCACGTAGTATAAACTATCAACAAAAACAAAGAATGGTCAAAATGATTGCTACGTTCCGAAATTCTCAAGACAAAGATTTTCACTTATCCACTAGCATAGTTGAACAAGAAATTTCAATTACTAGCTGGCTCCAATGAAACTAAGCTGTTAACTTCATTATAGTTGAGTACTAAAAGTAATGGAATTGAATTATTGTTAATATCACCCTTGCATATGGTAATTAAGGATTTGTACATATATTTCACTCTCCTTTCTACTTTTTCACTCGGTGTAGGATTCTTTTCTCTTTAAATTCTCTTCCCTTTCAGTCTCTTCCTATTTAAACGGTCAAAATTAAGTGATGTCAACATTTGATGTTGATTTTTTATGAAGGGAGAAAGAAAAAGAGGAAAGTGAAAAAGGAAGAGACTGAAAGGGTAGGAATTTGGAAGGGAAAAATCCCACTCCCTTTCACTCTATAATTTTCTCGTCAATATTAATTATTTTTGGTTAATTGGCCGGGTGATTAATCCATTTGGGAGACATGAAACATGCTTATAACAAAATAAAAAGGATAATGCTAGGAAAATCAATCAATAGGAAATAAACACGTTAATAAATACTTAATTAAGTAATAATTCAATCAACATTCAAATCATTTGGTTTAAAAATTTTAGTTTAAAAATTTAATCACTGTAGTATTACTCAATTAAAAATCTTTAATTTTATGAACTGCCAAAGAAATGCACATGCATTTGGTCAAAGCACACAAGAGACCACTTTGAATCGAAGATTCTTTATATGGTACTCCCTATATGATATTTATTTTTGGAAAATGAAATAACCGTATAGGTCACACTATTATTTTGTTTCCTAATCGTTTAAAGGTGCTGATTAAAGCACTGATACGTTGCTTGCTTGTGTAGGAAAAGAATAATGGCGTGTGGAACAACAACTTTTACCAAGTCATGGTCAAACTCCCCACGGGGTCAAATCTTATCAAAATAACATAATTATTATATGTGACAACCTGAAGCCAAACCCCGAAGATAATTTCAATAACAAGTTTCGAATTGTTTTGTTTACAGGTGTGCAATTTGTGAAGGTTTCGGGTACTTCCTTTGCATTTCAACTGCAACTAGTTAAAGCAAACGACCGTTCCATATGGAGGCCTGATAATGGACCTTTTCGTTGACAGTAAGAATCATTAAATAATGGGAATATATTTTTGAAATAATATGACTACTTCGCTATTTATAGATGAAGTGAGACTTTAAGCAAATGCTGGATTGTCTTATTGGTTCGTAGTTATTATGTTCTTCAATCATTGCATTTCGCGTTCAAGTTCTCCCTCATTCTCTTTAGAGTAGTAGTATCGTTCGTAAAAAACTTTTAAGACACATTCCATTACTTGTTCAATGCTTTTGATATATTTATTTCCATTTTAAGAATGCGTTAGAACACCTCTTACTATCACCACACATGTATGCATATTCAACTTACTGTCAGATAGTGGACAATACAAAATTTTCGTATTATCAAATCATAAATCTAAACAACTCATTAATTCCAAGCTTGGATGAGAGATGTGCAAGAACTAAGAGATTCAAGCTAAATAGAGTTACAAATGAACTACAAAATTAGATGAAAGAAAATGACTACTTGAAAGAAGTCATTTGTAATATTTATAACTAGTAGTACATTTCAAGTCTCTCCTTCTAAACTTTTATAGTCAATTTCTAACTATATATTTAGCCAGAATCTTTTGCTACTTACAAAGCTATCACCAAACATATATTCGTGTTTTAAATGTTTTATTCGGATTAACTAGAGAAAAACCTTATTACATGTATACATGTATATATTCTCAGACTAAAAAAGTATATATGTTTGTATCGACATAGGCTCCCATCACTGTGGAATCTTATTTTTCCGAAACAATAATGCAAGAAATGATGTGTCATGAAGAAGGTGGAGACATCATGAGAGACATGCAGATACAGATTAAACTGCCTGCATTATATGCGTGGTTTATACAGACTTTTTGAAAGACTGACTCTGCTGAAATTGACCTCTCTCTCTGGTCTCAGAGACTTTTTATCTGCGCAGGAGAGAGTGGATAGTGTAGTGGAACTGTCGAGGACCCTCAATGGGGCGTTAGACGTTAACACTTGGAGAATACACAAAAATAATGTCGATCGATGCAGTTAACCTGATCACTGTCAATGCTCTAAGATGCAGTTAACCTGACCATCTATATCCAACTAGCTCTCAGACCTAGCTACCCAAAATAATGAGAAGTCAAAAGAGATTTTGGTTGCAGTGGTCCACATGGAAATTAAGTGATCACTACTAATGTGCATGCAATCCTTATATGTTGTGTTGACTATATGCCTCCACAAGTTTGGAGAGTACTATTCTTTCACCAATTATAGTGTCAGACCGTGGATTCATATTGTTACAAATCGTTAAAACTTAACAATTAATCATCATGATTTGAAATAAGTAATGTTTTAGTGCGAGTTAAGTTTAGGGATAGAACTGAATGAATTCTACCATGATCTAATGATTACGTATTATGGTATATAGAATACTCAGAAACATACTAAAAATTCTTAAGAAAACTAATGAAAATAGTTTGAAAACTTTGAGTTTTAACAATAAGAATAAAATAAAGGGTAAAGTGAATAGTACTAGAATTGATTTTTTAATGTAAAAATATGATTTTTCTTTAAAATGAATAGTAATAAAAGTTTTTCAATAAAGTTCCAATAAAATTCTTTTGAATAATATAAAAATTCTTTTGAATAATATGACATTGATATAGATATGAATGCATGACAACTGACATGGACAAGCCATTTGAAATGTATGGTACGAGATTTTTTTCTGGAATGCGATTTCCTTTTGATTTATGGACCCGACTTCTCTGCTCTTCCACTTCTGTACATTTTCATCCTCTCATATTTTATGCAATCATAGTTAAATCACGTTAATATTTTATATTAATTTTTTTTATAAAGATAATAAGATAAAAAATAATAATAATATAAAATATTAACATGGCTTAACTGTGACCGCACAATTAAAAAGGAATAGGAGTGTATGGAAAGTGAGAGGGCAGAGAAGTCCTTGATTTATTTGGTGGATATTGAACTGCATTCTTATGGGTTGCGTTTGAGCATGACTGGATGATATTGACAAGCCGTTGTTGTTTCCAGCTGCCTGGCCCCTACTAGATTCCCTCTTTAATTGGTTAAAACCATAAACCCATATCATTCCTTTTCTGTGACTCCTTTTCCAAGCTCCTCTTGCCCTAGTACTTACTAGCTAGGGCATGTATACCAACACACGTGCTACTATTTCAGAGCCTTGTGACGACCATACTCGGTCCCGTGCTGACACGTGGAGGACCAGGTTACAATTACGACTTTGATTGCAAGGTCTTTTCTTAAGTTACGTGGTTAACCCTCGTTCAGTTCTCTTGTAGCAGTAAGACCATTTCTAACCGAATGTGTGTCAGAGGATTAAAACCCTGTGATCTTTTAAGAAATTAATATTTTAATAAACAATACAGGATCATATTTTTTATCATCTTTAACCGAGGGCCAAAAGGTCAAAAGGCCAAACATAATTTATTATTTAAATTTAAAAACTACATCAACTTATATTTATAAACTACAACTTAAATTTAAAGTCCATAATCAACATCATCTTCATCATCTGCCATTGTAAGTGTATAGTCAGAGGTAAACAACTATTGCCAGGCCATAATTTCCCTCATTTTCCTATCAAGATAGGCCTTACTCATTAGAGTGTAATCTGAAGTGTTCCCTTCATATTCCTATCATCCATCTCTCTTTGTATTTGTTTGGCCCATTCTTCATGCCTACGATTCATTTCTTCCGCAAAAAAGGCATTTCTTCCGCCACTTCCTGTTGAGCAGCATAATCATCCTTTGCCTTACCATTTTCCTTCAACCTTTGGACCTTGTTTCGTCCCATAACCCTACGTATGGAACCTCCACCCGAAGACGGATTTTCTACCCTTGTTTCTTGAATGGTAGGAGATTCATCTTTATCCCCATCTACAACTGAGGATGCAGTTTCGAATACCTGGGTAGGACCTACTCTATGTTGAGGGGGATCTTCAAATAACACCCATCCTTTGCAAATTTCCCAACAACCGTGAAACTGAAAGGGTTTTGAGCTGTTCTCCATATACAATTCATCAACTTGGCGTACCTAGAAAATATAATTGCAAAAATGAAAGGAAATTAATTTATGAAATTAAATGTAATATAATTTAATTTAATTACAAAAATTAAAGGAAATTAATTTATGAAATTAATTGTAATATAATTAAATATTTAAAATAAATTGTGAAACCACTTACTTCGTCGTAGTAATTGGCGCCACTTTCATGTCTACTTGCGACTACTAACAGTGCTTGATGCCATTTATTCAAACTTGGATGAAAAGGGTTCTTCCATCTTAAAGAACTACTCTCGTGGTTTCGTATATTTGGTGGATTGGTGTCTTCATAGAACTTATAGTATTTTTTGGACACACAAGTCCAAACACCTTCACTTGTTTGAGAAGTCCCCCTCACACTATCTTCCGAGACCCATCTATAAGCCCTGCAAAGAACTTCATCTTCTTTTCAGGTCCAAGCCCTATCTTTCATTGTAGATGAGGCCATTTGAAAATTATTGAAAAAATTGAAGGAAAGATTATTGGAAGAGGTAAGAAAATATGAGAAATGAAATGGTGTAGGAATGGTGAAAATTATGTGACAAATGGTGTAAGATTGGTTTAGATATTTATAGGAAAAAATTTGGCCAGAAAAAAAAAAAAATCAAATCCAATGGTAACTGACGTCAGTATGCGGTTGTGTTTGAAATTGTGGCCCGGCCCGGGGCTAGCTGGGTTGGGCCAGCCGGTTGGCCCTTTTGCCCTTCTTTGTCCCATGAAGCCCACAAGCCCTTTGGCCTAACTCTCGGTTGGAGACGATTTTCAGGAAAATTTTGGCCATCTGGCCCTCTAGACTCTTCAGTTGGAGATGACCTAATGATTCCCAGTTTTAGCTCTCTCATCACATCTATATTCAGAGCCGTTTACCGTCTCCCTGTGAAATCATGTTCCCGGATTTCACTGTTATAATCTACGTATTTGTATTATTGAGATTTTATATTATTTTTTGAGAATTTATATTAGTTTATTTGAAATTATATTTCAATTAAACTAGTTATGAAGGGTAAAGTTTGGAAAATTATTATTTATTCGTTCACCTTTTGAGGTCACAAGTAACATTTTCAAATAGGTCTCGAAGCCACGAGTGCATAGGAGAAAGCCGTTTGTGATTTCAGGTTATAATGGTATAGTTACGGACGTTTGAAGTTGTGAAACTTTAGGTTGTGAAAATTAGTAAATTTCCACTAGGGGTAAAAGGCCCAAATATTTAATTGGGTTAAGGGAACGGTTAGGGGATTAGAAAGAACCAATGAGGAGGAGGAAAAAAAAGAAAAAGGGGGGAAAAGAAAAGAAAAATGGAGGGAAGAAACCTTACCTTCTGTCTGTGCACCGCGCCCCCCCTGAGCAAATTTCGGTGATTTTCGCCATCTTTTCCGTTGAACCATCACCATACAACACCAGCAACTTCTTCTACAACATCCCTTCTACCATTTCCACCCAAGATTATGGGTTTTTAGGTCAAAATTGTGAAGAACAGTGCGGGGAAACCGGAGGGTTTTCACGATGATTCCGCCGTTTCGACGAGTTTCACCACTCACCACCACCCTTAATCAACTCCCCTTGGACCCAGAAACAAGACCCATCAGGTTGTAGGGGCGTTGGAACACCGAGGAAGTCGAATTGAAGAACACCCACCTTAGGGTTCCGGTAGTTCGTGGCCAGTTTGGGGTGTTTTCCAGCCAAATTGGCCTTGGCCGCAGGTATAAAGTTTACTCTACTTGTTGAGATCTTTATTCTTGTGAAATTTGAGAATTTTTGGAAAAAGTCGAGTTTTCCGATATGTAGCATTTGATTTATGAAATGCTTCTTTCGTTACCAAGCATCTAAACCTAGAAGGGAATTCTAGTTGAAATAACATCCTTGTTAATTTTGTGCTTATTTGAGTGTGTTTGGTTGTGGTATAAGAGTTTAGATTGTTTACGAGTATCTATATTCAAATCAATGGTAAACGAACCAATTTCTCTTATATTTATATATATATTTGCCGCTTATACGCCAAAAAGAGGTAGTGGCAAGAGTGAAGAGATAGTGTTTTGAAAACCATTAACTTTAGGTTGGTTTATTAAAGGATAGAGAAAGAAGGTTTTGAAGCATAGGCATAGAACCTTACGATGTTGATTGCATAATTGAGAAATAATATGCATGTTTACTAGTATGAAAATGTGAGTTGGTTTTATAATGTGATTTCTATTGAAATGTGAATTTTATATATTTAGTCATAAATCTATGCTAATTAACTATGATTTGGCTTATGTATTGATGATGTTTGTGATATATATGGATTTGATTATCTTTTTAATAATGTGAATGACAATTATGATGAATGTTATGACGATTATGGGAGCTAATTATTGTTTGATAATTATTTGGATATGCTTGTCAATTGGATGCCTATTTGAACTTGGCACTATTACCTAGCATGAGATGGAAGTCAGAAGATGAGTTAGGTACTTTATTGAATTTTAGTAGAAATAGTAATTAAGGGAATTCCTTGTGTTGTGCTCCATCTGACTTGATGCTGGTTGATATGTGGAATCGATAACATGTATGCGTATAATTTTGTTTAATGTGTGATGATGAGATTGCACCACGTAGTGATGGTACATGGATGGTCTTGCTTGGTATATCCGCGATGGCGGACCATACACATTCTAGAGGTGATGATGACTAATTGTACATGGTACATGTTTTGGCAATCATATTTGGTTTGGTTTCGTTGAGTGGTCCGGAACCTGAGGTTGTTGAACTTCATAGGGTGGCCTAAAATCCCATTGTTTGGAGAAGTAGGCTTGGCCTAACTGTGTCACTCTAGCCTAGTTTATATATATATATATATATATATATATATATATATATTTGTGTCAATGGTTTCGAGAGTCTTGTGAATTGAGTTAGAAAAGATGTTGGACGTCTAAGTGACTCCTTCGGGATTTTCTATGATTCGATTATGATTTCATAAGGTATGAATTTAGAAGATATGAGAATGATTGTTTTACTTTGATCAAATTAATTAATTATTTAATGCAGCTAGAGGATGGTTTTGTGTTAGTTGGCTCTTAAATATGATGTGTGTTGTGATTTACGATATCATGATGAGACTTAATGATTTTTATGTTGGATGGGAGAGAAATCATGTTTTCATGGGGATTGATTATGTAGACTGAGTCCATGAACTACATGTTGTCAGGTTATAATAAATGATTGAGGAATGCTATGCTTTTCTACTTGAACTTAGGGGAATAAACGTATGATGTTGTGTAAGTGAACTACGAATGGCTTGATCCCTATAGAGGGTACGTAGGCAGTCTAATGAGGAGGTTCGATGCAACCATAAGGTAAACGAAAGATTTCTTTGCAATTTGATTCTCAAATTGTGATTGCAATATTCCTGAGACAGGGTATGTGAGTTATACGAGTATTTGGGTGACGTCACGTGTCGATCCTGGAAGTATGTCGGGATCGGGGCGTGGCACTCCCTCTAATTTGTAGCTAAATATGTATATATGGGATCTTTAAGGGAAATGATTTCTATTTTTTTTTTATATAAAAAAAATGAGATTAGTTATGGAGTTCACACTACATCAAACTTTAACGATTCAAACCGTGTATTTTTCAAGTTGCGTCTCATAGATCATTCTTGCAAAATATTAGCCAAATCAGAAATGTTTAAGACATCTAAGTGGGTTCAAAGAAGTTAATAAATACCTTGTTATATAAGAAACAATGAAATTTTATCTTAATTATTAAATAGGCAAATGGTTTCAGATTGAATTGAATTGAATTTTATCTTGATAATTATATGTCTTGATTGTTACTGGTTTATGAATATTTTTTTATAGATATAAGCTACTAAATTATTAAACTTTGTGACAAATTTTTTTGGGATTTATTATAGGGAAAACTAATGGAAACATCCTAGAAAACTTTCATTTAACCTTAAGGACAAATAATTTCAAAAATGGCAATGTTGCCCTTGAAAACCTTCTGACAGAAAAAACCAAAAGTATCTCAATCTCCAACATCCATTAGAGGTCACATGCTCTTCATCAAAGCAAATATAAAAACTCCAGGAGAAAAAACTATGCAGTAGGTTCACATGCAAAGCAAAAGACAAGCAAGTTCACATGCAAAGCAAAAGAAGACAAGCAAATTCACATGCATTTATCAAACAAAGCAAGAGTTAGACACGTTTCAAAAACAGTGCTAATATTTTCAGCAACAGTAGAAGCAAAGTGACAAGTACCAATGATGTCCACTCCATCCATTTGTAAATTTTTATACCATTGTATCCTCATTCAATATATATAAATGGAGTTTCATTCATTGAAAAAAATACCTCAACACACCTCTCAGCCTCACAACCTCAACACAAACATCTCAACACCTTAACACCTTACTCTCACCATATATTCACACCATCTTCATTTGTAGCCTTCATAGCACTTTCTTGTAAACACTTTCTTTGTAAACATTTCTCTTTGTAAACATTCAATATATCAATAAAATTTCAAGTGTACATATTCAAGCAATCTCCAAGTCTTGAGCAAGTTTTCTTTTCTTTCTTTAGTGTGCTTGTTTAAATAGATTTCTTGTCCAAAACAGGGAAACACTATTGCAGTTATATTATTAACCTGTTAAACTGACGATCATACTTTGTTCGAGCACTTTGTTATAGTTGAATGTTTGCCATAGAAATAACTGGACATTAAGCAAGGTATCTCTGAGTTTAGCCGTTAAGGCCTTATACTTGTACTGTGAATGGCTGTCATGCTGAAACATGTCGAGTTCCATGTGCAAGGTTTTATGTCTAGTTGTTATAATGATCATCCGACTATTTAACTGGGCTTGCTGCAAGAATCTGGTACCAGAGCCAAGTTTAGCATTTTAATAGTATAATTATAATAGTAAAGTACCTTGAGGACGGAAGTCATTAACACAAATGATATCACACTTGTTTATTTTGTATGAACAACAGATATTATTGTCCTTGTAGACTTTGTCAACCACAACTACCAAGAATTTATTGGGTGTCTAGGGACCCAATTATAAATAGCATAAAGAGAAGATAATCCAACTATAATTAGCATAAAGAGAAGATTAGCATACATATCCAAAAGAATTAGCAGGACTTTGAAGAAGCAAAAGTTTTATCTTGGATATCTTGAACATCCTTCATTTTTTTCATAAATATAATAACACAAAAGTGCAGCATAAAGTTTTAGAAGCAAAAAGAATAACAGATCAAACTTTAGAGACCTTGAGAGAAGAAAATGGGTTTTTAAGAAGCCAGTTAGCTGTAACTTTAGAGAAAGGTAGACTGTAGCTTATAATAGATTACCTTAATTTAGAAATTAGTGAACTTCAAAAAAGAAAAATAACCTTAGATCAAAATAGTTTAGTTTGTTATTTTCCATTGAGAAAGCATAATCATATTTTGCATAGCAAAGAAAATCCACAAGCCAATATTGTTGTAGATCTTATTATTTGTCAAGCAGGAAATATAAAATTAGAAAATAATAAGCGTAATCATTTGTTAAACCAGCTGTTAGAACACTTTCAGAAAAAATTCCATAAAAAAAATTAGGCAAAATTTAGACTATATTACATCTCAATTAGAAGATAATAATAAAAATATTCAAAGGTTTCATAGCAAAAGAGAGATAAAAGAGCTTATTGACCTCATAAATAGTAAGCCTAAGCAAGTAGAACTTAGATAATTAGAAATAGTTGAGCAGTTAAAATTAGAGGTTTAAAAAATTCAATTAGTGCAAAAAGAGTTGAGTGAACAAGTAGATAAGTTGCATAATAAAATAGATAAATTATTAGTTTAATGACCGATATTAAAACTAGTAGAAAATATATCCAAACTTTCAAAGAAATTAGTAAGTTAGATAAAGAACCAGTAGGTTTAACAGATTTTTCAACACAAGTAGCCAGTAGTAATATTCCCATTGGGCAAAATAATTTAATTATTCAATTAGTTTTCAGTTTGGCTGAAAAATTAGATCAAGTTGAAGAACAAAAAGCAGAAATAAACCAAGTTTTACATAAAGCATCTCCATCACTTCCACCATCTTTGTTAGAAAAATTAGAAAATTTAACTTTAAGTACAAATAATAATATTAGAAGACCTAAAATAAATACTTTTGATAACAGAAAATGGAACTCTTTAAGAGAAAAAGAAGAAGTAGTTAGAACTGAAGATATTTATCCAAATAAAGAAGAAGCAAAAGAATTTATTAGAAGATGTTTTGAAAGAACATAGAAAAATAAATATAATTTGTATCAATTAGGTTTATTTGAATATAGAAGTAGAATTGTAAGTAGCATCAATCAACATGGAGTTAGCTGTATTAATAAAGAAGTTACACTTAATTTAATTAGTAAAGAAGCAGTTACTCATTTGAGAAAATCATATTTCAGTCAGATTCACATATGAACAATATTAATTGGGATAACAGGATTAACCAGAGTACAAGTAGGCACAAAAGCTTGTGTGTGTGTGTGTGTGTGTGTGTGTGTGTGTGTGATGGATGAGATAATCACCAACAAGCAACAACTGAAGTGGACTTAAGTTCAAATTTAACAGTCATGTGATGTATTCCAAATTATGTTATGACAATTAATGAATTTAGTAAAAATATTAAAGTAAGTATAAGAACAAAAAAAATATAATATGAAAGGAGAGTATAAAAATTTGTGTATTAACTTAATGTGTATTAGTAAAGTGTCTGATAGATATAATCATAAGTTTAATTTAGAATTTCAAAATTTAGTTCAAATATTTGGTAGTAAACATGTAAATATGATAGAAGCAAAACCCGTACATAATAGCTTTTTAGAAGGAACTCAGTGGACATTACCTAATTTACAAGTAGCAAGAAATACACAAAAAGATAAAGTACAAATATATGAAACTAGTATAGGTCAAACAACAATTAAGTTTAGTAATTACAAGCAACTAGAAAAAATAGAAGAGGATGAAAGTGATATCGAAAATGAGAGTATTCATATGACTTTTGATAATTTAGACATTAATTTAGTTGAGCAAAATTTTGATTATATTGTAGATAAGCTTATAGAAGATATTGATTATTTAGATGAAAAACAATATTTAGGAAAAATATAAGACATATGCTTTAGGACTACACAGAATTTAAGATGAAGAGATGAAAATTTTAATTTTAGAAATAGGAGTAGAACATATTTTAGGATCAAGAATATAATACTTTATTAGAATTAACAGTAGAATGTAATCTAGCAGAATAAAGTAGTACATCAGGAGTAGAAAATCCAGGATACACAGGTAGAACTGACCAATAGTTTTTTAGACCAACAAATGAACAATATAATGAAACAGAAAAAGTAGACTACATAGAAGAAAGTATGATAAAACCATCTAGAAAAAATAGGATACCATATTTGAGAGGGTTAGAACATATTAATAATGCAGGAAATATATTAAACTTAGATAACGTAGATCCATAAGATTGGGAAAAAACAATTGAAAGATGGGGAAAATGTTGCATACATGCAACATTAATATTAGATTTTAGTAATTCACAAAATATGTTAGATTATTTTGAGCATACGTTAGATGGTTTAGTTTTTTATTATTTTCAGTCATGGAAAATTCAAAATCCAAAACAGCATCAGGCAGTTAAAACACATTTTAATATTGATGGTTTTGTTACTTTGATTGAACAAGAATTTTTAGATCATAATAGATTAGATGGCAAAAGTGAACAAGAACAAAGAAGGGCAATTAGAAATTTAGAACAATTACAAATTTATGATTTACAGTATATAGCTGAGTATATTATAGATTTCTTTAAATATTTAGGAAGAACAGGTAGAAGTAGCGATATTAATTTATTAGATACTTATATGATTTCTTTAAATATTTAAGAAGAACAGGTAGAATTAGCGATATTAATTTATTAGATACTTATATGACAAAAATAAAAGGACCAATAGGTGAAAAGATTTGGAATGAATGGCAAAAGCATCAAAAGAAAAATGATATTGCAATAGGACCTAGAATTCAACATATATATGATATACTTAGACAATAGTGTAGTCAATAAAAAGTAAAAGACAAATTAGGAAACAATTTTAAATGAGTTGTAAAAATATAGATTTACCACAACAATATGGTTGCCATAAGAAAAATAAGCATAAGAAAATATACAAAAAGAAATATAAGTCATACAAATCATACAAAGAACATAAAAATTTCAGTATAAGACCTTCAAGAACATATAGGAAAAGAAAATATATTCCAAAACAATTTAGGAAAAGAAATGGCAGACCTTGGATTAGAAAATATAAATCACCAAAAGATATGAGTAGTTGTAAATGTTATTCAAGTGGAGAGACTGGACACATTAGACCTAAATGTCCAAAATTAGGAAAACAGATGAGAAAAAAAGTACATTTAATGTAGTTGTTTAAGTTAGAAGAAGATGAAGATATACAGTCAATATATAATAAAAGTATTTATAGTATAGAGAGCGTAAATATGATAGATTCAGATTCAGAAAATTCAAGTAACACAAATAGTGATTTAGAAGAGTATATGTGTGCATTCATAGAAGAACAGCATGAAGAAGAGTATAAATACATTAATTTAGGTTGGCCGGAAAAATGTTATAAATGTATCAAGTTAGTTGCAAATAAATACTATAATACATATTCATTATTATGTGAAAAGTGTTATAGTAATAGGTTATTAGAAGTTAATTCAACAGAATTACAAGAAAGTGCTGAAATATTATGAAATACATTTCCTAGTATAGAAAAGCCAAAAAATAGTTATTTAATTACCGTAAATTGTGAAATAAAATTAGCAAAAGAATATAAGATACAAACAACATCTATGATAGATACAGGGAGTACAAAGAGTGTCATAAGAAAAGAGTTAGTACCAGAAAAATATAGACAAAAATTAGCAAAACTAATGAGAATAACACAGTTTGATGAGAGACCAGTTTATTTAACGTATTGTATTAATAATGAGTCTATTAAAGTACAAAAATAACAATTTAATTTACCTTGAACATTTGTTTCACCAGTACGATCATCCCCATTTGTTTTAGGATTAAACTTTTTGAAAAGTTTCCAAGGTTTTTTTTACCAATGAACCTGTTTGGACCCAATTTTACAATATCGGTCCGAGTAGTTGAAGCCATTGAGTAAGCAGAATTCTAGACCGTTGGGTATGTGAGATGTTAAAATAATTTTTAATTGAGTGATAATATTGTGATTTTTAATCATGAAATTATCTCTTAATAACTTTCTAAATTACCTTGCCACTTTCATATGCTAAAAAAAAAAAAGAGGTTGCAAGCAGCAATTCACTTACCAGCAACATTGGGATTCTTTTACCTGGGCTTTATCTTTAGCCAAATGATTCAAGTTGATGAGGTCTAGGATATTTGGATAATTCCATGCAATCCCATTTTTAGCACATGGCCGGTCGAATATTACATTTGATGAATGAGGATGGGATTCCATGCAGGCAACGTACAAAGTGTGAGTCAATTGGATAGTTGACAACTTCTAGTGCAACTATAATTCTATCATATCTTTATCAAACTTGGGAAGTAATAGAATCCCGATTGGACTCTACAAAATCATCAAGTAGTGCCAAGCAGGAATATGTGTACTTGAAAGATAATGTTCTTATTATCTTGAAATTTACGACGGCAAGGCTACTGATGAACGATAAGTACAGAGGCAGTGGCAACATAAAAGGCTATCTCCAATTCAACACACAAATTACCCTGCACAAACCTCTCAAACATCTTGAGATTTTATATTTTCTTTATCCACCAACACATCTTTAATTTGGTTAAACAGTACTGTGAAGGCAACTGGTGAACATCTCCAGTTTGGATAAATAGCACTGTTGCCGTAAAATCAGCCGACCGAGAAGCACCTTCAGTTTGGATAAATAGCACTGTGTCGAGGCCGATTGGTTACATATCTAAGTCTCGGTCGAGAAGGGTTTCCAAACCCTTATTGGCAGAAGCCATCTTATTAGCCTTTTCGGTGAAGTAAGTGTTACAATTTACTACATTCGGCACATTGAACACCGGGTGATTTTATGATTGGATACTCATAAGTGAGTTTCAGAGTTTGACATTCTGACGACCGAACCACATTTACCGTCAAGACATACATATCTTTTGAGTACCTGTGTCCATATAATTTGGAGCCGGTTCGATGTGCTTATACTCTTACGAATATAATCACCGTGATTGAACCCGGCATCGACGATTCGTGAACTTCGCAAAACTAGCAGCCTTGTCTTCAGGCTTGAGAACGTGAAGGCCGAGACGTGTTCCTTCCTCGGTCGCAGTTACAAGATCAAGAAGGCAGTAGCGCAACATCAACAAATTTTACTCCACGGTCGAGCTCGGCTGACAAGTTAGCACGCCCCGCATCAACCAAATGACGTAGTTAGCTCATTAGTTACTCGGCCTGCGCACCACGTAGACTTTGTAGTTTTAGGGTCAACATTTTGACACATCCAGTGGGACCCAGTGCTAAAACTACAAAGTTCACATGATATATCAAGATCACAATCAGGATGAGATCCGGCGTCTATTCAAGGAAATTGTCAAGCAACAAAAACTCCTTGACTGGATCATTGAAGCGAATGAAGAAAGGTATTAATCTTTCTCTCAAATGATAAAGGTGAAAGTTCATCATAGCTTATAAAATCAATGGTTAAATGAAGATAGAGCTCAATTTTATGAGTGCCTCAATAAAAAAAAGCCATTTGGGTTTAAATCAATTCCATTTGAAGAATGGTTGGATCAGAAGGCCGAGGGGCAATTTTTCGCTCCGGCCACAACCAACATTCGACCTAAGAAGATTGTCAAGACAGTCAAAGAAGAACCTAGGCCACCTGTTTTTTCGGTCGAGACTGAAATTGTGGTAGGCCTAAAAGCAAAAGTTCAAGTTTCTAAGTCATAAATTGACTTAGAAAATGATTCGTCAAAAGAGTGTTCCAATGATAAACAAGGCCGATACACAGCTTCGGACGAAAAAGTCACATCAATTGATATGGTAATTGAAGACATGGTCTTAGACGCTGAAACTACGCCAATTGACATGGTTATTGGTGATAAAGCTGATGTAGAAAAATCTCATTCATCTAAGTTGTTAGTGTTAAGAGCCGAAATTGGCGAAGTTATTATGCCCGGGGGCATAATAATTGTTCAACACATTCGGGGGCCGAAAATGAAAAAAATTTCGCCATGTCAAAAGTATTTGGAGATTAGTCTTTATTCAGCCTAAAGCGAAATCAAATTGAAAATTTTATTATGAAAAGATCTCAACTAGGAATAAAACATCGTTGGCCTCCTCATTCTCATGGATCGGCCACTTTATTCCCATATATTAGATTTCAGTTTTCTTTTTATATATTCTTATCCATCTGGCTGTTTGAGCCGATGATGCATAAGAAAATAGGGGGGCAACAAGCATCCTGACCTCATACCTCATACATCGTACTAAAAAAAAAATAGTGAATAAAATTTTTTCTTAACCATTTAGCCTCTCGGCCGATGCATAAGAAAATAAGGGGGCAACATGTGGTATAATCGGCGGTATCGACATTTTAGCAGTTAAGTTTTCATTTTAAGCCTCGCCGAGAGAAATTATTTGCTGCGTTGTTGCATGTTTAATTCTACGAAGGCCACGAGGTTTAATGGTTGGGGTTTCATTTTCCAGGCTAAAGGCAATAAGAACTAAGCCGAGCTTGATGATCATGGTTTTTTGTGCGGTTGTCATCATCTGACAGTGTCCTGGGTCATCATCATTCTCTGACATTTTTACCAAAGGAGTCTAATCCAAAAGGCATGATATTTAATTGGATATAGGCTTCGATGGGGTTGGAAGTAGTAAAAATAGGCCACTTTTTGGTGGCCATTCGGTGCATATATCAGCATCCTTTCTTGGTGGTAGAAATGCATACAAATTCAAAATTATATATGCATGGCTCAATTGGGAGGATTATCAAAGATGCATGGTAGCAAAACGTGCTCAGTTGAGTTTTCTACATGGGCTTTAATATATATGTATACATGATTAGCAGTATCACATTAGGGATTCAAGATGCCGCTACCGAATTTAAAATTGTCGAGGAGTAGATGGCCGAATGACATGTCGAATGACTGTGCTCATGCGAATATTTCTTGGAGGCAAGTAGGCTTTTTGGTGCGGCAAAAAAAGCCGAGAAAGAACCCAGATTTCAACACAGAAGAATTTTTGTGGCTGAGAAACAAAAGTATACGGTGAACTCATTTTGGTGGGCTTGGCCAGAAACATTATGGGGTTTTAGTGGTCGAGGTTGGTTTGCCATAATTTAGGTCAGGTGCATGCATGCACGCATGGTTGCAAGACTTGCTCGATTTATGCCTGCTATTTCATAAATATGTATGCATAGTTGGGGTTCCAAGTCTCGATTATGTTATAGGTTCTCCAAGTCGGTGGGATGAAGACGGCCGAGGCGCGATTTCATATTCGGCGGGGGTATGAGCATTCAGTAGAATTATGGAGTGCTGTAAAGCTTAATTTCCTTAAACATTTGGCCTATTGGCCGAAGCTCAAGGAAACTGGGAGGTAATGTTTGGACTCAATTTTACACTATCAGTCTGAGTAGTTGAGGCCGTTGAGTAAGCAGAGTTCTAGACTGGTGGGTATGTGAGATATTAAGATAATTTTTAATTGAGTGATAATATTATCATTTTTAATCATGATAATTATCTCTTAATAACTTTCTAAATTACCTTGCCACTTTCATATGCTAAAAAAAAAGGAGGTTGCAAGCAGCAATTTGCTTACCAGCAACATTGGGATTCTTTTACTTGGGCTTTATCTTTAGCCAAATGATTCAAGCTGATGAGGTCTCGAATATTTGGATAATTCCATGCAATCCCATTTTTAGCGCATGGCAGATCAGATATTACATTTGATGAATGAGGATGGGATTCCATGCAGGCAACGTACAAAGTGTGAGTCAATGGGATAGTTGACAACTTCTAGTGCAACTATAATTCTATCATATCTTTATCAAACTCGAGAAGTAATAAAATCCCAATTAGACTCTAAAGAATCATGAAGTCGTGCCAAGCAGGAATATGTGTACTTGAAAGATAATGTTCTTATTATCTTGAAATTTACGACGGCAAGGCTATTGATGAACTATAAGTACAGATGCAATGGCAACATAAAAGATTCTTTCTAATTCAACACACAAATTGCCATGCGCAAACCTCTTAAACATCTTGAGATTTTTTATTTTCTTTTTCCACCAACACATCTTAAGTTTGGATAAACAACACTGTGAAGGCAACCGGTGAACATCTTCAGTTTGGATAAACAGCATTATTGCCGTAGAATCAGCCGACCGAGGAATACCTTCAATTTAGATAAACAGCACTGTGTCGAGGCTGACTGGTTACCTATCCAAGTCTCAGTCGAGAAGGGTTTCCGAACCCTTATTGGTAGAGATCATCTTATTAGCCTTCTCGACAAAGTAAGGTGTTACAATTTACTATATTCGGCACATTGAACGCCGAGTGATTTTATGATTGGATACTCACAAGTGAGTTTCAGAGTTCAGCATTCTGACGGTCTAACCACATTTACCATCAAGACATACATCTCTTTTGAGTACCTATGTCTGTATAATTTGGAGCCGGTTCGACGTGCTTATACTCTTACGAATATAATCACCATAACCGAACCCGGCGCCGACGATTCGTGAACTTCTCAGAACTAGCAGCCTTGTCTTCAAGCTCGAGAACCCGAAGGCCAAGACGTGTTCCTTCCTCGGTCGCAGTTGCAAGATCAAGAAGTCAGTAGCACGTTCAACGCAACATCAACAAATTTTACTCATCGGCCAATGAGTTGGCACTCTACGCATCAACCGAATGACCAAGTTAGCTCATTAGTTACTCAGCCTGCGTGCCACGTAGGATTTGTAATTTTTAGGGTCAACAGAACCTTAGCATAACATTTTTCAAAAGAGGTATTACAATAACTGACCAAAGTAATATTGTAGAAGCATACAAAAGCATAAGTATAGGATAGTCTAGTAGCTAAGATAGTCATTATTTAGAAAACTCAAAAGAAAATGATAAGCATAATAATATAGAAGAGTTTGATGAAAAAATATTTGAACATGAATATTCGATTTTAGAAAAAGGAAACCGTATAGAAATATTACAGTTAGATAAACCAAAGAGTTTAGAAGAATTGTTACAATTAGCAGAACAAACTAGGATTATAGGAGAAGACCCACATTTACATTGAAGTAAAAATAAAATAATAGCAAAATTAGATATAATTAATCCAGATTTAACCATAAAGACAGATGATATGTCTTGTAGTTTAATAGACAAGCAAGAGTTTGGGCAGTAAATTAAAGAGATGTTAAATTTAAAAGTAATTAGACCCTCTAAGTCTAAACATAGATCATCACCATTTATTGTAAGAAAAGATTCAGAATTAAAGAGAGGTAAGGCTAGAATAGTTTATAATTATAAGAGATTAAATGATATTACATATGAAGATAGTTATAAGTTACCAAATAAGGATGAGCTTTTAAATAAAATTCAAGAGAGTAAATATTTTAGTAAATTTGATTGTAAATCAGGATTTTGGCAAATACGATTAGCAGAAGAATCAATTGAATGGACAACTTTTACATGTCCAGAAGGACATTTTGAGTGGCTTGTTATGTCATTTGGACTTAAAAATGCTCCATCAATTTTTCAAAGAAAGATGGACCAAATTTTCAAGAAATATGATAAATTTTGTAGTGTTTATGTAGATGATATTTTAGTACATAGTAAAAATAGAAATGAACATAGAAAGCACTTAGAGATAGTTTTACAAGAATTTATCAATAATGGAATTGTGATTAGCAAAAATAATATAGCATTAGAAAAGTAAGATATAGAATTTTTATATATCAAGTCAGGTACAATACAATTACAAGATCATATAGCTAAAAAGGTCTTAGAATTTCCAGATAAGTTAGAAGACAAAAAACAGTTACAAGCATTTTTAAGATTGTTAAATTATGCAAGAAATTTTATCCCTGATTTAGGAACAAAATAGCAGTATTACATAGTAAAACTAGCAAAATAGGACAAAACTATTTTAATAGTGAAGATATTAAATTAGTTCAAAATATAAGGGAAGAAATTACTAAACTTAAGCCATTAACATTACCATTAGATGATAGTTATAAAGTAGTTGAAATAGATGCTTCACCATTAGGATGTGCAAGTATACTATACCAGAAAAAACATAAAGAGTCACCAAAGTCTGATGAACAAGTTTGTAGATATTCATTCGAAAAATTTAATGATGTACAGTCAAGATTACCATCGACAGATTTAGAAATTTTAGGAATAATTAACTCACTTGAGACATTTTCTTTATGTTTACACAATGAAGTATTTACGATAAGAACATATTGTCAAAATATAGTTTCTCATTATAACAAGATACATGTTAATAAATAGGAAGCCCGAAGATGAGTTAATTTTGTTGATTCAATTACAGGAAATGGTTTTAAACCAATTTTTGAACATATAAAAGGTAATGACAATACATTAGCTGATATCTTATCAAGATTAATTTGTTGAACAGAAATGGAATATCTTGGATGTCACATCCCGGCCCGGGCCTTCACCACATCTCTGGCTCGACTCCACCGTAGCACGATATTGTCCGCTTTGGGTGCCAACCACGCCCTCACAATTTTGTTTCTGGGAACTCACACAAGAACTTCCCAGTGAGTCACCCATCGTGAGATTGCTCTCGCGTGAACTCACTTAGTTTCGGAGTTCCAATGAAACCCGAAGTCAGTGAACTCCCAAAAGACCTCATGCTAGGTAGAGATGGGAATAGACATATAAGGTTTACAGGATCCACTCCCCTGGGCGATGTGGGATGTTACAGTCCACCCCTCCTTAAGGGCCTGACGTCCTCGTCGGCACGCTACTGGCCAGAGATTGGCTTTGATACCAAATTGTCACATCCCGGCCCAGGCTCCCACCACATCCTATGCTCGACTCCACCACCACACCCTCATGGTTTTGTTTCTGGGAACTCACTCGAAAACTTCCCAGTGGGTCACCCATCGTAGGATTGCTCTCGCGTGAACTCACTTAATTTCGGTGTTCCAATGGAACCCGAAGTTAGTGAACTCCCCAAAGGCTTCGTGCTAGGTAGAGATGGGAATATACATATAAGGCTTACATGATCCACTCCCCTGGGCGACGTGTGATGTTACAATCCACCCCCCTTAGGGGTCTGACGTCCTCGTCGGCACACTACCGGCCAGAGATTGGCTCTGATACCAAATTGTCACATCCCAGCCCAGGGCCCCACCACATCCCGTGCTCGACTCCACCGTAGCACGATATTGTCCGCTTTGGGCGCCGACCACGCCCTCATGGTTTTGTTTCTGGGAACTCACACGAGAACTTCCTAATGGGTCACCCATCGTGGGATTGATCTCGCACGAACTCACTTAAGTTCGGAATTCCAATGGAACTCGAAGTCAGTGAGCTCTCAAAATGCATCGTGCTAGGTAGAGATGAGAATATACATATAAGGCTTACAGGATCCACTTCCCTGGACGATGTGAAATGTTATATTGGACCCATCATCCTCAAATAGCACAAGACTACAAGGCATAAGAGCACATTTCAATAGCATAATGATGCATCATGGACCTCTACCATTCAATAAATTTCAAAATAGCATAAGCAGACCAACATCACCATCAATGCCCACTTTGAACTTTAATAGCAATATTATTGAAGGAATTAGAAATCCAATTATGAGATATAGGCCAAAAGTACTAAGACTTTCTGATAGGCAACAAGTTCTCTTAGATAATTTTTGGAATATCCAAATCAAACAGTCAAGCATGATGTTAGGTCATGAAAAATTAATTATAGCCTTAGAACAAGAGTTTGATAGCTTTAATTTTAATTTCCATCAAAGCCAGCATCATATTCATTCCCTTCAGCACAACTTTCAAGTCATTTCTAAAGACCATGCGTCATTACTTAGTAAGTTTACCAAAATGACCCAAGAACTCCAATATTTTATAATGCAACAGAAGACAAATGACACCCTGAAAAGAAAATTGAAAATAGGTTTGGAAACTGATCAGTATAAAAATAAAGAAAAATAGGTTATTGAACCTATAGAACAAGAGGCTAATGAGCCCATAGAAGAGATTAAGATTGAGCTCTTAGAAGAAGACATTGAAATGGAGCAACATCAAAATAATGAGCAACATCAACATCTGAGTGACAAAGAAAAACAAGAAATATATAAAAGTTTTCTTATGAATATATCTTTAGACTTAATAATAGATGATATCCTATTAGAAGAAATTTTAAAAGCAAAATTAAGAATAATGCCATCAGATATGCAAAATGAGATCCTGAGCAGAGCATCACAGTTCATGAAAGAGTTACAATTACAATTACAATGTGCTTTGTATCAGTCCATCTTTGATCCAAAACCAGGGATGAATATTATATTACAAAGATGTATATGTCATGTCTTTGTGATAGTACAGAGAGATGTATTTGTAAACCAGAGGTTAGGATAGTTGTGGCTAGGATTAACATGAGAGATTTTAGACCATGACATTTCAGTTATAAGCATTAGAAAAAACATAACTTGGTAGAAGTTACCCTGACCTTACTATTAGAGTTTGGCTATCTTGATAAAATATTCATTAACCATATTTCCTATGTAGAATCATTTCCTAAAAAACTTATGAAAGTTGCAGAAGATTATCTAGAAAAGTGGAAAGAAATTTGCTTAAGTTTTATTAGTAACCCTCTGATTGGTATGTACATATGCATAAGGAGAAAGTTAGGTATATAGGCATAATTAATGAAGAATCCTTTAGACTATCCCCTATCTCTCCACACAGGTGGACTCCTTCATACAAAAGTACTCTAAAATTTCAAGGAATCCAAATGTTTGTCTTATATGAGTTTGTGAAGATTTTAGGTATGATATGATATTAGTAGTAAAAGAAGAAGAAATGCATATTTACAGCAAGACAAAAGCTCGTCATCAGCTATACTGGAAACCTCAAAATTTCAAAGGAAAAACAGAAGATATGTATTACAAGGTGAAAGAAGATAGAGAAAGAGATGCAGAGCTAGTATAAGGCAATGAACAGTACTGGAACAATTTGACAAAAGAAGAACTACATAACATCGAAAACATGATGGAAGCATGAAAAGCTGGTAGCAAATTAGCATAAGTTGAATAGCATCATGAAAAATAATGTATTTCCAGACAGAAATGTCAATATCATTGTGGATCCTGCTATAATAATAAAAATGGCATAAGAGTAAATAAAAAAAAAAAGCTTGATCCATTATGGACTTTTCATACACAAAATATCATTTTGATTAAAAATGAATAGTGTCAGACCCTTTCCGTTAAAACCCCCTTTGTTATACTCAGTTATTGGGTTATGGGCTCAACTCCATTTTCTTTGTTGTCTGAGTTTAATGTTTCCGCCATAATCCTTTTTGCTTTCTTTACCACATGTGAAGTGAATAGCAATATGTCCAACCTTCACCTAATGACACTCTCCCTCGTATTAAACCATGCACATTCAGCATTCGTGAAGGTCTCAATAATGTATTTCCTCGTATTGAACCATGCTTTCTTTATTGATATATTGCAAAAATAGTCAATTAGCTCTTTACTGATATATGAACAGAAACACATGCAAATGGGATTAAATCATTGTTGGCATCATATCGTCCAGATATTAAGTGATAGTATTTAGGACAATATGAAGGGATAGAGAAATAGAAGAGATTCAAACTCAGGTCTTTGGCACCATACCAAAGTGTATTGGAGTCACTTTAATAGATAAATTAGAAAAATTTTGGTATCACACCGGCCTTCAACTTCACACCGGCCTTCCGCTTCATAACCAAAGTACCTTATATGACCTTATATATTTGCACATAAGATGTGAAGAGTATGGAGTGTATGTAGAAAATGTGGGAGTTTATGTAGAAAATGTAATGTGTATGTTGAGTGTGTGTAGTGTAAGGGTATTATGAAAAATATTTATGGAGTGCAAATGTGGAGTGTATTAACTAGTGGGATGTGTTCAACAATATATGGAGAGTTAATATAACAAGCCTTTTAATTAATATAAAGATTTACAAAGATAATTAAGATTAGTATATTATCGATTAGAACTATAACATTAGAAAAATACCTTCTGCTAAAAATAAGTAGAAAATTCAAGATCTTTAGTAGTTTTTTTTTCCCCTTGAAGTATCAAGATCTTTAGTTTGTAGGTAAGCGCATTAATTTGATGTCTAAAATAATTTTAGATATTATTTATTCATACATGAAAGGTATGCTACAAATTTAAACGAATACTTACATTGCCTATCACAAATTAAAACTAAACCAACTTACAAGAACAAGGAATCAACATAATCATCTTCTAGGAAGACAAAAAGGACTAAGCCGATCGATTATAACAGAAAAATCGATACTAATTTAAGAACTTGAAATATCATTCCAAGCTTAGATAATTCCCACATACAATGACATGCAAAAACTAGCCAAAATAATATTTAATAAAAACATTGACACAGAGTCACGACTAATAGGTAATGGTTGACATAGCAGATGTACTAATAGTTAAAAGATTATAAATGGAATTTTTTTATTAATACACTGCAAAATCAAACTCTCAGTCTATTATAATTATAATGTCGTGCCCCAACTGGATTTTATCAAAATACCTGTCGAATCAACCTGAAAAATCCTATGGTAAAATGGTCATTTGCTTCGATATTCTAAGAGCTTTGAGCTGTGATTATTTATTTGGTTAAATAAAATATATTATCAAATATGTCATCCTGAGGCTCCGGATAAAATGATGCGGAGAGAATCTGGATCATAGCCGCAAGCAACTACCTATCTTCTGCAACTTCTAGCTGTAGTGATTTGGATTGCACAGCCAGAAGACACGTGGGAACAATCGAAATACTAAAAAAATTTGGCCAAGGGATTCTTGCACATCAATTTTATTAGACAGTAATAAAAAAATTTAATTGACCTTGGATACTAGTAATTGGACATAAATTTGAAACAGATATGATCACTTGCATTAACATTAAAAATATGTGAAGTTAACGTTGCACAACATGACTTGACAAAAATGAACTGATATTCTCTATGAAAAAACATTATTGGTTATACCTGCAATTATGCATATGAAATATTGACTAAATAGTTATCTTTCTAATTTTTCTGGCATTGAAATATCTTCTGGGACAGTAGCGTTCTTGGGACCTATATATGGGATTATTTCCGAATTCGGGTTTGTTTTTTTTTCCACTTTTGTTTGGAATGCATATGATTGTTAAAATGAAACCAATATGCTTAATACAGTGACAGAAGTATATTGGGACTAAGTCATACTCTAACTCTTGGAATAAAACTTAAATTTTAGGTTTTAAATCTATTATAACTTGCTCTAATCTTTGGACCAAATATGAGTTTTAACCCAAAATTCATTTTTAGGACAAATTTAAGCCGAAATTCCTCCCTTGGCTAGTGGGCGCTGGCCCGCCATATGTGTGTTTTTTTTGTTTTATATTTATAAATTCATTAAATCCAACAACTAAGATCTAATATGATCAAATCCAACTGTAAAAAAAATAATCTAATAGTCCAAATTTAAATCAAATGGCTAAAATAATTAAAAACAAATTTTTTCACAGTGTTCCACAAGTTTCATGGTGTCAATTTAGTAATTTTTCAATATTTATTGGAATCTAAATATTTTTCGGTTAAAAAATGTTTAAAAAAATTAAATTAGGATAATCTACATAATTTTTTTAAAAAGTTACTTCAAGAAAAAAAAAATATCTTAATCCACTCTTTAATATTCTCGAGCTAAAATTTAACCAAGAAGGGTTAGAGCAAAAAAACCGTTTCCGGGTTGCAAATTTTAGGTTTTAACCCAAGGGTTGGATTCTCGGGCTAAAATTTAACTAATGGTTGGAGCAGAAAAACCGTTTCCAGGTTGCAAATTTTAGGTTTTAACCTAAGGGTTGGAGATAGTCTAAGGTGGTCCAAAAATGACGAGTCTAAAAAATATACACATGAAGGTTTTTTTCGAGGATCTTTCAAATATTTGGTATGAGTCCAATTTGTGACAACCAAGTGTTTGATGAATGTCTACTAGGCATATCTCAGCAATACTGACAAGTTGCGTCAAAAGTATTGGACAAATTCTCTCAATATCATTTATCATTACTTCAATATATTTCGACATTTGTTAATATATGCGCATCATGATTCCGTTGAGGATAACAAACTTTTCAAGTATTCCATGAAAGACTTCAGCAAATAAACTAAATTTTTTTTTCTCGCTTCGACTGTTTCCATTAAAAAACTTAACATTAGCACCTGTACCCCCAATGATCAAATCCTACATCTTCTTCAAACTAAACAACTTTTGTCTTTTAAAATCTCTGATCTTTTGGAGGATGACTAAGCTCAACCCTCGCGTGCCAACTGCCAAGTGGTGACAGAGGGTTGTGACAGTGCTACAACTTAATAAAATATAAGGAAAAATGATAAAATCCCAGTTCTGTACGTAATAACTTAATTACGGCCCTCAGACTATGATAGAATATGCTATCAGCACTTGGTTTTATACATCGTCACCACAATATATATATTTTCAAAGCCGTCCCACACAACAAACATCACAACAAAGCAATTTGTCGCGCTGAGGGAGAAAGAGAGGGCCGATCCCGTCACGTGTATTGGTGAACCTGTTGCTCAGATATTGGCCGTCAGGTCACTGCACCCCGTGGCTGCTGAGGCTCAACCTCGTGCCTTTTAACCAAAAGTGATCAGGGACTCATGACTTTCAGACTCAGGCCATGAGCTCAGTGAGCTCCTGGATCAACAATCAGCTGTCATAATATGTTTTTCACAGCTGTCATGCAGCACGAGAAACTTCACTCACTTGGTCATCTGCAACATGATTTCTGACAGTGGTTCCATGATTTTCTGCCTCTGTCTTGGAATCTCTGCGGGCACAACCTTTGGTATCACTCAAAACATGCGAATTTCGAGTCGTTTTGGTTCAGTTTCAACAATAAATAAGTGTCAGTTTAGATCAAACCGAACAAAACTGTAATTAGTTTTGTTAGGTTTGATTTCTCCCTATATTAAAACCGTCGAAGCCAAACCAATCCGTATATACTAATTTTTGGAGTTAATAAGTCTTACTCCATCCGTGCCTTTAGTTTTTTAACCCAACATCTGTGGCTTTTATTTTTTTTTTATCACTTTAATGTTCTTTCTGCTCTTAATATCTCCTTCTTCCCATATGCATATTATAACCTTTAATATATAACTAGATTATTACTTTGAATATCAAATGTTTGATGTTGTTAGGATGTTACTTTTAAAAGGTAAAATGGTTTATGACTAAATAAATATGTGCTTTGAAAAGCGACAGAGTTACTGTTTCGTTGATGCCAACACGAATATGATTGACAAGTCTGACCTCGAACTACTTGCTTGTCATTCGTATTAATTTGTATGCACATGTGAAGAGTTTTTTCATGCTAATACATTTTGATAGTTTTTTTTTTTTTTTTAGAACTAATAAGTTATTCAATTTGTTTACTAAAGATTGAATTAGATCCATAATACGCAACAAAAATTTGTTGTTTAGTTGACGCAACATAGATCAGGATGACAAACCTGACCATGAATGACTCTCCTGCCATCCATATTAATTTGAACGCACACTTGAAGAGATTTTTTTTCTATTAAATTGTACCTTACTAATAATTGAAAAAAATTAGGTTCCGGTCCCTAATTATCAATACTCTATGATTGAAACCTTGTTGGTTTTCAGGTTTTTTTTTTTTTATTTTTTTTTTATCAAAGTCCCTGTACCTTGTACACATCATTATTTTACTGTTAATGTATTTCAATGTCAATTATTTTATTTTTAACTTGAAAACTATAGTTTTATATTCAAATAGACAACTGAATTTTTTTTTTTCAAATTTCTTTGTGGAAAAACAATTGATATGATCAAAGTTGGGTATTCATCTCTCCCTCTCCCTTGCCTTCTTTCAATGTTCTTCATGTGCTACTCATTTGGTATATAACCAATTGTATATAAACCAGCCACATTGATTCGTAGTACTATGTAATGGATACAATAATTTTTCACTTGTAGCTTATGTACCCATAAGCCTTTTGATCGATCATTCAAAGTCTATCATATTAATGCATCCATACTAATATGGGTACATTAGTTGATTATATGCACCCATAATTATTGGACTTGTACACATATTATATATGTATAGAATCTATGGATGGATACATTCTTGTGAAATGTAACTATACACTGTTTCGAACGTTTTTGTCTCTTGGAAAGCTTTTAAATGCCACAAAATGTGGGACTTAAAATCCCTTTAAATGGTTGAATTAATTTTAAATTTCATAATTTGGTAGATTTTTTTCAAAACAATTTGGGCCAGATTTAATTGCTTTAAATGATATAAAAACAATTTTGAAATGGAAAAAGACATGTGGCATGGTGCATTAAGAACACACAAGAAATTAGAACACATATGGTTTTAGTCTAAAGTTTGAGTTGATTAGGAATCGCTTTCAAAGTGTCTCCTAATAATTATAGGAGTAAGGCTAGTGAGATTAAATTTGTAGATAAAATTTTATAAACTAAATGACATGGAAGTTGATGATTGGATCATTACTTAGCGTTGATAAACATGCTAATTTCCTATTGGTGGCATATTATTTAGTTTGCAAATTTTATCTACAAATTTAATCCCTAACATTACTCTAATTATAGTGTTTCAATTTGTTTAAATAATTATAGGGAAAATTAGAATCCCCATCACTTTTTTAATACTCTTTAGATTAAACATTGGTTCTAATACAAAATTTAATTAGGACGCCTAAATAATAGTCATGTCAACTTTTTTATATTTATTTAGATTACAAGTCATTATTGTGTTTTTTTTAATTTAATATATTACTTATTAAATTTCATATATATCCTTTTATGTAGATATATTTTTGTACGTGCCTATTCTTTAGGAAGCCGGTTCTCCCACGTTTTTTTAATTCAATCCCATCTATGAAAGTCACTTACACATGAAACAAAACCTGCCATTGGATGTGCTGCCTCATTACATTTGTGAGGAGCAAAACGAAAATCTATTGACCACGGTTGTGTTAAACATTTGATATCACATACCAGGCCTTCAATCAAAGCCTCACGTTCTTTTCTTTTCTTTTCTTTTTCAAAATCAAAGCCTCCGAACAGAGAACAATATTTCTTAGTTGGCCTACTATATATATCGATACTAGCCCAATGGTGCCGTCCATTTCTAGCTTTTAATCTAATTTCTTTGTATAATCTCGTTTTGATTAGAGCTAATGACCAGTGAGCATAACTTTGCCCCTATGCAATTAACTTTACATACCAAATGCCTTGAATGATCTAATTTAACATTATATCATGAACCAAACGATCATTATGAGTTAGTGTAACATTAAGTAACGTACCAAACTCTGGTACATTACAAACACATTGTATAACGTTTTTTTTCAAACAAATACGTTTCAGAAATAAAAAAAAAATTTTACGTACCAAATGCCTGGAATGATTTAATTTAATATTATATCATGAACCAAAAGATCATTATGAGTCAGTGTAACATTAAGTAACTTACCAAGCTCCTGTTACATTAAAAACACAATGTACAACGTTTTTCTAGACAAATACGTTTCAAAAATTTCTGAAACTTTTGCGTACCAAATGCCTGGAATGGTCTGATTTAATATTATATCATGAACCAAACAATCATTATGAGTCAGTGTAACATTAAATAACGTACCAAACTCTTGGTAAATTACAAACACACACTGTATAACGTTTTTCCAGACATATAAGTTTCAAAAATAAAATAAAAAATTACGTACCAAACGCCTTGAATGATCTAATTAACATTCTATCATGAACCAAATGATCAATATGAGTCACTGTAACATTAAGTAACGTACCAAACTCCTAGTACATTACAAACACATTGTATAACGTTTTTCCAGACAAATACATTTCAAAAATAAAAACTTTATGTACCAAACGATCAATATGAGTCAGCATAACATTAAATGACATACCAAACTCTTGGTACATTACAAAGTTGCAGTCCAATAATGTACCAAATTTAAAATGTTAACTGGTACATTACAAAGTTGCAGTCCAATATGAGTCAGCATAACATTAATAATGTACTAATCATAGCCTTGCTCAGGACCCTCAACTTCTTATACTAGCTACGTACGTTGCGGTGTAACTCCTAGCAAGTTGGATGGATCTAAGATCCAACCGAAGCTCCATATGGGATTCTTAATTCGATTAATACTAGAACCCTAATTAACAATTTGGCTAATACACAACATGCATCGACCCTAACGTGTGAATAATGTTTTTTAACTCGATAATAGCTTCAGTTATACCTAGATTAATCAAGTTTTCATCTTTTATTTGTTTTTGTTTAATCAAAACCCTCGACTTGGAAAGACAATCAAAATCAATGCACCCAACTGATGATTGAATAAAAATCAGTAACTGGAACTTGAATACCAATGTCAACCTCGGTACGAAAAGAAGGCTTCTGAAACTTATGCTACGTTCATAGGAAGGAAGTGCCGCCAGAAAATAAAATTCACTAGAAAAATGACATTATAAATATCCTTAAATTCAAATACTTCTGATATTCAACAAGTATTCTACTCGAATTAAAACTCTGAGACATAGTTAGCAAGAATCTAGGAAATTTGTGTGCATTTTGGGGTGAAGAAACTGGATACGGCAAAGAGATATGTTAAAGGCTATGGCAAAATATGTAATTTAGGTGCATTACAATGGGTTAATTAAAATACACATGGCATCAAAATTGTAGGAGAATGTTTAATCAAATTAGTAAATTGAACATATGTTTAATCTAAGAAGCCTAAAAATGAGGGGTCTATATCAAAACGCTCCATAATTATATTGTAATTTGATTTGTTTAGGGAAGAATAAAACAGAGCTCCGATACCTGACAGATTTCACGAGTTGATGCAACATAGATGGAATTTAGAATCTAACATCGAACTCCTTATAATTTGCACGCACATGCGAATATATTTTTCCTACTAATTATATTGTTATTCTATTTGTTCATTATATTTTTATTTAATTTTGGCTGTGCATATTTACCCTCATGATTATTAATTATTTTATTGCTCTTAACAACTCATTTCCCACACAAACACATTGATATCAAGCTCTAATTCAAGGGTAAAGTTTAAAATGACAATTGAGAGGTCCAAAGTCTTAAAAATCTCGTGCACCCACAAACTAAATAGTTTAATCCAATTGATGCAGTTGGCCCCTGTTTAACATTAACTTTCAAAAAGAACAATGTAAAACTAGGGTTTTAGAACTTAAAAGGTATTTGATATGTTTACAGAACAATAAAGCAGGTATCCAACGTACAACGAAGATGTCGCTTAATTGACATAACATGGATAAGAATGACGAGTATGACTTCGAGCCGCTCCCTTGGAGAAATGACTTTTCTTACTAAGTATATTTTGATATTTGTTAGAACTAATAATTATATTGTTATTTGATTTGTTTACGGAAGAATAAAGAGTAAATTGTAGCAATGATCATTTAACTTTAATCAAAGTGGAGTAATGGTCTCTCAACTAAAAATTCATTATCATTGGTCCCTTAACTCATCAAAATGTGTAGCTATGGTCATTTTCGTCAACTTCGTCAAAATTTTGTCAAAATGAGTTATGTTGAAAATACCATTGCTACAATGGGGTTAAAGTTGAGGGACCATTTCTCTAATTGAGTTAAAGTTGAGGGATCATTAATAATGAATTTTTAGTTGAGGAACTATAGCTGCATGTTTTGATGAGTTGGGGGATCAATGGTAATGGATTTTTAGTTGAGAGATCATTGCTCCAATTGAGTTAAAGTTGAGGAACCATTACTACAATTTACTCAAGAATAAATCAAACCCCCAATATGCAACAGATTTGTCGTTTAGTTGATGGAGCATAGTTGGGGATGACAAATCTGACCTCAAACCGCTACCTTGTCATCCGTATTAATTTGTACGAATATGTGAAGAGGCTTTTCTACTAATTCTATTTGTTTAATTATGTATTCTTTATACCTATGAGGTCCTATTCATTTTTCTATTAGTATATAGAGTGTGATTGGAAATGGATTTTTTCAACTCATCTCTAAATTTTAGTTAGGAGCTCATTTAGAAAGCCTATTAAACATGCTCTAAGTAGAATAAAAGTGTAGAACTAACAATAAGATATCTGCGAACAAAATACATATTAAACTCAAAAGTTTAAATGTTAATTGAAGTTATTACTTCCATTTTATCCAACTCACAATTTCATCTAGTTAAGCCTCCCCACCTAAATTAACTTTCATTCATTGCTCTTACGAAAAATATACTTGATTAATTGAAGCATCAGGCTCTCAGCCTCACCATCAGAATAAAAAAAAATAAAAAAAAACAATATACTTTGATTATCTCTCAGTAAATGGTACCACATTAGACCGTCTAATTAAAGGTGGTGCCATTGCAAATCATGGTTGTCAAAAGATTCGAAACAATGGCATATCCTCATTCTCAAGAGAGCCGATGAGCGTTTCCCAGCACTCTGCTTATTTATTTTCATCCAACGTAGTGTGTATAATAGCCTGAATTTTTAAGTAAAAATAGTGAGATTCTTTTCTGTTTTTCTCTTCAATCATGTAAGTATAATAGCTTGCAAAACTGAAATTTAAGAGGTAAATAGACTATAAGTAACAATAAAAGAAAATGGATCAATGAGGTCATGTGAATAGTTAACCCTAGTAAAAATAATCATTGAAAGAGGTCATGCGTGATCTAGGTGCGTTTATTCAATGCATTAAAGTTTTAAACTGAGTGAACACCGACAAAGTTGTTGCCAGTCTGCACGTTCAATGCTTTAAAATTATAGAATAGAGAGAAACGGACAAAGTTTCAATTTAGATACGCATGAAATCGGCCAAGTTTTTATTTAAAAAAAAAAAGAAAAAGAAAAAAAAGAGAGAATAGTCAGAGTTAGTTGTTCGAGAGTAATCTATTCTAAGCCCTTTTTTTGCTCATCCCACCTTTTAAGTATTTTTGCGACAAGATTGCCCTTGTGTGGAATTACTTGAAAGACAAAAATACTATAAAAATATAAAGAAAGATATAACAAAATATGTTGCTTCATTACCTTGTAGAGATGAACCCATCCTATGAGATATAGAGCGTACTCTTTCTTGAGCAGCTTCTTGGTACTTACCCTGCATAATAACAAGTAGACATGCATTTGTTCATATGAACATGATAACACGAAAGGTGAAAATTGAAGAAGAAAAAGTGTTGTTGATGTTATATTTCACATATTGAAGTGGGATACATGTGGGGTGCTCGAACCCTTTTGACCTCTCGAGTAGTGCTCGAACCCTCGTTGAATATGCTCAAGCTCCCCGTTACCTCGAGTGGGTAAATTTTATTTAAGTTTTAAAAACCGAGTTAAAAGTTTTAACATGCCCAAAATTTGACTGCTTTTCAAAATTTTCCGTAATTACGCTTTGACAAACCTGGAAAATGAGAATTGCGACTAATGCCATCTGCACGTTGTATGCAGACTCCCACTTTCTTCCTTTCACCATGGTATTGCATGTATCTTGCAACTGTCTTTCTGCTTCATCAGACATTCCAGCTTTGATGAATTAAGTACACACTAAATTAAGAATTAAAGACTTAAAGTTATCAAGGATTAAAGATTTAAAGTTACCGATACATTTTGCTGCTTAAGTAAATGCGAAATGGAAATTGATTAGTGTGCCCTATAGATTGAAGAGAACCTTAAGATCTTCACAATCTTCATCAAGGGCTCGGGAGGCGGCTTAGCTACTTTGTGAAAATCTTCCGTTTAGATGAGGCTACATGCTTATTAACCATCAACAATGATTGTAACATATCCTTATCCACTTTCGGGTACAATATTTCTTCCTTTGGAAAGAATGACCTATACGATGACTGTCCCTGGTAGCTGCAGTGGCTATAGGAATGAACTTACAGTTGCAAGTGATAATTCCAAGGACAGGCCAAAACCACAGACGTACCCCCATGCCTCTGACAATTTTTTTTTCATTTAATTTTCTTCACATTTGTTGATGGCGTTGAGCGCTTGCTAAGCGTATAAATCACAGGTGAAGAAAGTTGCTCCACCATAAAACCAATTGGCAATATGAAAAGTAACCCAACCTCTTATAAGCTCATGCAAGGTCCCTTCTCACATCAATGTGGGATTCATATCTCAACAACAGGAATGAAGGCATGCTTCAGTGTAGCGTGGCGTGTGGGAAAATCGGAAGAATGTGAGAGAGAAGGGTTGAAAGAAGAATGAAGCCTGGCGACACTCATGGTGGAAGGCACACGTAAAATTATAGAAGGTGGAGCACCACGGTGTTGTCAAAACACAAAATCCATGAAACTATTTGTGCTTTTTGAGGATACTATTACTAAGTATGCATTTATTGGTCATCGTCTGAATGGCAAGGGTTGAATATGAGGAGCACTTCGGGAGTGAAGGCATCACTTAATTAGTTAACTAAGGAAAATGAATCACCCTCATGTCGTTTTGTGATACAGAATTTACTTTTTCAGCGAAATGGGACTGCTGCGTATGTCTGCTCGAAAAACCAAAATGTTTTACATAGTCATGAGGTGCAAGGAAGAATTTTGCAGAAAGAAACAGCACTAACAGTAGTCTAGAAGCTGCATTACATAGTCTCCCTAACGTCCTTTATATATCTAGGCCAGGGCCAGGGCATTTAGACCTTTTCCTTTTTCTAATCAATAACTAGAACTTGAAAATTCTTTTCTTGGAAAATAAGAAATCACAATAAAACATTAAAGGATGAGGTTCTCGCTTCTTATCTAGGAGAAGAATTAATTCTCTGACAGTTTGAAAAACACTCGAAAGCATCAAACCGTTTCGATCACCCACATTGCAAGACTGAAATCAGAATGATTTGACATCTTTTCCCTATTATCAATTGCAGCCTTCCATTTCCACCTTTTCAATATAGCTTGCCAATCATATGGCATATCCTTTCTACTCCTACGTTTCACAAATTTAGGGTAACATTTGCGTAAACGAAAAATCCTCATCAGTGGAAAAAAAACATGGTGAACTTTTCCAAAAATTTCAGGGTGAGAACTATGTATGGAGCAATGGCAACCACAGTCTTTGCCAGCGTTTATCTTGCGGGGGCTTATATATTTCGTGCATGCGCTATAAGAAAAGAAGAGGCACAAGGCCATAGACTTACGAGGTCCATGTCCATCGCAGTCCTCCAAGGAGGGCAGCTTGCCTTGCAGAGATTGCTTGAATATCATGAAGTTCGAGCAGACAAATCAGCAGTGGAGGTAGCTGAATGTGAGTTGAGGACTTTCCTTGTGGAGCAATACCCTGATTACAAGAAGCTGCAGGTTAGGCACCTCCACTTAGAAATATGTAGTCCTTACTAGCTTGATCGATAAATTTTTTTTTTTTTCATTCAAATGGTAATTTCTCTTAATCTTTTCCATCTTTGTGCACGAAAGTCAGTTGTTGCGAAGCTTGAAATGAGTGGAAAAGAATCCAAGGCAATTGAAATATTGGCAAAAGCGATAGCAAAGGCACATAACGAAGGAAAAAAACATGAAGCATATGAAAATGAGATGCTATTAGTGGAAATGCTTATATACAAGGTTTTTGCTAGTACTTTCACTTCGAAATTTATAAAATTCCAATTTAGAGGAAAACCATGAAGCATATAAAGCATATGATGATTGATGTGCCTCGTAGGGTGATTTTGAGGAGGCGCTACGCCGTGAATGCTTGTGGCACGTAGAGATTTCAGATGCAAGGCGTCCCCTGTACAAGGTCGGAAAACCTTTCCTGAAATTATTATCTTGGTAACCATTCAACCCCACCCATATGGATTAACGTGATTAAGATTTTGTGTTTAATATTGACAGGCTATTATTTACATCATGTTAAAGTGCGACAAGGATCAAATTATAGAATGCTGGAAAGAATTTAATGTTCTGAAAGAATTCCAATCTTTGCCTAGTAACAACGAAAGCTTGAAAGAAAGTCACATTTATAATCTCAGTACAAATTACGACGAGTTCGAGAAGGTCGTCAACATACTAAGAAATGACATAGAGGGGAAAGCATGGAAGAAAAAGAAATAAGAGACGAACTTTTCACTAGTAAATTCCCTTTGCTCTCAGAAAACAAGGGGAAAAAAGAAAGCAATCACACATGGAAGTGATAAGTTCAAGAGTGGCATATTTCATTCATTTTGTACTCGTTCTAAAGTTCATTACAAATTTCCAATTAACGAAGCATTACCTTTTACTTTTGGGTCAAGAAATCAGAATATTATGGAAGCCCAAATTCTGGTCATTAACAGTTTGACAAATTTAATTTCGTTAACCACACTTTGGCGACAAATTTAAGTTCGTCAAGAAATTGGAATGATTGTTTTTAACCATGCTTTGGTGTTATAAGATAATGTTCTCTTGCCAAATTTAATTTCAGTCATATATTCAAACGAAAGTTAACTTAATCAATGACTTGCTAAACTGTTTGAGAAAATAATGTTTTTGATGTATGTAAAGAAAATTTGGCTTACTTGGATTCCTTAAAACTTCCATGTAGGATCACTCCTACTACTACCCATTTTGCAATCACTTATATATATATTCAACACAAAATGTACAATGTTAGTAATGTGAAATATTTGCACTTGTGGGTCTGGCCAGTTAACAAAGATAATGTGTCCGCCTCATCCTTCTTGCACCCAAGTTCATATCCTCCTCCATGTAAATCAGAGCATTTCAAAATATTTTTGTCAAAAAACAAAAGTGGAAAGCATTTATTTTGGTGTTGAAAGTGTTCTACCACAACAACTAAGCTAGGATCCAACTTACATTGCGGAAGTTCATGTTGTCACCAAATGGAATGATGGAGTTGATCGAACAAAACTTTCTCTCTGATAAACACCTTTGTTTCTCTTCATGCACATTTATATTTACTTTTGTTGATTATTCTTGCTTGATTTATTCAATTCAAAAGACAAAAGCTAAAAAAAAATGCGTAAGAGACTGAAAATATAAAAATCACCTCCCTTTTCTATTTTATCATCTGCTTTTGATAGTTTGATAATTAGTGTCCAAATCAGACCTGCCATTAGTGGTTGATATGGATAAATATGAATCAGATAAAATCAATGGACCTTGCAGTTTGCAGGTCGTCGGCAAACTTGATTAGTATTTATCTTAAAGCAAAAGCCACTTCCATATCTTGAGATATGATGCTTATCCTTCATCCTCCTCCTCCTCCTAAAGTTCCAAATGTCCGATCCAATGATGCAGCATTGTAAATGCTATCCACTTAATTAGAAATGCAATCCATTGCAAATTACGCATAATCTTTTGAGCTTTGAAGTCAGGTCACTTAATCATTTTCTCCTCCGAGCAAAATTAATAGGGTGTTGAAGTTAGGCCACTTTATTCCTTGTACGTGCAATGATATACTGGTACTCTTTAATTCAAAGTTGAAATACCTCCGTGAGTTTTTTTGGTTTCTGAAATGGTAGATTGACATGATAAAACCACCAGCTGATCCTTTTTTTTAAGAAAAAAAATTCTAGTGTTATCATTTGAACTCATTCATCAGTTATGCAAACAGAGAAAATAGAAAACAGAAAATATGTGAGTTATATTAATGAATTAGCCAAGGTTGGGCTTTGGTGGCCTAACTAGCTCTACCCAACCTAGGTGTAGTTATGCTAGATCTATGTTTTACTCTAAAGTAAAAGCAAGTAATGCCTATACATTTGGCCTCGTTACATACAATCTTTCTTTATCAGATAAAAAAAATTTAAAGGAGAAATTAGGTTCTCATCTATCTTTTTTCAACTCCATTGATTAAAATCTTATTCATTTTCAATTTTTGATCAAGGTCCCTTGGTTTTAATAAACATCATTAATTATTTTCATAATAAAATATTTTACATGTCAAAATAATTAAATTTTATTTCTAAATATATTCATTTAGTGTTAGAAACGTTACATTTGATATATATACATATACATATATATATATATATAATTATGGCTAAATTTTGTGTCAGATATTTTTATGTTTAGTTTGTACCCATTTTAATTTGCAGCCCTTTTTTAAATTGTACCAATTTTCTTTTCAGTTTTAGTTTGTACCCATATATTAACTTCTTTCTGTATCCATATTTTTCAAACTTTGATTTTTACACATTTGTTAACCTTTTTTTTTGTACCAATAATTTATTGACAATGTACCCATTTGTCTTTAAAAATGTTCTACTTTGTTATATGTAAAATATACCAATTTTGTTTTTGTAAGTACTCTTTTTTTATGTAAAATGTACTCATTTTTTTAATGTAAGATGTATTTATTTTTATTAATCTAAAGTGTACCCATTATTTTGTATATAATATGTACCAATTTTTTCATCTAAAACATACCACCTTTTTTTATAAAATGTACCAACTTTTTATATATAAATTGTATCATATAAAAATTACTAATTTTTTGTATGTAAAATGTCATTAATATAAGTAATGACAAATAATGAGTTTTATTTAAATATAATTTATCTTAATGATAAATCACGTCATTAAGATAAATTATACTTTTTATATGAGTATAATTTATTTTTTAATATTTTCAACCTAACAAATCATCGATTTTATTTAAAATCTCATTAATATAAGTAATTACAAATATCAAATTTAATTTAAAATTATAATAACCTACATGGAAATGTATTATTGTATTAATTTCAGGGACCCCAATCAAAAACTGAAAAACTAACAAGATTTCAATCAAAGAAGGTTGATAAATAGGGACCGCATCCAAAGTCACCCAATTTTTAATTCAAATCTCACGAGTGACAGCAGTTGAATTGAAAAGAAAAAGAAAAGCAAATTACACATTGTTATGGTTGAGCAAAGAGTGTACATCTACCTCAACACCTTTCCTGACATGGTCTTCAAGTCCAATTACTGTTTGTGGTGGAGTCACCGCAGACATCGACGGCAACTCTCCCATCCCATGGAATGGATTCACCACTTCAAAAATCTCCAACACCATAAAGGTAAGAAAGACTGCAAACAAGAAGGCCCACTAGCTTTCCTCTTCTTCTCATACGTGAATAGTTAATTTACATCTTTTGATATGTTATCGTAATATTTAAAACTTATTACTTATCATTATGTATTTTAATTTTCTTATATGATCTTGCATGATTAGTTTGAAATACTAATATCTTGACACTTCTATTTCAAGTAAATCATTATTGTATTTCAGGGGTAATTTGAAGAACTAACTAATTAACATGGGGTTTCTCTAAAGTTTCTTTCTTTTTTTTAATTGAATACAATAAAAAAGAAGCGGCCACAAACAAAACAAAACAAAACAAAAAACAAAAACAAAACAAAACAAAACAAAAAACAAAAACAAAAGCAAAAACAAAAATAAAACAAAAAACAAAAACAAAAACAAAACAAAAAAGAAAACAAAAAAAAAAAACAAAAACAAAACAAAAAACAAAAACAAAAACAAAAACAAAAAAAAAAACAAAAACAAAAACAAAAACAAAAACAAAAAAAAAAACCAATAGAATAATAGATAATCAAAGGAAAATAAATCAAGGCGAGGAAACTTATGGGAATTTTATGGGGAAAGCAACGTCAACTCCTCTCTTCTTTCAATCAAAGTTGGTATGTTTCTCTCTGCTCTACCTCTTCACCTCTCTGTTTCTGGCTCTCTACACCTCTCTCTCCCATACCAAATGCCTCTTCAGATCTTCCCCCTTCGACCCGATTCAGGCCCCTCTCTTCTCCTACCCTTCCACCTACGGCGAGCACAAGTATGCAATCCCAACCCACCGCACCTCTTGCTCTTCCCCCGTCTATTTTTCAGGTAACACTCCATTTTTTTAGCTCAATTTTTCTTCACCTTTTTTGCCTTTTGGTGATTTTAATTTTGGATTCCGGCAATTGGGTTTTGTTTTTGTGATCAGATTATTGGTTGGTCTTGAAGGAGATCCAGAATTTGTGTAAGAATTCTTCGTGGTCTCCGTCGGCTTTGAGGTATTTGCAGGGGAAGGCTGAGACGTTTGCAGGAAATTTAAGTACCCAAGAGAGGATTCCCTATTTTGTTCATTACAATGAGAGCATTGAAATCCCTTGTGGATTCTTGAAGAAATTTCCGATTAGTGATTCTGGTTAGTTTGGCATCCACGCAAAGTTCTATAAAGTCCAATTTTTATTTCATTTACCTACATTTGTGAATAACATGTTTTTTTTTTGGTATGTAATTAAGATCGAAGGGCTATGGAAAACTGTAAAGGAGTCGTAGTGGTTTCGGCGATCTTCAACGACCATGATAAAATCCGACAACCCCGAGGCCTCGGATCAAAAACCCTAAACAATGTATGTTTTTTTCTGTTCATAGATGATGTAACCCTAAAAGGACTTGACTACCATAGATTGATTCCGAGAAAATCTAAAAACTTTAAGATCGGTGTGTGGCGAGTAGTGAAAGTTTTGAGCAAGGAATTGTATGAGAATCCTGCAATGAACGGTGTGATACCAAAATATTTAGTCCATAGGCTTTTCCCAAACTCAAAATTCAGCATTTGGATCGACGCGAAGCTGCAGCTAGTGGTCGATCCGTTGCTGTTGATTCATTCACTTCTTGTGTCTGAGAACGCAGACATGGCAATTTCGAAACATCCGTACTATGTACATACTATGGAGGAGGCAATGGCGACGGCAAGGTGGCAGAAATGGAGGGATGTTGATGGGTTGAAGAGGCAGATGGAGGCTTATTGCGAGAATGGATTGCTTCCTTGGACCCCCAGCAAGCTGCCTTATCCCTCAGGTAACCAAAGCACTTGCACACAATTAGTGCATTTCAAATCATGTCATCTTTCAACGTTTTTGGTGTTGTTTTTTAGTTGAAAGCTTCCACATGATATCATTTAATGATGTTGCTTTATTTTTCAACTGTAGAAAACGCTTTAGAAGCTAGAACCTGTGATCTATGTACAATAAGTAACTTGGCATGTTGATGAATTTTCTAAGGGTAGTAACTTTCACGCTCTTAGTTTAGTTTGTAGCACTCTCGTGAGTGTACAAATATAATATTTAATTTGCAGTGCTAGAAATTAAACTGGGAATGCCAAAGTCACTAATCTTTCTTGAATCAATCCACTTTTACTAAATAGTCTTCGGATACTAATTAAACTTTTAAGTACACTTCCTTCATGTTCCCTAAGATTAGAAAATGTATAAACTATTAACATACTGGTTTTGATGTTTGAGAGTAAGCTTTTGGCTGAAGAGAAGTTTAGAAGTTCAAGCCGTGGGATGGTAATTAACTGTACATGTTCTGGGGTTTTTAAGATTAAAAAAAGGAAAACTAACAAAAATGACTTGAAAATTTTGAGTTTTAACGAAAATGACAAGATAAAGGGTAAAGTGAATAGTATCAGGATTGACTTTTTAGTATAAAAATGTGATTTTTAGTTAAAATAAACAGTACCGAGAGCTTTTGTTAAAATTCCCATTTAAAAATTGTACCACTTGGGTGTATAAATACAAGTGTCAAGGTTTTTTAAGATTATCAAATTGAACTACTTGGTCTGGCCAAAAGAAGGAAAGGAAAAGGTTAATGGGATGAATTGGTGTTTACGTAGACCTTGCATTTTTTAAGTCACATCAAAGGACTGAGTTTACAAACTCCCGAATTTCTTAATTGGATCTTTTGAAAACCTGTGATGCTAACAGCTAATAAGGTGCTTTCTTATGACAAATAGGAATACTTTATTTCTTGCGAGAAGAAGGTTGAAGTTTCTTGATCTTCTTCCCTTTCACTCCCTGTTATAACTTATTTCCAATGTCTTTTTGTAAAAACGAAAAATACTTTTTGAATATGTGGTCCAGAAATAGAAAGAAACTGTGTGATCCAATGTGGTCCTAGCAAGCAACTTGCAGTTTATTGCAGGTTAGAAGAAAAACATAGGTGTAACTGAGGATGTATCCCCATCTTTTTATTTCACTCGTCACTTGATGAGTGAGACAAAAAGATAGAGAATGTAACTTTATATTACATTAATTCTTTGCATACAACAATATAATTTTACATATCACTTAAACATATTAATTTGTTAGTTGCGAGTTGCACATGCAAACAAGAGTTTTTGCTTGTTTTCTTCCCTTGTGCTTACATAAATTTTGCAGGCTGTTCATGCCAATGTGATTATCTCTTTCCTATTCTATTGTACAAGAGAAACTTCCTTATCCTTTGCTGTATATCACTCTCGTCTGGTTATCTCTCTATGATTACTCATATGACGAGGGAGGTCGTAAAGGACGGACATACAATAAGGGTTAAATCACTTTTCCGCACTACGAAAACTAACAACTCAGTTATTGGTGTTTGACAGATGTACCGGACAGTGCTCTAATCCTGAGGAAGCATGGATTGAGGAGCAACCTATTCTCCTGCCTGTTGTTCAATGAGTTGGATGCATTTAACCCTAGAGACCAGTTGGCTTTTGCATACGTGAGAGACCTCATGAGCCCAAGGCTGAAGCTCAACATGTTTGAGGTCGAAGTGTTTGAGCAAATTGTCGTGGAATACAGGCACAATATCAAGCGTGAAGGTGGGGCCACTGAGAGCCTTGTGGGGTCCAAAGCCCCCAAAACCAGAAATACCAAAAGGGCAAGCCCTGATTTGTTGTATGTCAATGGCAGCTGCTGCAGCAAGTGCCAGAAGTATCTTTTGGAGATGTGGGGCGAATCATAGAGCTGATTTTTGTCTCTAGCTATAGGGAGTGCATGTTACGCACGCGGGGGAGCAGGGCAAAAGAGACAAAGTAAGGGAAAAGAACAGAAAATAAAACAAAGCTAGACAACAACCTTGGAGGCTTTAACTTGATGAAGGCCGACAAATAATGACAGGTTTTCCAGGGCCTTTTACTTTTCAAAATTTGATTATTCTTCTGGTGCGTATTGACAGGTCATGCAATATTCTAGAGAAAGCATGCAGGGGGACCCTTCAGGAAAAGAAAAAAAAAATAATAATAATAATACTATTTATACTATGTTTTTTTTATCATATTTTCATATCATCTTAAGTAGCATTTGATATAGACATCCACATCATTTGAATTAATCAGATTTTTAATTTTAATTCATTATTTAATAAACTAATAATAAGAAAAACTAATTGATTAAATAATGATTGTGGTATACGATGAGTCTTTCTTCTTTCTTTCCTTTGGTTTTGTAAATTTTTCAAATGATGTGGCTATCCACATCAGATGCCACCTAAGGTGGTATAAAAATTTAATATAAAAATATGGTATGAATAACATTACTAAAAAAAAAATTTGTTTTTATACAGTGGTTGATCATAATGGAATTCTGTAATGCTACCGGTTGTATATATTAATGTATTTTATGAAAATCATAACGTTTATCCAAACACATGGATTTATGCATCTGATGGCAAACTGCCAGATCTTCAAATTAAATATGTTTATCGTATATTGTGTAATCAGAAATTATTTTAAATTCTTTTATTTAAAATTGAATATAAACAATATTTTACAAAAACTGATCGCACAATATACAATGAACGGATGTGATTAAATGATCCCCGAAATCCTCACAAAGAGGATCTAGCAGGGATCCTCACTCATGACACACAACATTATATCTGAAAACTTGTACGGATCCATAATTCTTTAAAGGGAGTTTTAACAAAAACACTCATGATATTGTTCATTTTTAACGAAAAACCACATTTTTACCTTTCCTGATACTATTCACTTACACCTTTATTTATCATTTTTCATAAAAAATAAAGTTTTTTTGAATTTTTCGTTAGTTTTCTTTTCTTTAAAAGTACCAACGCAGACAACAGTTCAAAAGCATGCAAATTTTGGTTCCTCTTTAGTGCCACATGCAAATTTGCAGTGAGTGGGAGGAGGAGGAGCATTACAAGTATGTTGAAATCATGTTACTTTTGCATATCAACACCTGCCTTCATTATTTAATTTGTAGATTCTCAAATCTGGTTAAATCTGGTTTAAGGATTGGAGGGAAAAGTAAAGTTAATATTTGGCGAATGTATTCTATTTTTTCTACTCTGTTTTGTAAGAGAAATACATACATATATATATATATAATATTTATGTCCAAGGCAATAGTTGATTTCTTTCTTTACCGATTTCTATAGTGGCCAATTCTTTGTACATATACATATCTCAACTAAATGGGTATCATATATACGAATTATAGTTCTAATCACCATCTTCTGGAAATGAGAATTTGTAACATCCTACATCGTCCAGGGGAGTGGATCATGTAAGCCTTATATGTATATTATCATCTCTACCTAACACGAGACATTTTAAGAGCTCATTGGTTTCGGGTTCCATGGGAACTCCGAAGTTAAGCGAGTAACGCGCTAGAGCAATCCCATGATTGGTGACCTACTAGGAAGTTTTCGTGTGAGTTCTCAAAAACAAAACCTTGAGGGCGTGGTCGGGGCCCAAAACGAACAATATCATGCTACGGCGGAGTCGCGCCAAAAATGTGGTGGGGGCCCGGGCCTGAATGTGATAGAATTCATGTTCGAATATATCGAAAGGGAGAGGGATGAGAGATTAATTAATCTTAAGAAAATTTTCATATACAATATATCTATAAACTATCTTTAAATAAAATTTTTATACAATATATCTAAGGTAAATTACATTGTACCACTTCAAGTTTGAATTCTATTACAACCTCATACAACATTTTCAAAACATTTCACTTTCATACCTCAAGTACTATTTTATTTCAATATAATACATCAGTTACATTTTTCATCCATTGTTCCGTTAAGAGCTGACATGGCTGTCACATTTGTGCCATGTGGCAAAAAAAAAATTTAATACATTTAAAACTAATTAATTAAAGAAAAGTAAAATATATATATAATCCTAGAAACCCATCCCTTCCCCTTCCCCGCAACCCCCCACCCCACCTAGATTATCCAGATTTGTTCTTAAACAGATTACCCAGCTTTTCCATCGATTTTTCCTCGTTTTCTCGGCAACCAAACAGTAAATAACTCCAAAAATTCAATGGATTCCAACCCCAATTTTCCAGAATTCAAACCCAAGAACAAAAATGCAGAAAATTCAAATTTTTGCAGAAGATTAAAACTTAAAAAATCTAGACCCAATGCCAAACAACTCCCAGTCAATTACCCCACCCTCCCTCTCTCCACCTTCTCCTCCACATCGAACTCCGTATTCTCCTCCACGATTGCGGTGCCTCTCTCACTCCTGGCTCAACGGCCACGACGGTGGCTGAAGCGAGGGCAGCAGCAGAGACGTTGAGCTTGTCCAGGAGGTAGTCGACGAGGATGTGGGCTTCCTCGAGGGTGAGGCTGGAGATGTCAGTGCTGAGCTTGTCAATCTTTTTTGGGGCTTCGACGGCAGTGAGGGGTTGGATGTGGGTGGTGCGGTGGGTGAAGGTAGGGGTTTGGGGGTTGAAGGGGAATTGGAGACTTGGTTTGGTCGAGTGGGAGGGAAAGGAGGAGGCGGCGGGTGTGGCGGGGAGGAGAAGAGGGAGGAGTGGGAGAGAAAAGGGAGGGGAGGTGAAGAGAGTGGAGGAGAAGTACGTCGGGGAAGATGGGTTTTAGGGTCTTTTTCTTATAACTTTTCTTTAATTAATTATTTTTAAATTCATAATAAAATTAAATTAAAAAAAATTGCCACGTGGTACAAATGTGGTAGCCACGTCAGCTTTTAACGGAACAATGGATGAAAATTTTAACAGATATATTATATTGAAATAAAATAGTACTTGATGTATGAAAATAAATTATTTTGAAGATGTATGAAATTGTAATAAACCTCAAACCTGAGGTGGTACAATGTAATTTATCCATATATCTATAAACTTCAGTACCTCGTTAAACAAATCAGTAGAGCTTTAGTGTTATTAAACTTATGTGACATTACCTCAAAACAAAGTACTATATATCACATTACCATAATGCAGTACTCACAATAAAAAAAAATTAGTTACATTTTTGTTATGTAATTTGTATGAAATCGCATAAATAAATAAATATATATATATATAAGCGATCAGAGAGAAGATAAAAAATATGGTAGAAATAGAGGGTAAATGTAGTACTTTTCATATTTCTATCGATTCTCTTAAAAAATCATTTTTTTTTTTTAAATACATCGATATTTTTACATTAAGAGGAGGGGAAATCCAGTTAAGCCACACAATGAGCATCCTAATTTGGTATCAAATTCGCTATCCACGAAATTTGAATCTCAGACCTTTTACTGAAAAAAATATATCAAACCATAGTACTGAGTGACGCCTAAAAAAATCACTTACATACGAAAGAAAACTGTAGCCAACCCTACTATGACCCTCCATCCCATGCATGCAAATTCTCATTAGCCAGAAACATCAATCCATCTGAGTTTCCATTCTCTCTCTCTCTCTCTCTCTCTCTCTCTCTCTCTCTCTCTCTCTCTAAATACACAAATGTCAGCCCAACAAATCGCGAGCCACAGAGAGGACGCCGAGATCTACCACGGCGAGGCCCTGTGCAGGCAGAAGTCCCGCGAGCTGCTCAACAAAATGTGCCTACCACGTGGCCTCCTTCCCTTGGACGACGTCGTCGAGTTTGGCTACAACCACACCTCCGGCTTCGTCTGGCTCAAGCAGAAGAAGAGAAAAGAGCACCGGTTCCGCGCCATTTCCAAAACGGTGTCGTATGACACGGAGGTGATGGGGTTCGTGGAGGAGCACCGGATGCGGCGGCTCTCCGGGGTCAAAAGCAAAGAGCTTCTGATTTGGGTCTCCATTTCGGATATTTACGTCGACCCTAATTCGGATCTGGATAAGATCACGTTCACTAACGGCACCGGATTGTCTAGGTCGTTCCCCGCCACGGCGTTTGGGCTTGAAGGAGAAGAGTAAAACGGCGACGGTGACGGGAGAAAATTAAAGCTTAATTAAAGCTTTTAATTACGAGATTCAATAAATTTTCTTTTTATTAGTTTCATTTCATTTGTGTATGTATGATTTTTGTGTAGGGCCAACTAGGATAACCAACAACAACATGATTATCAAATTAAATTATGTTTCTCTTACATGTTTTGTTTGGTATTAGTTGATCAAATGAATTTGTTTAAGGATGCGTTCGATGAGAAATTCTTTGTGCAAGATGTCATGCCAACGCTTTAAAAAAATTTATGCTTCTGAAATTCAAAAGCCTCCACCCACTTTGAAGTTTGAGCTGATTTCACTTGATTGAGTCTTAATATCGTATATATAGTCATAATTAGATAAGATTTTCTTAACATCTACTTAGTTTTCTTCAACTTTCGATTTTAGGGTATAGAATGGTCGTCATTTAGGAGAGATTTTTTAGTGTGTCGGGAACACGGGCTAGTACACCAAGTGTCATAGTACAATTGGTTGGAGATTTTTTTTTTCCAGTTTCTAACTACTTGTATTATGTCACTTAGTGTACCAAATCGTTTTCCCATCACATTGAAAAATTTCTCGTCATTCAGAGCACTGATTTTAAGTTTAAAATAACAAAATCATAGTAATAACCACTTTTCAAGAAAGTAGCAAGCTACATTTAGAGTTAGGTTTCTGTTACTTCAGTGGCAAGCAATTTGCAGCCACAGCTTTGCATAAATTATAAATTCAATCCTGCACTCAATTTCCTCCCACCAACAGCTCTTGATCCTTCCCAAACAATTACATTCTTCGACACTAATCGAAAGTGATCGAAACAACGTTGAGATTTACCATGGTGAATCTCTGTGCAAGCAAAAGCTCCATGAGCCGCTGGAGGAACTCGCTTTGCCCAAAGACCTCTTTAGAGCAGACATCAATGAGATGGGCTACCACCGGCCCTCAGGCTTTGTGTGGCTGAAGCAGAGGAAGAAAGAGTGAGCACAAATTGAAGGCCACCGGCAAGACCATCTTTTACAATGCTGAGCTCACAATGCTGGTTGAGAAAGGTGGGATTAAGCAGCTCAAGGGTTGGACCGCTAAGGAAACCAATGGCCTGAGCAGGACATGCCCAGCTTCGGCATTTAAGGACAAGGATGATAACTAAGGGTGATCCGAAACACAAGCACTGAAGTCTTTGCTTTTACTACTCAGGTCTTCAGGAAAGTCTTAAGTTTTAACGTACATATAATAAAGTCTGGTGTTATCAGCTTGCACTGGATTATATATTGCTCCTCACCCAATAAGTTCGTCTTTGATGAATCAATTCCTTATACTTTGTGAAGGACGAAAGAATAAAACCCTGGTGTCGGCTCTTACAAGAAAAATAGCATCAATTTACAATGCATATCAGATGTACGCAGACTTCTGGCAGGAACAGTTGATAAATCCTCCTTTCTCGATCCATTTGTTCAACTGTAAATCTTACTTCAACATTAAATTCAACAACGAATCCGCAGAGGCATCTCAATAAACTTCACTCGAGTCCTCAATTACTGGTGGCTTGAATCAGAGAACTAAATTTTATTGTGGAAATGATTTCTTGCTAAGCAAACCACACTAAGGAAAATCATTGAAGGAAACTTGGTCCATAATCCATATCATCACTTCTGACATTTGTGCTGAAATCTGGTCCTTTCCTGCTTTTTTCACCTTCAATCGTGTATAATCCTTCGGTCCAGCAACAATTAAAAGCAGCTTGACTCAGAAAGAAGTATAATATCGGAAAGTTGACATCCTTTCATGAAACAGACACTATAAGCATTCCAAGCAGTCCAGCAACAATTTAAAAGCAGCTTGACTCAGAAAGAATTGGAAAGTTGACATCCATTCATGAAACGGACACTATAAGCATTCCAAGCAGGTGCCCTACCCCGTTCAACTCTCGATCAAGTTTCATTTTCCATTCTCTAATAGAATGAATCATGAGGCACAATCTTTTCTTGTTTCTCCTTCTTCCCTAAGCTTATAGTTCCGAACCCCAAGGGTTTTGAAATCCCACAGAATTTCAGATATCTCATCTTAAGGCAAAATTAAACCATCTCGTTTAATTGATCTATGCAAGGCACAAAAGAATTTTGGGTCTTCAAGTCTGATGTAGTCACGTAAGAGCTGCTCATGAGCGGGTACCCAATTTCTAGGAAAAGGGGAGTAATCACAAGATGGAATCAGAGACATGTGAGGGAACCGAACACCTTCGATTGGATCAACAAGTCCCATCCTCAATAGATCAGAATACTCGGGTGCAGAATTTTTGCTGCTCTCCCTCAGTGGACGACTGAGATTGCATGAAGCTATTCCATTCACCTTGGCCCGTGATTTTAGTCTATACCTTGCAGCGTACAGTTTAGCCAAAGAGTTACGTATAACATAGGCACAAAACCCAACAACTTTCTTGCGATTATCAGCATACTTGTACCAATCAGCCATGGTCTCTAACAACTTATTCATCTGGGAATTGGTATGAGCTTGACCAGAGTAAAGCATTGGAGTGCAGGGCAGTGGCTCAGGATCTTTATCGCCCTTAACAAACTCTAGCCGCCTGAATTGGCGAATACATTGTTGTAAGCTAGCAGTAACCGAAAGCAGAGTCGCTACACCTTTTTGGCTCACAACATTGCCTCCAGTGGCCGTGTACCTAAGCGTGGGGTGTATAACCCTGCGGGAAATTATATGGTCTAAGAACTGAATTCCCCTAGTTATGTGCTCAATCTCCACCTTGGAGTTATCCAACCTTATCCCAAATCTTCTCTCACAAAACTCGATTATTTGCTTACGAATATCCATTGCATCCTCTCTGGGCCCTCGAATACCAATCAAGAAATATCCCCCGTATCAAATACAATCCATTTTTCTAGTTTTCTCATTCCCACAAGAAAGAACAAACTCGGGCCAAGACGGGTTATGACAACCATCGTTTATCAAAGTTTTCCAAATAGAATCGAGACTATATGGCCTAAAAAACTCAACTATCTTATCTTCTATAACCTGATCCAATTCATTAAGACAAACATTAGCAAGTAAAGGACTCAAAATTTCACAATGTCCATAAGAAGGTACCTTAGCAGCCTCTTCAGGTGCAAAATTGAAAAACGCTCTCAGCCAATACGGTCCGGCTTCGGCTCCTTGTCGTTCAAAATCGTCTTCTTCTTCTTAGCCGCTTTCTTCTTCTTTCTGTTCTTCCGCCATTCCTCATCACCATCACTCCTTTTTCGATTCGGTGCTCCGACAGCCGATTGGATCAAACCCAATATTTTTCGGTCCCTCACGGCCTGCTCTAAGCACCCCATTACGCAATTCCTATCCACATTGTCAAAAATCTCACTGATATCTCCTTTCAGAACCCACATGTACCCGGCGAAGTTGCTCCGGATGGTCCGAATAACTGTGTGGGCATTCCTTCCCGGTCGAAAAGCGTGGGACTTTGGTGAAAACCGGGCCTCGAAAACAGGCTCCAATATCATCAAAAGGACCTCCTGAACGACCCGGTCTTGGAAGCAGGGCTCGTCGGCCTCGAGCATAGCCTGGAGTTTACGCTTAGATACCATCTCTTTGCTGGGTTTGTCATTGGGGCTTCGAATGTACTGCTGGGTCTTTTTGTTCCAGGAGAAACTCCCCCGAACAACGGCGTTTCGGAGGGAAAGGAGGTCATGGAGGACGTGGGAGTGGATGGCGCTGCGGGGCGGGAACGTACCGGTCACGTGGGCGCAGGAGCGCTGGTAGGCCAATACCCAGAGGTCAAATTTGGAGAGGAAGCCGGTGAGGTTGGGGAAGGCGACGGTGGGCGGGGAAGAGAATGCCTTGACCCACAGAGAAGAACATATTTCGATTGGGTCTTGCTTGAGGAGCGAGTACGGGTCTTGCTGGTCTAGCTTTGATGGCGGTGGCTTGGGCGACGGCAGCGGGGTGGAGAGCGACCATGAGAGAGAGCGAGTGAGGGCTTTGAGGACTGGGGACTGGTGGCACTGCAGGTGTTTGATGGGAGTTCTCACTGACATTTTTTTGGTTGGGTTGAAGATGAATTGAGGGGTTGTCTGAAGACCCTCCTTTCCCTTCAATTTTGGCTGGTTTTGGACCGTTGGTACTTTGGTAGTTACACTATTTGAGATTGGAGTGGATTTTTGCTCACCACCATTTATGTGGTATATGCTCATCATCTTATTTATTATCATTATATGAGTTTGAATTTTAAGATTTGTGTTTATCCACTACACGAATTTCAAAATTCAAACTCATCTAACGATGATAAATAGGGTGATGAGCAGACATAATACTAAATGGTGGTAAGCAAAAATGATCCCTTGAGATTGGAGGGACTTGGTCTGGGCTTTTGTTGGGCCTTGAGCTTGACTTATTATTGGATTTGATCATATTTTTGAGCCAGGTTAGGTCGTCGGACTAGATGACCCAAACATAAGCTCACCTTATCGGGAGATCGGAAAGACTTACAGAAGCATTTAACTTTTCTCTAACCATTATTGTGTGATTCACGTGCTTTTGATTTCATATGAGTTAATACATGAATCATAATAATTTCAATACCCATGTGTATAGTAAGCGCATTGAAAGCCCGTGACTGAATACTTTTAATACTCATTCCAGATAAGTAAACATGTGATAGGTGAATAATTATTCATTGTACGAGGGTTATAAGGGATTAGAAGACGAATGAAACTTATCTGTTTCAATCCTGTTATTTTGTGGAGACTAAGAGGGATAAATTTAGCACAACCGATAAAATCCCATGTAAATTAAGTAAACCTTCAGTCTACTTCCTAACTCTACAACTATTTTCAATTCAAGCACACAAAAAAGTAGAAGGAGACAAGGCCAACATGTGAACCAAAAAATAAGGGAATTTTGTATCCTATATACGTATAGATTTGCACGCATGAACATTGACATATTGCAAAAGAAAGAGAGCCCGTACCATTCCATGCATGGAGTACACGTTACGAAAACTTCAACAACCCTTTTTTGTATGGGGACAAATGCGCCCCCTCATAGGCTCATACGATGCAAATTCACATGCCCTCTTCCTATTTTCCGGCGGCTTAAATTCTCACACACACTCACTCACAAAGCACCAGCACCGCATGGACTTGCTGTATAATCTAGGAGAAATCAAACATGCCCACATCTGTATATATATCTCAAAAGGTAACAGACATCTCAGCTACCTTATGTCTCAAGATGTACAACACAATTAATTATTAATTATTAAGGGGAGAAAGTTGAGTACAGTATGGATTCTTTTTTTGGGAAAAAGTTCTAAAGTTTCAATACACAACAAGAAAATTGGTAGAACTTGCCAATTAACTTAATTTGTTAACGCACCTAACTACAGAAATTGAAATTGAGAAATTTGGAATCAAAGTGATGAAAATTGTTTTCCACCCTAACTCTAATTACCAAATGTGTGTTTTACCCTCGAAATGACATAAACACGTATTTTCTGATAATTTTCTTGACATATATCAATATATATATATATATATATATATATATATATCAATGCTGTAACTTCTGTTATTATATATGGTTTATTACACGGCTAACAAAAAAGTGTTTACAATTGATCATGCGCCACCAGAATCTGCAAACCCTAGCGCTTCAAGCAAAAAGGCGGGTGAAAGATCCGAAACAAAATTCACCAAGAAATTCATATAAAAGTAGAAAACTAACAGAAGATGAAAGAAAAAGTACGTAGTAGTTAGTACGCCGCTCCATCGATCTCCGTCATTTGTTTCATCATCACCTGGCACGTACGTGCGCGGAACAAACTGAAACAGCGCGCGGGTAGTTTAGGGTTTTGCAGAAGTGGGAGCGAGGTCGCAGAAGAAAGCGACGGAGTTGGGGTACGCATTCTGGCAAGGCGACGAACCGGAAGGCGGAATGAAACCCTTGGGCAGCATCACCGAGAACGGCCGCGTTTTGAAGTCTTTCTTGGTCGTCGTCTTCTTTCTCTTCTTGTGCCGCATCCTTCTGTGCTTCTTGATCTGTTCTTGCTTGTCCAGTTCAAACGGCGGCGTGTTCTTGATGTAGAACACTCGGTATTGGGGGGTGGGGGCGGTGGGAACGGCGGCTGGTGGGGACTGAAGTTGGATTTCGTGGGGTTTTGGTGAGGTGGAGGTAGAGGTGAAGGAGGAGAGAGCGGAAAAGGAGGGGGTGCGGAGGAGGAGGAGGAGAAGGAAGAGGAAGGTGCAGATCATGCAGTTGAAGGTGATTTGACTGTTACAAAAACCCATGCGAGAGTTGAGAAGAATTGGGGTTTTGTGCACTTATGGTGAAGAAAAATGAAATTTGGAATTTGATATTGCGGTTGAGAATTTGAGAGGTGTGTAAATCCCAATAAAGCTTACACTAAATGTAACCAACACCTGCGTTCTAATAAATAAAAGGATCGATCGTCAAACCAAGTAATGGGGGATATAAAAGACATTTTAAGATATTTTTTCGTTTTTTGTTTAGGGTTATATCGGGTGCGGGTAATTAGATTCTTAAACCCATTTACAAAGAACCGGATCCCCTCCGGATCCTTGCAAACTGAGTCTCCTGACCAAGGGATCCGAGTCGTTAAGATTTGATCAAACGGCTACAATTATTATAAATTTTATAAGGGCCCCTGTTTGTAGCTGTTTGATCAAATTTCAATACCCTGGATCCCTTGGTCAGGAAGCTCAGTTTCAAAGGGTCCGAAGGGGATCTGGTTCCCATTTACAAAACTCCATTTTTTGAATTCATTAGCGAGCTTTAGTTGGTTTGCGTTTTAGGAAAGATTTGTTACTCTCATAATCAGTGGCAGAATATACACACAATTTCAAGTCAAAAGGACTTACGCGTGACACCAAACTATCAATTGCTACTTATATGGATTTACGTACACAAATCGCGCATCAACGAACCGCTTGCACGACTTGAACTTTAGTTGGGTGACTTAGAAGACATAAACCTTACCAATTGACCCAACCCTCGTTGGCAATTCATTAGCTGTTTTTGGCTTTGACAAAACAACAATATAAACTACCAAGAAGATAATTCAAGTTCGGGTGTAAGAGACGAGAAGTTTTTTAGTATGTGAGACACATGGGCTGGTGCACTAAGTGGTGGTATAATACAATGGTTGGAAACTTAAAAAAAAAAAAATATTCCAACTAATTGTATTATTACACTGGTATATTAAGCCACATTCCCTACACACTGAAACATCTCTTTGACAAGTAGACATACTATTTTTTTTTATAATAATAGGGAAACCATATATTTAAATTATATTTTATAAATCACATGACGTAATTGGTGATGATTGAATTGTTGATTAACATGCTTATTTTCGATTGATAAAACATCACATATTTTACAAATTTATTCTAAAAAAATTGATTTTCCTAACTATCATTTTAAAAAGAGAAAACTAATGAAAATAGCTTGAAAACTTTAAGTTTTAACGATAAGGACAAAATAAAGAGTAAAGTGAATAGTACCAATATTGACTATTTAGTGTAAAAATATGATTTTTTGTTAAAATGAACAGTATTAGGAGTTTTTCGTTAAAATTCTCTTTTTAAAATACAACAGACACATTATATAAATTAATGGAATAGACATAACGCACATCATATGACCAAATAATACATGAATAAAAAAAGGAAAAACTAATGAAAAAGGCTTGAAAACTTTGAGTTTTAATGATAAGAACAAAATAAAGGGTAAAATGAATAGTACCAGGATTGACTTTTTAGTGTAAAAATGTGATTTTTCGTTAAAATGAAGAGTACCGAAAACTTTTCATTAAAGTTAGGGGTGGTTCGTTATGAGATACCGAACCGAAACCTTAGTCCCAATTCCCAAACCGAAATTTTCAGGATTTCCATTTTAAGACCGATCCCAAACCGAATTTTCGGGAATCCCGAAATATTTTTGGGCTTTTCGGCTTTATCAAAATTTAGATGTGGTTGTGCAATGGGAAATCATGTATATATTGCAAATCTGCACAGCATATCTTGGCTGTGCAGTGGAAAATCATGTATATATATTGCAAATCTGCACTGCACATCAGGAAAGACAGCAACCTTGTTAATCTATGTTTCAAGCATCATTAAGAACATTCAATTTTGATAATTAAGGGGAAGAAGGCCCTTTCAATTTCATTATGCAATATCATTAAAGTGTGAAATTCATTGGTTCAACCCAATCAATTGTGCTTAAGCTACTAAAATGATGTTAAGTGGAAAACGTTTAGAAATAGAGAAGAGGAAAGTCTACTCAACATACTCCTGCATTATCTAATGTTTTCATGTTCAGCATAAATTGGCAGGCATTCATCGCTTCTCAATGGAACAAAGTTCCAAGAATCTGAAGGAATCAATAGAAATTCTATGTTTGATTTGTATTCAACAGTTGAGATTAAATCTCAACAGAATCCGACAGCTATTAAAATTCTAAATATATATTTAAAAATTAAATAATATATATATTTTTCGGTTCAATTCGGGATTACCGAAATCCCAAAAACTTGAGATCGGTTCGGTATTGGGTACCGAAATTTTTGAGATTTTCAGTTTAGGATTTTTTCAGTTCGATTTTTGGAATTTTTCTGTTCGGTTTGGGATTTTTGGTATTTTTTTTCCAGTCCTATTTAAAGTGCCCATAAAAAAAACCCAAATACATTTCATTCTCATTGACCCAAATTGACTGAGCAAAATTAACTCTCTCTCTCTCTCTCTCTCTCTCTCTCTCTCTCTAAGCACACTGGTGAGCAAAAAACTGGAGAGAGAAGGAACGAACGCTAATCGGCAGTCTTAACATTCCCGCGAATCCAATTCCGCGCCCCCAATTGTCACAAAACCCAAAAACCGAAATCCAACGTTCTCCCTCATTTTCTCGCGAAATCAGGTTCCCGCGGGATTTCGATCCAATCCGCCGCACGGCGCTTCTCAGCCCCCGATTAGAGGCGGAGCTGAGGACTGAGAACGGAACCTTAAGGCGGCGGCGACGACGATCGGATCGATCATGTCGTCCAAGTCTCTACCTTACTCCAAGAAAGATGTCCACTACGACAACGCCAAGTTCCGCCATCGCTCCTTCTTCAAGGTCTTCCATTCCTCAGCTCTCTTCCATTTTCTCCAACTCCGATTCATGATTGATCGCGATTAGTTCTGCAAATTGATTGAATTTATTGTCTTTTCATAGACCTGAAATTTTAATTATCTTACATTCTGGAGATTAATACATTTATGATGCTCCCTGTTTTCAAATTTCATTTTTCAACTTTCAATTTGCTTATGGACGAATTTAATAGCTAAATTTATGAACATAATCACATTTAAACCCTTATTTTCTCAAATTTTCATATCTCTGTTGTAAATTCTTTTGCTTTCTAATTATCCTGTTAAACCAATTAAGTTTCTGTTTCTTGTTTCCCAGGTGATAACTCAAAACTTGCACACCAGTAACGTAAAGAATCATTGTATGAGTTGTAGTACGGGAAAGTTTCTACTTTTACTAATGATATTCGGTGTAGCGTATCTTATGCTCACACATACAAGTCCCACCACTGATGGATTAGTGAAAGGTAGTAAGAATGGTACGTATGAGCACATTACGAGTGGCGGCATTAGGTTTGGAAATATTTTCCGAAAGCCTCCAAGGCTTCCTCCTCAGTTGCCGCCTGACGTAAAAGGTAGTCGTGGTAACACTGGTCTTGATCATAGGAAGTTAAATTCTGACTTGAAATGGATAGCTAGGCAACAAAATGTGAAGAAGGCATTTATTCATGCGTGGTCAGGATATAAAAAGTATGCAATGGGTTATGATGAGTTGATGCCAGTGAGCAAGCGGGGTGTTGATGGGTTAGGTGGTCTAGGTGCAACTATTGTGGATGGCCTTGATACTGCGATGATAATGGGTGCTGACAAAGTTGTTTCTGAAGCTGGTTTCTGGATTGAAACACACCTTTCAAATAAGATTAATCAAACTAGCCAAGTCAATTTATTTGAAACTACAATACGTGTTTTGGGTGGTCTTTTGAGTGCATATCATCTGAGTTCTGTGGAAAATGGGATGGACTCGACACATAAAGGACCTAAGCCAGTTGTTTATCTAGAAACTGCTAAGAACTTGGCTGACCGTCTACTAGCTGGTTTTACTTCCAGTCCAACTGCTATTCCCTTTGGTGATGTTGTTCTTCGAGATCCCTCAGCGCATCCAGCTCCTGATGGTCGTAGTAGTACTTCAGAAGTGTCTAGTTTGCAGCTTGAGTTCAATTATTTAAGTTCAGTTTCTGGTGATCCAAAGTACACTGTGGAATCTATGAGGGTCTTGGAACACATAAAGACTCTACCTAAGGTGGAGGGACTGGTACCCATATTTATAAGGTATGAGTCTGAAATATTATTCTAATACTTGAATCATTATTCTTTTCAATTTCTTAATTCTTGTTTATAAGTCTAGCGTCATGTTGACATTTTCCTTGTACTGAGGAGAGCTTTTCTGTGTCATTAACGCTGCAGAAAATGATTAATACTTTTCTCGAACGATGATAATCTTTTTCATATGTAGGTTGATTGAAACATTTATATAGTTGGGTCATGGAAATATAAATGTAGAGCTGGGAATATGAAAAGGATCCTCTATTTCTTATCTAAGAGCGAAACATATGTAAGAGTGTACTTCTTTGTTCTTTATGAGAATTGCTCAACTAGTTGATTTCATGTAGCCTACATATAACTGCAACATCAAATGGAGTTTTGGATGTTTGACATAGACGTAATAGCTTCAGCAGTAAAATTATCTCTTCGTCTTCTGTTTCTGGACAATGTGTAGTCAGCGTCTCCCATGTCTTATTGATTTTCTCTTTGTTTATTAATTTACCATCTATTTAATTGTTGATGTTGTCTATACTGCCTGCAGCCCTAGAACTGGTGAGTTTAGTGGAGAAAATATAAGACTGGGATCTCGTGGTGACAGCTACTATGAATACCTACTGAAAGTTTGGCTTCAGAAAAATCGGGAAAGTAATTTTACGTATCTCCATGATATGTACGAGGAAGCAATGAAAGGTGTCAGACACCTTCTTGTTCGGAAATCAATCCCGAATGGATTGGTTTTTGTTGGGGAATTGCCTTTCGGAGCTGATAGTTCTTTTAGTCCCAAAATGGATCACCTGGTATGTTATACTTCACAAATCTTTGGCATTTAGATAACTTATAAGTTAACTAGCCTTCGTTAATTTTTGCTATAAGTTCTAAGTCAGTAAAGGAAAAGTTTGACTAGTTGGACATCATGTTGCTCCACATAGGACGGTGACGTGCAGGTGGCATTGAATATACTTAATCATGGTTTTGACATCTAGCTTTATGAATTGATTTGCTTATTGTGTTTAAGGATTCGTGTTGGGATTATATACGAGAAAGCAATTCAATAACAATCTCTTTGTTTTCTACATTAGGAAACAAGAAGTGATAAATTAATTACCCATTATTATCAGGAAACAGTCCACTAAAAATTGTGATGGTGAATTCTGTCGTCATCCTGTTTTGTGAAACCTTCTAACTTAATTTAAACTGACTGTCAATATTTAACTTTATATTCTTTCTAGTTGTAAGTATTTTGCACAACCACAACATACATGTATGTTTAGCTTTTTGTGTATCCTGGAAAAGCACTTACCTGTCACTAGAATGATGATCATCATCCTTGCTCTTTCGGAAATGGGTCTTAATATGACATTTCGTACTGCCTTTTGCAGGTATGTTTCTTGCCTGGCACTCTTGCACTCGGTGCCACGAAAGGCCTTACCAAGGAAAAAGCAATGAGAAATAATATGCTTAACTTTGAGGACCTGGAAAATTTGAAACTCGCAGAAGATCTGGCTAAAACATGCTTTGAAATGTATTCAGTAACCTCTACTGGTCTTGCTCCAGAAATTGCTTACTTCCATACAGAGGTTAGTTTTGGTTCTACTTGAGCTATTGAGATACGTCAGTTTTTTTTTTATTTTTTTTGGGGTGTTTTTAAGCCTTTTCAACTTTCTACTCTCTATGTTCAATGGAGGGACTTAGACAATTTCTCTTATTGAAGCAGGAATTTTCTGAAGGAGGTCTTGACGGTGGTAACAAGAGTTCTCAATATATGAATGACATAATCATCAAACCTGCTGATCGTCATAATCTCTTGCGTCCTGAAACTGTGGAATCATTGTTTGTATTGTACCGGATCACGGAAGATCCAAAGTATGCTTTTACTTTCTTTCTTATGTATCCATGAGTTTTATTCCCCCTTAAATAACACACGCATAGGTTGATATCCCCTCTTGGAGCACTTTTCACTTATATACTTGAACATTGCAGATATCGTGAATGGGGTTGGCAGATTTTCGAAGCATTTGAGAAATATACAAGGGTTGACACTGGTGGATACAGTTCTTTGGATGATGTAACTTCAGTTCCTCCTCATAAAAGAGACAAGATGGAGACGTTCTTTTTGGGCGAGACTCTGAAGTACTTGTACTTGCTGTTTGGAGATAGTTCTGTTATTCCATTGGATAAATTTGTTTTTAACACAGAAGCTCATCCTATTCCAATTGAAGGCACTGCCAAAAGGGGATAAAACTTTGTTGCATTAAAGCATCGATTCAAAGGAAGGAAAGTATGTATGGACAAATTATACGGTAGCAGGCGCAAATGTGCTTTTTCAGACTCACTGGTGTTTCATGCATGTTTATAGAGTATATCTGATTCCGGAAGACAGTAAATACCCTGGTTGAAGTTTTAGAGGCGGCTTAGTTCGTTTCTTTTCTTGTGCAACTCATCGGTGATTCTTCTACGTGATAAAGATACAAGAGCTGGAGAAGAATGAGAAGATTGAAATATGTAGTTCGTGCTATTTTACAATTTTGATTAATTACCTGATGGGGTTTACCCATCGAAAGTATCAAGGGCCATATTCTGTAGTGCACTTTCTTACTTCTCCAGTAGCATTACTGGCTTCGGGGAACTAAAATGTTCAACTGGTGTAGTCACATCAAAATTTATGTTCCTATCTTATTATACATTGCCTAAAAGGTACAAGTTATATTCATATTATTATAGTCGTTGTGAAGAAGATACAGGTGATCACCATCTCGGACAACACTTATGTCATCTATTTCTGCATTTTCTTCATTAACGACTTTTGTAGGTTTGTATCCTTCGAACTTCTCACCTGCAATGTCATAAAGAGGGAGACCAACTATGCTGTTACGGTATGTTTGATTCTGCTCAAGGTATGTTTTTAACATTCAATTTTGGCTTTAATCCGTTGAATGTTGTCTAACCTATAAGAACTTTAAATTTAGATTTGTCTAAATGTGCTTTTTTAGGTAAGAAAAAGAAAGCTTACCAGCCACTCTGAGAAGCTCTTCCATCGAATCAGGTAGGATTATTAACTTCGCAAGCTGCCTCTCCAATGCACTTCCATTTTGAAAATGCATGTGGATAGTTACTCTCTTGTTGATTGATCTCATCCGTTCTCTATCAGGGATAGAATTGCTCGGGTAGGACTTAATGGGTACTTTTCTCTGGTGAGAGTGGGAAAATTGGGCACCCTCGTGTCTTTTGGAATTTCCTTTACAATTCCTGGTTATTTCAGATGTTTCCGGTTCAATAAACTCTATTCTATGTTCATCTGTTCTATTCTCATATCTTCGTAATAGGTCAGTTATGCTCTTGTTTCCTTGCTGTTGTGCTAGATCTTTCGGCGTCCATCCTCTAGCATCTGGTTTGTTTACATTTGCTCCTCCTTCGACCAAAATTTTGACCATTTCCAGATGTCCCCGATGAACAGCAGTGTGAAGAGCTGTTTGGCCATCCTCAGCCATCATGCAGACATCCATTGCACATCTCGTTGAATTATCAGCTCTGCATATTTCGCTCTTTTTTGTAGCCTCTGAACCTGTAAACAAGTCGTTCCTTGCTTCCTCCATTGATGGATCTTGACGTGAGTTGTCTTTACATCCAGCGCAAGAACAGCATCCTTCGGTATGTGGATGTTCACAGCCCAACCCTTCTTGTTCCTTCAGTTTCTGTAAAGTAGAGTACGGAAAATATAAGTCTTTGGAAGAGAAGGGTGGTGTGCATGACTGCATGTACATTTTTTCGAAAACAATTTTGTTTCGGTACCAGAAAAATGTTGTTCATGATAATTTGCTCGTCGTCCTTATTTGCTTCTATGGTGTTCATGAGTGAACTTTTGCGGAGTCGTAATATCTGGGAAAGTTCGGTTGTCCGAACGGTGAAAGGCTGTGGCCTATGACATAATACTCCGATTTCTCCCAAAGTATCCCCCGCAGTTGCCTTTCGTATGAACTGTTTAGAGTATGTCAAGTCAGATATTAACTCCTACATGTACTCCGATTTCACATAGCACATTGAAATGTTCAATAGTAAGAATCAAGTTCGCATTTGCAGGATGTCAGAGCCAGTCGACCCGAGAGTGTATTTCCGGTCAACGGGCCTCTCACATCCCGCAAAATGGGATCCCGTTTTTGGAAGGGTCTGTTTACATATGTATGCGTGACTTACTTGATCTTGCCCATCAACACTGGACACCAGATCCTGCAACCATGAATTTTTCCGATTGAACTCCATGTCAGAAAGCATTTTTAAGAATGTTACGAGATAATGTAAGAGGTAAGAGTTAAGCCGGCTCACCGCTGCACCGGAAACCAGTATATAAAGATCGGTCGGAGCCTCGTTTTGCAGAATTACATCTTCCTTGGGTGGAAAATACTCTGCATCTATTTCTGAAACCTTAATAAGAGAATACATGGTTTTAGCATCTTGAGATAAACAAGGCTTTTTATCAAAATTTGTCCGTGAAAAATCTGGTAATATTGTTGTGACAATTATTCTTGTTAAATTGTCACATAAATGACCACATGACCATTTTTCAAGGGTATTTTTATCAAACCAACCCCTTCACTTAATAAGGATATTGATAGATTTTTCACGTAATAAAATTAATGTACAGTGGACAAACTCAGAAACCACTTCTATCGATTTTCAATTTCAAGGATCAAAGCAAGTAGTTATGTCAATCTCAATAACCATTGCAACTAAAAAGCCGATAAACAATAAAATGTTGAGACACACTATTGTCGACAAACTATCTAATACAGGTGAGCCCTATCATCGAGACCCACTTCTATATGTGAGAGTGTCAGCAATATGGTCCGTTTTGTATCTGAATAACGTTACTCGGTGAGAATAATTATAAGTCAATGTGATGATTTTACCAATTGAAAGAGGAAATCATGAGAAACTCCTTGAAAGAGGTAGATGTTTTGAACGACGGGGAAGAAGAGATGTTGGGCAATGCTGGAACGAAGGGCTTTCGGGAGACCATTTAAGGTCTCTTGCTGTTTCAGTCCTTCTGTCTTAAACTTGAGGCATATGTGTGACAACATCTGGTCTTGAATCGTTGGGGGCAAGTCGTTTCTTGCTGCAAATTCTGATGCAGCTCTCACTGTGTCCCTCTATCAACACCAAAACCAAAGAAAACACAATTAATATAGGTGTATTATGGGTAGAAACTAGTAGCGTTTCTCGGTGCGGAAAGATTTTGCCTTATCGCTGAGGTTATACGCTCATGCAAGTATCTCACATTCCTTAACAGCTCACCATTGATCCACCAGCCGTCTGGGTTCCACCCGACCGCAGTGGAGAAGTTTCAGGGAGTTAGGTCACTCAATGAATAGATAACCGATGAGTGGGAAAAGAATTAGATCCCCCTCAAAAGAATAGAGATAGTGAGACACTCACATGGGTGTATATCACCGGTGACACCCAAGATTTTTTCTTTCGGTTTGAGTAATATATGAAAACTAGAGGTGTATATTTGTCCCATGGAGATTGGGGACATATAACTACTAATAATTAATATTTTTTATGAGTTAGGTTAGGGTTTGAAGAAACACTTTCAAAACGTGGGGTAGCAAGAGAGGATACAAAGGAAACATTTCCAAGTCTTTCTGCAGGCAATATATGGCCATGGGGACCTTTTCTAAAACTTTGATTGCGACTGGGGGTTTATTTTGGTCCATTCAGAAGTAGAAACCTCCCCCGGAAGGTACTGATCTATTTATTTGCTGTATTAAAAACCAAAGAGCCGAAAGGAGGAGAAAAACTTACAAAGATTCTGGTTCTGCTGGTCCAGTGAACTACAAGATTTGTCATGTTTCCAATGAGGTAAGATGTCAATCCCAAGTTGAAAAGCATGTAGAAAATATCAAACAGCATCTCTCTAGGGTTCTCAGCATGCAGATCTCCATAGCCAGTGGTGGTTAGCGTTGTGATTGACCAGTAGATTGAAGTAACATATCTATTCCAGAGACTATCTTGTTTGAAATCCGGGTACACAGCGCCGATCCATGTTCTTTTCGGGTCAGGATACCGATCTGCGATCAGATAGTTGAAGCATCCTGCGCAGTGCACTGCGAAAAGGGTAACCTGAAATTTGACAGGACACAAGTTTTGATGCCACCCAAGTTCGAATTGGTGAAGAGAAAAATGACAAGAATTGTGATGCGCTTATGGGGTTTTTCGGGGCTTACAGAAATGAGCTTCGTGCAGCGAATCCAGAAGTAGTTAAATCGGATGTCCTTCTCCAGTCTGAAGTCAACAGAAATCGGTTTGTAAGTTTGTGTGTGTATTCTGATAGTTTTATGACAATTGGAAAGTTTGGACAAAAGACAAAGGTGAAGGAGGATGGACCTTGCAAAGAGGGAGCTGACTCGTCGGAGGCGCCAGAGGCGGAGCATATTGAGTACTTTAAACTCAAGTTCGCTGCTGTGATTTGTCAAGAGGAGGCTAATAGACTGAAATGGTGCAGTGGAGCACACGTCGAAAAGAAACCAGGTTGATAAGTACCTGTTTGGTTGTATTGTGCGAAAGAAGAAAGGGTTATTTCTTGCACAGAAATCAAAACATATATGTTGGATGTTTTGAACCAGAATGAAGCCTTTTACGCACCTCATTGCGATTTGCTTTGGATTGTCAACAAGAAGGTAAGAGCGGCTGTCGAGATAGGCAACAAAGAAAGTGAGGATGATGTCAATGCCAAAGAAGCCGTTGACAATGTTGTCAATGACGAAAAGAGCATCCCGCTTGTAAGGCAGAAATGCAAACTCAAATGGGCAAATCCACGCTGAGTAGATGACTAGAAGAACAAGTAGCATCCCCCAAGCCCTGAAAAATGAGGATCACATAAGGGGCATGAATTGATGAGTTGTAGAAGTTTTACTAACAGTTAACCTTGGAATAGCAGTGTGGCAAGGCAAGATGATCATCACCTGTAACGAGGATTATACGGCGATATAATGTATTTCCTGAGCTTAGTAGACTGGTTGATTCTGGCTCCAAGGGAAGGCAGAAGATCAGTAGAGAGGAAGCTGCTCTGAGCAACAGTGTCCATTTGGTATTCATCAATACAGAACCTCCGGAAGAAGTTTTTCGTGCACGAAAACGTCATTTTTTTCTGTGTTCGAGAAAAGGGTTTTCGCTAACTAGATAGCTACAAGATTTTTGAGGTTGGTAAAAATCTTGTGAGAAAAGAGTTATTAATAATAGTAAGGACACTTGGCACTGCAGCTTCCCTTGTTGCTTTCCGGGTAGTTTCGCCGTTCGCTTGTGACATATCTGCTTTTAAACGAATATGCTGGAAGCTTAAGTTGTGCGGGTGGTTACGGGTGGAAAAGGGAGTAGGGAACAAGAGGAGAGGTAAAGGATGGAAGAGAGAAACGTGAACACAAAACGAACAAGTTGAGAGGGGGCTGACGAAGTGGCAGACATGAGCAGCTTAATTTGTGTAATGCTGCTGCAGCTGCGGATATGTTCTGGAGTGAGTGAGAGAAGCAGAGAAGATGGTAATGGTGGTTCTTGTTGTATAAAGGTGGGGTTGGTGGGAGCTCCATCATTGATACATGTGAAGTTGTGCTCCAAGAGGATGCTCAGCAAGGACCGATTTCAATTGGGTTTTAAGCATGTTATGACATTGGTGCATTTTTGGTTTTCGGTTTTCATTTCAAACTGTTAGAAATGTGAGAAAAGTTTGGTGAGGCTGTTCCTGCCACATGACAATATAAAGTTGTAAAAAAAGTCTAGTTAAAAGATAACATATGTTTAAGTTTTGTGATATATATTCACTCTATACTGTTACTAAAGAATAGTCCCACATAAGTTTTCTCGGGAATGTTTTAACTCAATTCATATATTCCACGTGGACTAATAGGAGATTTTTTAAAGAGGTGGTTAAACAATCCAAGAAACAAAAACTCAATTTTTCTTTTTAATTAACTAGATCATGATTATTCAGCTCCCTTCATATTCAATAGTAAGAGGCTAAGAGTGAGATTGTTTGTATATGGAACTCAATCAGAACCATAAAAGTGAAATGGATTGGTGCCATATATCCATATTCCTCTATATCTCTCTTTCTTTCTTCCTTTCTTTCAAGTCTCTACTTTGATTTTGACCCGTTTGTAGTTGCATGGCCCAAATTTTTTTCAGCACTACACGATTTCACCGCCTAATTGATTCATGGTTTTCTTTAAAAAGAAAAATTGTTTAATGTTTGTGGTCTGCATGTTGATCATTATACATACAGATGATCATGGCTTAATTAATTAATTAATTGAAAAGGGTTTTATTGGATGGTCAGGATCAGTTAATCTAGAATAATGCTAATTTCCCATATGGAAACCTCCAATCATGCAATGCAGATCTGCTGGCTCCATGAGATCTTAGTGCATGAAATTTGTGCCCCAGCTGATGCACAATGTGGCATATGGGATGTTGGTTCCCTTTTTATAGAAAAATATATTTTAATCCCTAAATAAGATGAAATTTAGAAAAATGTCTTATACAAGATTAAAAATTGATTTTAGTCCTTAGACTTTATTTAATGCCACCATATGTATTCAATGTCTATATTTTTTATTTATAATTTTATGAATTTAAATTTTATGAAAATATTATAAATTTTAATTCTCATTATGGTAAGCATCTTATATAAGAAAATATTTTCGTTGAGATTTTTCAGTACATTGGGTTAGTATAATATGTTTAGGTACAGATATTTCGGTATACTAGTTTAGTATAATGTATTTAGGTACCGACATTTCGGTACACTAGTTTAGTATCATATAGTTAGGTACGGGATTTTCGGAACACTTATGTTTTTACATATTTTCTTATGTGTCACTAGTTCACTACAATATATTTAGGTACGCGCATTTCGGTACACTAATTTAGTAAAATATATTATGATAAGGACGTTTAGAGAAAATTAAATAAAATTAATGAATTAAAATGTGTATAATAATAAATTTAAAATTTAAAGTAATAACATTAAATAAGTTATCTATTAAATATAAAAATAAAAATATAATATGAATTTGAATTTGAATTAAGTACAAATTAAGGACTAAAATCAATATTTAATCTAGCACCAGATTTTTATTAAATTTTAGTCTTCTTGAATGATTAAAGTTCAAAAACCCCTTGTTTTTATCCTAGAAAGCATGACTGACTGTCAACAACAAAGTTGAAGAGGCAACATATTTTTCAATCAAAATTATTCCACGCAACTTACTTGGCTGCAATTATTAATAAACTACTACTGCTAATATGCTTAATTAGCCTTATCTTTTCTCCAAAAAGCTTAGTTACAGAATCAATCGACAAAAAGAAAGTCTGCACGTATAGTAAAATAACAGTCTGGTGCAACAACAATCAGTATACATGGGTTATTTTTCTTTAAAATGGGGATTTAACTGTTTTAGGTGTATGTAGGATTCCTTTCAAGGAGTATGTGTGAAGAACCCTAATTTTTTGGATCAAAATAACTATAGAACTAAATATGAAAGATGAGGATGTTTGTGAAGAACCCTAATTTTTTGGATCAAAATAACTATAGAACTGAATATGAAAGATGGGGATGTTTCTCATTTTCAATGAGTTTTGTCATCAGCTTTAGCAGATAAGTAAGCGATAATTAGACGAATACAAAACGAGTATAATCCATGTCATTGGTTTAGTGATGATGTGATTAATAATTTAATAGGCATGAAAGCCCACCTGCTGTGTTTGCAGTACTAAGCCAACCTTGTAGTTGAAGGGGCAACATCAACATTAAGGTACGTGCACCACGTGCGTCTTTGGGTATGATTAGGAAGAAACCCTACCACTCTTCCATTGTTAGTGACTATGTCGAGCAATTTACTTATATATGCAATTATAGGACTCTCTCTCCTTATTGGACATCCTTATTTCTTGGGAAAGCCTCCATGAAAAGGACTATGTGTGTTTGTATGTGTGTGTGTGTGTGTGTGTGTGTGTGTGTGTGTGTGTGCGCTTCTTTCCTCATTGAACCTCCTTAATGATTAGGTGCACTGTGCCAAAAATTTCAAAATACCATGTGAGGTATGATGGAGTTAAGGAAGACAATCCTTAACAACCAAATATCATTATATATTAGATTAAGCTCTAGGGTTAGCTCAAATGAGGGTCGTCAGAAGAAAATAAGTTAGGATCTGGCTAGATTAAGGGTTCGTTTTTCTTTCATTGTTGAAGATTTCCACCATATATGAGTGGTTGTATATGTATGTGAAATGAAAAGTTAAAACGTGTCATGTAACCATATCGCATAACAAGTTAGAACTTTTTTGGTACCACTCATGCGCTTCATGGACCATGAAGCACAAATCTTAAATTTGAAAAAAAACTAGAGGAAATAAATAAAAAGAAAGCAAAAGGAGAGAAAGAAGTTGGTTCTTCCCGTGATGGTTAGGAGGCCACGGGCAATGGCCAAAATGGAGGGCAAATTTAGGTGGTCCAATGCATATGTAAAAAGGATGGGTCATCTTAAGATTGCTAATACTTCTCCATCATGTGGTCCTTGAAAAAGTAGTGTTATGGGACTTTCCAGCATTATACCCGATTAAGTGCCTAATATACTAGCTAATGGTGTTGAATGTTGATTATGATGTTTACACATACATATATGTTGTTTTGCAAGAGTACTGTCTTACAATCTACACATTTTATGTCTTAAGATTTCAGAGAGACGCGTGGCCAGTGCCCAATAGTTAAATTCCACATCAGTTATTTAAGTAGCACATGAATACCACGAATTGAAAAACTAAATCGACCCAGTAATTAGGGTCCATGTAAGCAACTCGTTATGACATCATTTTCATATTTTAGAAAGGGACCATCGGCCCACTACTATTCACATCAGTGTTTCATGTTCACATTTCTTTTTGTCAAACATGTTCACATTTTATTATTCAACATTATTTTGTCACACTCTGATTTTTAATCATTAAATAGGTTACAATTTATGTTATTAGGCTGTCAATTTTAATCATTCAACTAGTTAACTCTAAATCCATTAAAATCTTAAACCCTAAACCGTAAACTCGAGATTATTTTAATTTTATGATCTCCCCGGCTTTGAAGTTGTTGTGTTTGGATCGTCCAAATTATTCGGGTAAATTACATTTTACCCTCTCAGGTTTGGGGACGATTTCAATTCCTTACAATATCTTTAAAACATTTTAATTTCATACATCTGTTAGAAAATCCGTTAAGTAAACAATTAAGTGTTGATGTGGCTGCCAAATTTGTGCCATGTGGCAAAAAAATAATTAATTATGCATTTAAAATATTATAATAATTTATCCTATTAAAAATAATAATAAAAAAAAACAATCTTCTTCCCCCACCCTACCCCACCTGCAACCCCCTCCCCCCCCCCACCTCCCCTACAATGCACCCCTTCCTTTTCGGATATCTGGTACCCAAGGTTGGGTTTTGGGTTGCGGGTGGGTTTTGGGTGGGGTGGGGGGTTGTTGGGGAGGTGGGGGTGGGGTTACAGGTGGGGTGGGGTGGGGTGGGATGGGTGTGCTCGAGGAAGAAGATGAGTTTCTTTTTATTTTTATATTTTTTTTAATAGGATAAATTATTATAATATTTTAAATGCATAAAAATTATAATTTTTGCCACATGGTACAAATTTGGTAGCCACGTCATCACCACGTCATCACTTAACGGATTTTCTAATGGATGTATGAAATTGAAATAAAATGATAAGTAAATGTATGAAATTGAAATGTTTTAAAGATGTTATAAAGAATTGAAATCGACCCCAACCTAAGGGGGTAAAATGTAATTTACCCAAATCATCAATTAGGAGCTAGCCATCATCATCATCTGCATTAATAGAGAACCTAAGTCTTCAATTTCTGTAGATTGTGGATCTGATGATTGCAGTCTTGGAAATGGTCACGCATGTTGACTAGAACACCAATGTTGATTAAATCAAATACCTAAATGTTTGGAACTTATGAAAGATTCTTTGAAAGGAATATTTGGTGGTTTAGTTTGCATGCATAGAGTTGAAATCGTAAAGTTGGCCAGATTAAATTAATTAATTAGGTTAAGATGCCTACGGAATGGATCAAGTTCCTTTCCTAATTAGACACTTTAAACAAAAGATCATTCAGATCAAAAAAAAAAAAAAACAAAAGATCATAGCTAGCTTTTTGCTTTAGTTTAGAGAATAAGAGAGAGATCCTAAAACCTAACTTGCTTAATTCGCAGAGCACACGAGTTTCCAAATGTGGGTCAAATATCATGCACTCCCTATCAGAAGTTGATAATACCTGTCCCATCCCCAATTTAGTAATTTTCTGGTGTACCAAACCTTAGTCATTAGACTCATTTATGTATCCACCTTCCCCAACGAGACCAAAGGTTAAACCATATTTCTCCTCTTTCAACCTAATTAACTCGTGATCTTTCCATCTTAATATTATAAACACACACACACACACACACACACACACACACACAAACACACATATACATACATACATATATATATATATATGTCCTCCATTATTATTTTTTAGGCTTATATACAGAGATGAATTCAACTACAAATTTAAAAGAGTTTACAAATTCACATGTATTCAATTAAGATTTTAAATGAATCCATGGAAGACCAAGGTATTCAATCAAGATTTTAAAAATCAATATTTTAAAAGAGTCTATAAAACTTTATGGAAATCTGAGTGTATTCATTCTGAGTTTTAAAGTAATTCATAAAACTTCATATGTATTCAATTACGATTGGATTTTGAAGTATTTAAAAGATGAAGGATTTTAATGGATTCAGAAGGATTTGATAGTGTTTTTTAGGCCTTAAGAAATCAAGCCTCAGCCCTTAATATTTCTAATGATTTCACCCAAAATTTATATGAAGTGTATGGAACTCCATTAAACTCCATAAATTTATGAATCTTCCACAATCTCATTTGAATACAAATTATTCAACCTCCTAAATTTATGACTTTCATTTTTTTTAATTCCAAACATGTGTTTTTTTATAAGACTCTTGATATTAAGGACTAGTAATTCAATTTCAAGCAGTTAACAACATTTAATTCTGCACTTGAAATTTTGTGTTAAATTCCACTCTTTCCATTATTCGCTTGACAACTTCATTGAATTCACCGCATTGATCACATTAGCTTTATCGTGCAGTCACCTAACTTGGTGGTGGGATAAAGTTGTACATAGATGATTGCTATATCCCAAAAGATTAGTTGCAATATTATATATATGTAGGTGATTCATTATGTATGTAGGTGTAAGATTAAGCCAAACAATGAGCATAAGAATACGAACATTCACATGCATTTGTATAATCATGTTTATGTCTGCGCATGCGCACATACACACCATATTTATAATATTGTATGAATGAATGCATGCATGCATAAGTTAAGAGTTGTAGAGTTTGTTGGCAGCTACTTGCATCTTGTAGATGTAGTGAAAATGATATAGAAATGTTCCTCACCACTTAAAGTGATTGGCCAGCGTATCCCATTAACTAGTTTATTATCAGGACGTACGCTATTGGGGACCAAACAGAAGCAAACTGATCACACTGCCGTGAAGCAGCAGAGCAGAGCAGAGCATGCATGATGGATTCTTCAACTTCTAAAAGTTTATGCAAACTCATCGATCACGGACAGCTCTTTTAAGTGTGGTTCTTTGTCACTCAACTAGATTGATCTCCCCTGTGAGAACCTATCATTTCATGGTCCACATTTTGGTTATTAATGGTTGAGATTTCGTACTTATCTACTTATCCATTTAATTACTAGGAGTAGGATATGTTTCGTCAGTGTATATAAATGGACTATTTACAGTGGATTTTATATATATATTCGATTCCCAGAACCCTAATGGAATATGGAATGTACATGATTAGGAAGCTCAATAGATGTTTAGAAGGGAAGAGAATGGAATGTTTGAGGTTGATATGTGTATTAAAAGGGAATGTTTTTGGTAGCATGGAGAGATTGGAATGGCAATTTTGAGTTTGAGCTGTTGAAATTGGGTTTTTTTGACTTTGGAAACCATGCATGTATATATATGCATGCTTTTGTTAACTAATGAATTGAAGTTGACATTATATACAGAATAGATGCTTTGGCGCAGTTGTTGTCTAGTTGAGTAAGCCAGTTTGCCAGCATGTGTGTGTACACAACACAAAGCCATCAACTATTTGGCATCTCAATATCTTCACTAAATTGCTATCTTTGATTAAGATGGATTGGGGAAAGCTGAGTGGTCTCACTCACCGAGCAAAAGCAATTTATCATTGGAAGTGGTCCTTTTAATTAATCACATCATTTCAGTTCATTATGTACACACCTTTAAGATTATGCATGGGTGGGACCTATTTATTCTTGATAGACTAATAGGATTTGGATTTCATCTGAATTCTTTTTGTGAGGATACTAGGAATTCTCACATCTCATCCATTCTTCGTACATCATGTGATCATAAATTATATTGATTTTTTATTTAAAATTAAACATAAACGTTACCTAATGATTTTTTACCGCACGATGTACAATAAACGGATAGAATGTGAGGATCCCTAAAATCCTCACAAGAATTCTCACAAAGAGAATCCGGAGAGGATCCTCACTAATTATTCTTTTTGTAATAGTCAGTATCATAATGAAGCTTAACAATATGGCATCTTCTGTGCAGTACTACTAAATGGCCACGGGTTTAACCATTTAGTATCTATACTCAGTAAGTGGCGCTGCTGCTATAAGCCTATATATTATATTACCATTTGTTCCTGTGTTCGTTTGCAGAGAATAATGCATGCGAGCGTTGATGATGTGTTAAAATTACACTAGAGAACTGGCTTGAAACTGAATATATACATTAAGGTGCTTCTTGATCATAATTACATAAAATTAATTAATTAACCAAAAAACTTAATCAGTGAGTTGAGTTTGAGTTCATGCTCATGTGTGGGCTGAGAGAGAGAGAGCGCGCGCACACTATTCCCCTTCACACACACACACACACACACACACATATATATATATACATATATATATCATGGACCTAATTAAGAGGGGATAACACAATGACCGTTTGTATGAAAAAAAATAAGAAGCTGAGAGAGAGAGAGCGCGCGCGCACTATTCCCCTACACACACACACACACACACACACACACACACATATATATATATATATATATATATATATATATATATCTTGGACCTAATTAAGAGGGGATAACACAATAGATGACAGTTTGTATAAAAAAAAAATAAGAACGACCATTTGGTCTAGTAGAATCGAGTCTCTAATTAGTTGAATTATGCCCTAAATTCAAATCTCATGTGACTGCTGTTAATGGAAAAAAAAAAATATAAAGGGGGACAAATACTAGATTGAAAATGTTAAAGAGACAATGTTTTTAGACCACATGATGTGATCTAGAAAATATGTATATTGGTTGGTCTCTCTAGCATCACCAATAGTATATATATACACACAAAGATAACTCATTACATTTCGTGGTCATATAAAGGTATGAATTGAGCAATGCTAGGAAGGCTAAATGTGTAGACTAAATTTTGTAAACTAAATGATTTGGAAGTTGATAATTGAATTATTACTAAAATTTTGATTAATGTGCGTATTTTTTTATTATTCACTCATAAATTAGTTTGCAAATTTAGTCTTTCTAGCATTACTCAGTATAAATTAATCAAAGAAGAAATCATAAACCTTTTGCATGTTTCCACTAAGGTCAAGTAACAGCAATCTTACTAATTTTGACGATGCACAGAAAAGAATAATACGGAATTGTTTCTGCACCTGCTCCAGATACATACATATATGCTGTACGTGTGTGTGTGTGTGTGTGTGTAAGTAATAAGTACATGTGCACTAATCCATCGAATTGGTTGAGAGCAAACTAGCACCTTTGTTAGTGCCTGAAGGATTGATCCAATATCTGTCATATCAGTACGTACGGATTTCACCCTAGCGGCTGCTTGCTTTGTTTCAATTTCATCATGCATCTAACAGTCATCAGTCATATTCCTAACCCTAAACCTTATTTACCAAACAAGGAGAAAAATCCTAAACCCTAGTTGGAAGGTGGCTACATCCACATGTGCTTCATCAGCTTTAGTGGGTTTCCATCGTGTCTAAGCGTCATGAAAAAAAAACGCAGTCTCTTGTCACTTATGCGAAGCATGCGTGCCGTAGGTGATGGAGGTTGAGCATACTCGAGTCGATGCAAAATCCTTTTTTTTTTCTTTTTTTTTTTCTGTCAGAAATTAACAATATTGCCAATGACAACATCGATTACGTACTTGAAGATAATGGAAATAATCACGTGCAACGTATTTTATGTTTCGTGCATATTCTTCGACATAAATGCTAAGGAAATCAAAATTTTAAACTATATTTTGCATATGACATGATGTTCCAACCATCAACCGTTAAATCATGGAGTTTACAAAAAAATGGTTTAAAATTTGGATAATACTAGAGAGACTAAATTTGTAGACAAAATTTTAGAAACTAAATTATATAAAAGTTGATGATTGATTTATTACTTAAACGTTGATAATGTGCTCATTTTTATTGGTAACACATCATTTAATTTGTAAATTTAGTCTCCAAATTTAATTTTCCTAGCATTACCCTTAAAATTTTGATCTCTCCAGAATCACCCTTCTTCAACACTACTACTCACTATATTTAATGTCACTAAGTCGCATGCATCTTTTCGCACTCTGCGAACTTGCAACGAACAAATAAAATGGATATTAAACCCAAAGCTCTGATATCATGTTGAATATATACCGATTTAAAACATTGAATTGCCTGGAAATATGTTTACAATGTATTTTAGGTGATTTACAGATGTTTCTCGACGAGCATCGATAACAAAAAAGACTGAAATGCTTGAGGCTTGAGCACCGATCTTGAAAATGTTGCAAAGATTTGCAGAGCACGTCCAAAGTGAATGTGCGCGTGCGAGAGAGAGAGAGAGAGAGAGAGAGAGAGAATTTTTGTAATATTTTAAGTAACCCTATTCACATAAAAAACATTAGGGTTCACTATTTGATTGGTGGAAGTGTGGATCCAATATCTGAAATAGGGATGTACAAATTTAAGTTCAATGTTGGGTATGATGAACTGTCATCATACTAATTTGTTTGGGTTCTGGACTATGTGCATGAATGAACATGGAGGTTGGGGGAGGTCCAGACGTACCCTTTAGATTGACATTAAACTTGAGCATGATAGAAGATGGCCAATTCTGGTATCTTGAATGTGATCATTGTGGCATGGAAACTATATACATTGCCTCCATTCTTGTTTGTTTTTCTATTTGGTTATTGAAACTTCTAAAAAGTCATAATGCACTCTTGCATTACCCGAGTCTACCATCTAATGACTTGTTTTCTAATTAACCTTCACGCACAGCTAGCACCGACACATTTTTCAAAGATCTAGAAATGCTATACACAATTAAAGGTATAAATTCTGAAATTGTGCATCGGTTAATATAATTCGAATAAAAGAATTTAAAATAAGAGATTAGTGCAGAATGACTTTTGAGATGAAGAAGTTTGTCATCATTAAAAAGAAATAAGTGGTTCTCAGAAACTTATTTTAACAAGTCCCCCATGGCATTTCCTTTTTCCTCTTTGCTCTTAAGTAACTAATCCTTCACCTTTGCAACTAGGTTTGAGATGATTTCTATAAAAAAAATAAAAAATAAAAAATAAAACCTTCAATGCGCTCCTTCTCAACATGCTTTTATGACAAGACTCCAATCCCATGAAAATGTTAAAAAGCTAGAACCCATCATTAAATTGGGAGTATGATTCCCATGAAAATGTTAAAAAGCTAGAACCCATCATTAAATTGGGAGTATGATTCCCCTCCGGTCCTCTCTTCTCTCACTTTCTTTTTTTCAATCTCTCTTGATAAAGAAGTCAACATCAGATGTTGATATGATTTAATCGTAACCGTTTAAATACAAGGTTTTTTTTTTTTTTTTTCTCTTTATAAAGAAATCAACACTAAATATTAACGTAACTTAATCGTAATCCTTCAAATAGGAGGTGATTGAAAATGAGAGAATTCTACTCCATTACATAAAGTTTGAGCACTAGATAGATAGATTTGTTTTTTGGTCGAAGATAGATCGATAGTGTCTCTTGTCCCTCTTGAATTAGATATGGCTAGTCTTGTCTTCTTGAATCAATTAAGGTAAGAGAAGTGACTGGCCCTAGTCTTATTTCATTTGATTGAGACTTCTTATGCGGGATAAAATACATCAATCAGTGGCAATCAGCTGCTCCTCCGCTAGCGCTACTGTGATGAAACCCTATTTCAAAGCAAGATTTTCCACCCCAAGAATCTCTCCAAAAGCTAAATTGATGACGATATATATGAAATAATTGACGTCTAATTTACAAACAAGTGTAAACGCCGTTGGATAATAATTTTGTTTTTAATTTTCAGTTTTAATTTTATTTTTTATACTTTTTTGAAAACTGAAAATTAAAAATGGTTACCAAATAATTTTTCAATTAATAAATTCTTATTTCAATGTGTAGTTTCAATCTATGATCTACCAAAATCTTAAACTGACACACCCTGACCAAAATCAAGGCGTGCTGACGAAATATGCTAACGGCGTCAGATAAAATTAACGGTATATGCTGTTATTTAACGAAATATTCCTTAACGCCGTTAGGGAATCTGTCAGTGTGCCAGGCACGTGCCTTGGCTAGTGCGTGAGGGGGTGTGGGAACTTAGAAAATTATTCTAAAAATATAGGGATGTTCATGGGGTTGAGTAGGCCACGATGGTATATTCAAATACCCCAATTGAGCAACGTATGAGAAGTTATTACATAGTTTTGGTTATGTGCTTAAAATAACGTTAAAATAGTTGTTTCACATAGGTGAGACGTTTCCAGAGGACGAGTGCAGTCAGGCCAGGCTCAGGGGTTACAACCTTGCCACATATCAGTGAGTGGGCTTTTGGTTTTCAGTATATATATATATGCTTAGTATTTTTCCCAGAAACTCATTTAAATGGACTTATGTTTTGAAATGACATGCCAAATATTTTATACTTAGAATATGCATTTAGTAGTTGCACATATTTATTTTTGACGCTGCAGAAGCTCAGGTAAGTGTCAGATGAATTTATAGATTGTGGATGTGAGTTACATGATTATGTTGAGATGTATTATAGCTCATAAACCTACACCTCGGTGTTAGTGCTCCCGCCCATGGTAAGGGCACAGTCCTTCACGTGATGTTCACCTCCCGCACCATACGCTCACCTTGGATCCAAGTTAGATGCACAGTCCTGTCGTACAGACCACTATAGGTGGTTCCAACTCGTAGATGACCCGCGATCATTCACACAGTCTTCACGTGATCATAGCACTTGAGCGTATTTATTTACACCCAGTCCTGTCGTACAGACCACTTTAGGTGGTTCCGACTCGTGTGCAGGCATATTTCTTGAGCTATTGGCTGAGCCGTACAGGTCATGTTAGGTGACTCCGGCTAGATAGATGAGTTATAGATTCAACCGTACATGTCATATTAAGTGACTCCGGCTAAGATATCATTTGCATTGATTTATAACATTTGGCTTACATATTTTATGCTAAGATATTTGACATGGCATATGTGTGGATTTTGTTATTCTGAGCATGGTTTTGATATATGTATGTATTCTATTTTCTGGGAAATTATACAGGTTTTACAGCGAGGGGTTATTACCTTTGATAAGTGAATGGTTTTGAAAAGTTTTGTTTTTGCCCACGCACACTTTCTGTTTTGCGCCCCTCCAAGTTTTAGGTAGGAGTGCTTATTGGTGGCTTACGAGGAAATTGACGACGATTCTGACAAATTATCACTAATGTAGGACCACATCTGGTATTGTATAATTAGTACTTATCCTACTAGACTACACTTTGGCTACCTATGCTCTAATTATTGTGTAACCACACTTAAATATCGGGATTGCACTTTTATTTGCTTAGTGTAAATTAGTTAGCTTGGTTCTTAGTTATTCACATTTCTTTATATCATTATCATTTCCACACTGCGCACATTGCTACGTCACCTTCACGTGACGGCCAGCACACCTTGATTTTGGTCGCCGCGGCGCAGGGGAGGGGGGTGTGGATTGTTACATCCCACATCACCCAAGGAAGTGGATCATGTAAGCCTTATATGTATATTCTCATCTCTACCTAGCACGAGGTTTTTGGGAGCTCACTGGTTTCGGGTTCCATTGGAACTCCGAAGTTAAGCAAGATTGGGCTGGAGGAATCCCAGGATGGTGATCCCCATGTGAAGTTGCTCGTGAGTTCCTAGAAACAAAACCGTGAGGGCATGGTCAGGGCCCAAAGCAGACAATATCTTGTTACGGCAAAGTCGAGCCCGGGATGTAGAAGGGCCCGGGGCGAGATGTGACATAAACGCTAAACCAAGATCCTAGCGATGACCTCATCTTGTTAGGCTTGTTTTATGAAGGCATTAACCATATTATGATGATGCAGCAGCATAATTCATTTTGGATATAACTGAAATAGAACGTTTATAAGCAGACTTCATCCTTAAATTGCACTGTTGTAAAATTGATCTTGTTGTTGCAGTTTGTATTACTGCAAGTAATGGCCATCATGATTAGTATAAATAAAGTCACAAAGCCAAGGCAACATACATCAAGCTACAACGGTTGAGCCCCTTTTCTCTATCTCTCTCTGTCGTCCCAATCTCTCTCCTATCTCTCAAATATTATTTACAACAACACTTCTTAATCAGAAATTGTTGTCTTCTCAATCAGAGGTATTATACAATACCTCTGGTATTGTATAATTAGTACTTGTCCTGCTGGACTGCACTTTGGCTACCTATGCTCTGATTATTTTGTAACCACACTTAAATATCGGGATTGCACTTTTATTTGCTTAGTGTAAATTAGTTAGCTTGGTTCTTAGTTATTCACATTTCTTTATATCATTATCATTTCCGCACTGCGCACATGAATACGTCACCTTCACGTGACGGCCAGCATACCTTGATTTTGGTCGCAGGGGGGTGTGGATTGTTACATCTCATATCGCCTAAGGAAGTGGATCATGTAAGCCTTATATGTATATTCCCATCTCTACCTAGCACGAGGCCTTTTGAGAGCTCACTGGCTTCGGGTTCCATTAGAACTCTGAAGTTAAGCGAGATTGGGCTGGAGCAATCCCAAGATGGGTGACCTGCCTATGAAGTTGCTCGTGAGTTCCCAGAAATAAAACAGTGAGGGCATGGTCAGGGTCCAAAGTGGACAATATCATGCTACGGCGGAGTCGAGCCCAGAATGTGGAGGGGCCTAGGTCGGGATGTGACATAAACGCTAAACCAAGATCCTACCGATGACCTCATCTTGTTAGGCTTGTTTTATGAAGGCATTAATCATATTATAATGATGCAGCAGCATATTTCATTTTGGATATAATTGAAACATAACGTTTATAAGCGGACTTCATCCTTAAATTGCACTGTTGTACATTTGATCTTGTTGTTGCAGTTTGTATTATTGCAAGTAACGGCCATCATGATTAGTATAAATAAAGTCACAAAGCCGAGGCAACATTAATCAAGCTACAACAGTTGAGCCCCTTTTCTCTATCTCTCTATGCCGTCCCGATCTCTCTCCTATCTCTCAAATATTATGTACAACAACACTTCTCAATCAGAAATTGTTGTATTTTTCATTCCTTCATATGTTTACAGTCATACCAAAGGAAAAACAAAAAGGCCTAGGGTACATGCATACAGTGGCGGATGGACTAAGGGGCAAGGAAGGTCAGCTGACCCCGAACTTCCATGAATGTCCACAGATAACTTGGGTGCTGCCATTTTGACAATTGGAGTTGGCTTCATACATGGTCTCCAACTGTTTGATAAAATGCTTGAAAGAAGAGTCTCTCTTCTTATTATTAATTTAAAAAAATATATTAAATGACCAAAACTACGTCATTTTAGGCCATGTTAGTTTAATACACACAAAAAAAAAAAAAAAAAAAAAAAAAACACCACCAACAGCCAAAAAAGTAATAATAATTATGTGTATTTGATAATTACATTACTTTAGTTTTACCAGTTGCTACAGCTTCAATGAAGAGAGTCATTTGTGCTATGAATATTGTGAAGAGTCCATTGCATAACTGAATGCGAGATCAATGATTAAGTGATAGTATGATGGTTTATATTAAAAGTACTATTTTTTCTTCCGTTGATAATGAAGCTATGATGGAGAGTTTTCAAAATATGAAAACGCATTGTTACTATTGTAACTTGTATTGTTATTTGTTATTTAAGTTATGAATAATGAAACTATGATTTAGTTTTTATGGTTATTATGTGTCTAAAAAATGTTTGCGGACTTTTACATGTGACCCCTAGATCCACCACTGCATCCATACATGTGTATGACACAGGTAAACCAATTGACAACAAACAAGAACGAAAAAGCGTTTATGATTGGCACTGTAACTTTGAACAAACAAGAACGAAACATCAACAGAAACTCATAGAATACATCTGACGAACGAAACCCAACTACGACAATAGATTATGCCTTCGCTTTTCCAGCCTGGAGTGCTTGAGCCCTCTGCTGTAATTTTAAAATCTGCAAGATAGAAGGTATTATGGAAGCAATTAATGTTGAATTACGGATAGGATACAGTGATACGATACGACACGGTGATACAAAATAAAAATATATTCTTTCAAACATATTTAACACAGAAATATATAAATTCAAGTTCATTTAATTTGTTGGAGAAGAAAAGTTGGAAATCTAATCCTCTTTTCATACAAAGAAGAAGCGTGAGAGTTATATTCATTGTTCAATTAGAAGCACTCTTTGTATTCATCAAATTTTAACGAAGGCTTTGTTTCCTATTCATTTTCTCATCTTAATTTATCATGTGAAAGTGTAAAGGTATTCTAAAAGCCGGATACTTGTAATCCGAATGTGGGATATGCCTATCCATTAAGTCAAAGCCGTATCAGTTGACCATGATAGGTATCCAAGAGTATCCGACAAGTATCGGATACGGGATACACGACCAAACTAAAGTATTTGTGCTTCATAGGCGTATAGCTCTAATAAATCCCTCAAATGCTATAGATATATTATCACGACTGAATCAAAGCCAGAGACCATATGAACAACTCTGGCACTATAAAAGAGCAGTTAAGGTGCAGAGAAAAAGGAAAAATACAAACCGTTTCTTTCTTGCTATTTTGCTTCTCTTCCAAATCTTGAAGAGTAGTATCCAGCCGCTTCCTGTTGCGCAGAATAAATATAGTTATGCCAGAAGTTAAACACGAGTCCGATCAGTATAAAAACAATGGTAGGAAGAAAAGGGATAAACTAGACATAATTGTCATATAAGCACCCAAATGCAAAAGTTGGGAAACCATCTATCCAACCCACATATATATCGCTACAAGGTCAATCCCAAACCGGAAAATGTAGTGGACAACTGGTGTAAGATTCATTTAATAGCTCCCACGAAAAAGGTTTCTCATGATAAGCCTAGGCACATAATGCACAGCATCAGAGAACATTATTCATTCCTCTCCCCTTTTCTGGGTTCCCAAAAACTCACGTTCCTTCAGTTACAACTTAGGCGTAGAGTTACTCGTATGAAGGCAATCAGCATGAAGACATTGAACAACATTCCCTTATTAAATAATGCACATCCTTCCCAAGAATTTGGACATCACTTGTCCCAATGGACACAGACTTCATTTTGTAAAAACTAGGCGTCCTGTTTTATAGTGAGCCTTTCAGCATCCAGGAAACCGATTTTTTTAACTGAACCCCAGGTCCTTCCCCATCTAGTGGGGAGAAAATTACCCTTAAAGAAATTTGTTTGTTGATGGTTTGGAATTTAGACTAACAATCATAAACTGCATATAACCAAACATGGGAAACTCAGAAACATATTCATTTTCCGAACAGAAAAGGCTTAGGTTAGGTTCATTAGCTTCCATTTTAAAATACCGCTTTCCAGCATTGCGATCAATGATCAAGACCTATCACTTGAAATATAATAGTTGGAATTTTAAATCTACCAAAACAGAACCAATTCATTCGACCAAATTCTAACATTCAACCCAAACTCTCCCCTTTATCATAAAATTCTGAAATCGTTCACAAAACCTAGGTTAAATCACATTTTGTGCAATTGATCTTACAAGTTTTCTCGAAATGATTGATTTTGAGGATTATCTAAGAAACCTAACACGAACTTTAAAATCCGAAATGATATCCTAAACTGCGAAAAAAATTGCGATAGTAGAACACAAACCATAATACAAATAATAAATGAAACAGATCGAGAAGCATACAGTTCCGCTGAGATGTATTCGATTCTCTTTCGCACATTGGCCCTAGCCTCTGCCAAATCCTGCTTCACAAGAACCGGACCTATCAACTTGAAGACATTGGCGTCTTCGCTGAGGAGATCCAATTCCTACAAGCACAAGCAATCACATTACCAACACAACAAAAACTCAATCGTTAACCGATAACCGCGAGCTTAGGAAAACCACAACAAAGCCCATTTGCTTCCAACTAAGCGAAAGTTAACATTTTTCAGATATCGGTAGTCAACAGCGTTAGCTGAACTCGTTTTCCCGGTAACCAAACACAAAATAGAGAAAACGCAATCGAGAAAGAAGAAGACCTTGAGGACGAGCTCGTTCTCGCCGAGCTGTATAGTGTACTTCTTCCTCACCTGGTGGTTCTTTGAAATATCTGAAGGAGCAAAAATGCCACGCTAGGGTTTTACAGGTTCAAGTGAACTGTATATACATATACATAAATATATATATAAGTATACGACTTGCCTTTTTGGATTTTGCTGAGATCGTTAGCTTTGGCCTCCAATTCGCCCTGAAGCTCCCGAAGAGCTGACGACGACGCCATTGATTTTGTTGCTATGGCTTTCTTCTTTTTCTTCTTCTTCAGCGTCCGAGCTTTTGTCTCTCGCTTTTCCTTCCGGTTTTTTGTTTTAGATCCGGTTCAGTGTGATATGGGCCTGTGAATTATATTTGGGCCATATTTCAATATGTTTGGTAACAAACGTTGGGCCTTTTTGGGTCAATAAATGAACTTTGAGCTTGGGCTATTTACCATTGCCGATACAGTAGGCCCAATTGGGAGCATGGTAGCTGAACTAGATAGGAGGAGGGAGAGTTCGGCTAAGCTACACAATGAGCAGCCTAATTTGGTATTGAATTCTCCATCCACGAGATTCGAACCTAAGATCCCTCACTCCTCAGCGAAGAGGAATACCACCAGACCGCAGAGAGGCTGGGCTTAAAGTTTTAGGAATGCTTGATATGGTTCGGCACGACCTTGATAGGATCCACCAACACATGTGAATCTTATTTACATTAAAGAGATGGTACAATATGTGGTAATAGTAGTTTTTTTTTTTTTCTTTGAACAAACGATATTATCTACACTAAAGGGGAGGGGGTTAGCTTAGTCACACAATGGGTTAGCAATAATGTGGTTCAAATTCGCATTTGGAGAAAATTGAACCTAAGACCTGTCACTTACAAGTGAAGAGGAATACCACTAGACCATAGTACTAAATTTATATTTGTAGTGCAAAGCATGACATGAAGCACGATTGGGTTGGTCTTTGATGTATTAGGCGGACCATTGTTGATCCATTTTACATTTTTAGTATAAATATGAGAGTATTGTTATTGACACTCAACAAACGTCATTCTACACATTTTATCAATTTTTATTTGCGATTTTATAAATTTAGAATATAAAATGATACTTTTGGAGTGTGAAAGCTTATTTCAAAATTGTTTTCGGATTTTCATACTTTTTTTTTATCTTTTCTGCACACCGATTATTTCAGCTATATAAATGTGTTTTAATTTATTCCATATATTTTAGAATTGAAGATAAAAATCACTTTATCGCCGATGGTCATAGATAATAGGATTAAAGTCAATGTTAGTAAAAGAAGAAATAAAACTTCGTTCGATGTGTGTGTACATACTGAATAGTTCATATCAGTTTTAAATTTTGCGTTGGGAGGACAAACGAATAAATAAAATCACGAGTGCTTTGAGCACTGTCAAAACATGAAACGGCGCAAGTTCTCGGGGGCCCGCCGCAAAAACCACGTTTCTCAAAACACGGCATTATGTTTGAAAAGTTGATGTGTTTTTTTTTTTAAATAAATGATATTATCTAAATTAATAAAGAGATGATGTGCTTAACCTTACAATGAGCTAGTAATAATGTGATTTTCAAATTCAAATTTCGCGAGAATCGAATCTAATACCTCTCACTTACAAGCAGGGTCAACATATCGGGCAGGGCAACGGTCCATGGTCCAAAAAAATTGGGGGCACCAAAATTATTAGGATGATATATTTATGTATGTTTTTTTAAGAGTAGAAATTTATAAAATTTGCTTTACTGACAAAGAAATTTAACTAGAATTTGTGGTTTTGTTGTTTAAAATTAATGAGGAGGTCTTAGATTCAAACATCATATTTGCTACATTTCAATTTTTACAAATTTCTTTTCATAATAGTATAACTTTATAAAATTTGGTTAAATGATCAAGAAGTTTAATTAGAAGCAATAGTTTTTGTTGTTTAAAATTAACGAGAGATTCTAAGTTCAAAATGCTATGTGCATGTTTTTTTTTTCTTTCAATTTTTACAAATTTTGTTTGGCTGTTAATTTATTTACTAGCTAGTAGCTATTTGGGTTATTATTTTTAAACATCTGTTCAAATTCAAGTCTAATCTTCAACAAATAATAACGCGTAGACTAATTTTTTAGACCAAATTTGCAAATAATATTATGTGTTGTCAAAATGTTTAATTTAGTGTTCATTCATTACTTATACATATCCTTAAAGACTCAAAAACATATTTGTTTTTTGGGAACTTTAACGAAAAGCTCGCATTACTGTTCACTTTAATGAAAAACTACATTTGTACATTAAGAAGTCAATCCTGATACTATTCACTTTACCCTTTATTTTGTCATTATAGTTAAAAATAAAAGTTTTCAAGCCATTTTCATTAGTTTTCCTTTATTTTTTTAGTCTTATATTAATGAGGTTAGTAAATAAAAACAAATACCTCATGATTTATACAAAAACACTTTAAAAGTTTAGATGGAAAACAAAACTTTTATCTACTTGTAAGCCCGAAGTTTTTTTTGTTTCCTCATCTCGATACAAAATAAATTAGTTATTTTATGTTTCTAAATTATTGAGTGTGAAGTGTTTCACTAAGTATTTTATCGATGTCTTACTTGTGAAAACAAATAATATTTTTTTATATGAAGTGAGGGCACATTTTTTGGCATATCCCTAGGCTTCAAAAATCTTTGGACCGACCCTGCTTACAAGCAAGGAGAAATATCACTATGTGACAAAAGTTGATGTTATTTGCACCTTAATTTTGAATTCATTTGAAAGTATTTTTACAATGACTGAAAAAAATCAAGTAAGTGCTTCCTATTTTAAGTGTTTTTTGGGATTCACTTGAATTTTTATTAAGAATTGATTTTCAATTTTTTTTACCAAAAACGCTTTTAATCATTTTAGTATCACTTTTAAACAAGCGCCTTAACGTTTGACACTCTTCTATATTTTTTTATCGTCAAATTGAATGAATTAAACAAAATTAATAGACAAAAATAAAAGGATTCGGTGTGTGTGAGTAGCAGTACCTTATAAAAAATTGAAAAACAAAATTCAAAGGTGGGAACGGCAGGAAGACTTTAGTTTTTCTATTTTCTTTTTATTTTCCCGAAAATTCTGAAACGAAAAAAGTCGAGGACTGCTGTCCTTTTTGTCAAATAAATGATATTAAAGTGCAAAACTTTGATTAAAAAATGTAAATCCCACTTAAGAACTAAAGAATAAAGACGACTGAAGTCGAATCTTTTAGATAAAAGGACACTCTCTGAGTCTCTCCCTCCTCACTGCTTACTATAAACTCACTCAGCAACGCGTTGCACAGAGAGAGAGAGAGAGAGAGAGAGAGAGAGAGTCCAGTCTGTCCAGAGAGAAAAGATGGGTCGGAGCTCCACATTACCCAAATGGGTCTTACCGACTTTGCTTCTTCTCGGTCATTTGGCAGCTCAAATCTCGGCGGAAGATGGTACGTTTTCTGGTTTCTCTCTGTTTCTCGTTTTCTCTCTTAATTTTTCGAAGCATTTTGCTGTTTTCGTTTTTTCCAACTCCTAAGATCTAATTAGTATTATTTGGGCTATAAGATTTCATGGGTTTGTCGTGAATCATCGAGTTGCATTTAGTTTAGTTAATGACGGACTGTTTAGTTTGGTTAATCACCGCTCTTGATTAGAACTTTTCCGGTTATCTCAGAGCAAATCCAACTCCTGTACTAATCCGGGCTCATTTTTCACTGCTCTGGCTCACCAAAATCACTTTAATTTTCACAAAGTATGACCAATTAGTGTAACCCCCCCCCCCCAAAACAAATACTTCCCGCCAGGAGAAGTAGAGTGAACTCCGGTCACGAAGGTTTTCACACCAAAGTTCTTAGTTTAGGGCTTTTAACTAAAAGCTCACGGTACTGTTTATTTTAACGAAAAATTATATTTTTTCAATTCCAATATTATTCATTTTACCTTTTATTTTGTTCTTATCATTAAAACTTAAACTTTTAAGCTTTTATTATTAGCTTTTCTTAATTTTTTTTCTCAGTTCCTGCTTTTTGCCTGCATTTTCTTTGATGCTTTTCCAAAGTTCAAATCTCGTTGGCTTATTAGTCTACGACCTGGTTTGGTATTGAGGTGATTCTGAAAAAAGCTGTTATAAAAAAAAGTTGGGAGCTGTTTTTATGTTTGTTAAACACTCAGCTTCAGCTTTTTTTCACAGTTTTGGATAAAAAAAAACCAAAAACAAGAAGCTGCAAAACCAAGCTTTGAAAAACCGACTTTTTTTCACATCTGTTTTACATAAAAGTTTACCAAACACTCTAATACTGTTTTTTTTTTTCAAAAGCACTTTTATAAAAAAGTTTACCAAACACTCTGCTGCTTTATTTTACAGCTGCTTATTCTCACAGTACAGCAGAATCAGCTTTTTTTAAAGCACAGCAATACCAAACCAGCCCTTAGAATGGTCCTGGATTGGTGTAACTTTTCACTTTTAGGTCGTGACAATGAAAATCGATATAAGTAGTCCATCATAAATCATTTTTATATTTTCGTGAAAAATATGTCACTATCTTTATTTAAGTGTCACGTGAACAACCTTATGGTTATTTTTTAATAATATTTTTGTCAAGCCAATTTCTCAACTTAACAAAGATATTGACATATTTTTTACAAAATGATCCGAATAATTATAAATTAAAAGATCACTTCTATTATTTTTTAAAAAACTAAAGTTAAAAAATGTTTATCAAAAAAAATACCAAAACTAAAGTAAAAAAATTACATTAATTTTAAAAATTATTTTGACTGAAAAGCCAATCTCTATTTAAATGTGGTAATGCAGTGTTGTTTTTTCATATATTTTTGGGTACAGACTGCATTTGGTAATTTCCAAGGAAGACAGCTATATTTTGCATCAAAACCTTAGGCCTTAAGAAGATTGGTTAAATTAGTAGATGGGTTAAATTAGTAAAAGTACTAGGAAGATGGCTATATTTGCTCTACAGTTAGTTTACGTTTTCACCCATTTGTCCGTCACAGAGTAGGTGAAAATGTCTAAATTAACCCAAGTAAATCCGGATTCGCGCCCAATTTCTGGCGCATTTTTCCCCGTATTTATACAAGAGGACAAAGTACCTTTCCGTAAAGGTCACTGACCCTATAAACAATGCATAGCTGTCCCTTCAGATCACCAAACCCAAATCGCCACCCCACATGGTGTTTGGTGTCCGTAAAAAGAAGGTCCTTTTGTAGGGTCCACGCGCTCAACTCAAAGTTTTTTCCTTTTCCCCCACATTTTTTTCGGTTAAGATTAAATTATGTTAATATTTTATATTAATTTTTTTATAAAAATAATAAGAATATAAAATACTAATTTTTTAATTAATTTTTTTTGACGAAATATAATTGGGGAAAATACCACCAGCCGACACAGTTTTGTGTTGGAGTGGGCAAATCCATGCATAATTCACATGGTTGATGAATATGGCCTACATTTCTAAATCGACGTCGTTTATTGCAGGGCCAGTGCCAAACGGAGATTTTGAACTGACTCCATCAGGCGGCTTTTCAAAGGAGGGCATAGTAGACGGACCCGCCGGTATCCCCAACTGGAAAGCAAACGGCACCGTTGAGCTGGTGGAGTCCGGGCAGAAACAGGGTGGGATGATCCTCATCGTACCGCAAGGTAGACACGCGGTGAGGCTCGGAAACGACGCCGAAATAAGCCAGCAGGTGAAGGTGGAGAAGGGGTCGATATACTCGGTGACTTTCAGCGCGGCTCGCACGTGCGCACAGCTGGAGTCGTTGAACGTGTCCGTGCCACCTGCGTCGCAGACGATAGACCTACAGACCTTGTACAACGTGCAGGGGTGGGACCCCTACGCTTGGGCCTTCGAGGCGGAGGAGGATAATGCGATGTTGGTCTTCAGGAATCCCGGCATGGAGGATGACCCCACCTGTGGGCCCATCATTGATGACGTTGCTATGAAGAGGCTCTTTACCCCTGATAGGCCCAAAGGTATGAATCTTCCCACCAAAACCGCTTTATTCTTCAACCCTACTGGCCCACACCATAGGATCCATTATGTGGGGGCTTGTTTGATGACTTTCAAAGCTCTCGATCCAAAGTTTGACCTAGGTGACAAATCCAAAGTTCTTTTCTTGTCAAGTAAGTGCGGGTGGGTTGAACTTAAATAATAGACGAGATAATACTGTGACGATATCTTATATCAGTTACGAAATATCATGATATAGAGCTTTAATAGATTCCTTACTCCATTGTAATACATTCTTTTTTTTTTTTTTTGCTCATCGCATGATTAGTCACGCAACGAGATAATGACAGGTGAACAATTTTATCGTGTATGATTGATGGGCCTAAGGTTTGCGTTTGAATACGGGCTTCAGTTCGAGAGGACATTGAAGTCCGTAGCTGTATAATTGGGTTAGTGGATGATGATTTGAATGCGTCGTTTAGATTGACAGTCGAACAGAAAATTGCAATGTGATAGAAGATTAACCTATTTGTTGACTGGGGTTATAAGCTTTTTGGGTTTACTAATTAGTGGTTACTATTTGCCATATTTTGTGCAGACAATGCAGTGATCAATGGTGATTTTGAGGAAGGACCATGGATGTTCCCAAACATCTCACTCGGAGTCCTGCTCCCCACCAACCTTGACGAAGAAACTTCGTCCCTACCTGGTTGGATCGTCGAGTCCAACCGGGCTGTTAGGTACATAGACTCGTACCATTACGCAGTGCCACAAGGAAAACGGGCAATTGAATTGCTGTCTGGAAAAGAGGGCATCATTTCCCAAATGGTTGAAACTTCACCAAACAAGCCCTACACCTTGACCTTCTCATTAGGCCATGCTAATGACAAATGCAAGCAGCCTCTTGCCGTCATGGCATTCGCCGGCGACCAAGCACAAAATGTCCATTACGCCCCTAATTCCAACAGTACATTCCAAGCCGCCGGCGTGAATTTCACGGCCAAGGCTGAGAGGACAAGGATTGCATTCTACAGTGTGTACTACAATACCAGGACCGACGACATGAGCTCACTTTGTGGGCCTGTGGTGGATGATGTTCGAGTTTGGTTTTCTGGGTCATGGAGAAATGGGTTTGGCGGGTCAGGCCGGCTGGCGGTTGGGCTTGCTTTCTGGTTGTTTGTGTGGGTTTTGGTTTAGTTAGGGTTAGGGTTAGGGTTTGGCAAGATAAGTTTATCATATGTAACGTTTTGGTTTTAGTACGTCTACCGTGGGAGGGATTTTTGCAAACAATAGTCCCAGGTACTAAGTTTACTCTATAGTTTTCTTATTATGAATGTGAAATGTATTTTCCTTTATCCAATTTTCGTAATTTCGACCGCATAAGCTTATAGTTTCAGTGTTCTGCTTCGTCTCCAATCCCTATCGAAACATAAGTTACGAATTTATTCAGTGAATGCAATCAAGTTTAATACAAGTGTGTATGCGTAATATTGGGCATAGACTTATAGTTTCAGCGATGGAATACTTGCGTCATTCTTACGATTCTTACCAATTTGTAACGAAACACAGTTACGAATACATTCATAATTCATCCTATGCAATCAAGTTCAATATAAGAATGCATGCTTATTATTAGGCATAAACTTACAATTTCAGCGATAGAACACTTGTGCCGTTCTTATGGTTCTTAAAACCTCCAGTTCGTATGAAACATAAGTTACGAATTCATTGATTGAATGCAATCAAGTTCAAAGGATGAATGCGTACTATTGGGTCGATATCTTATCTCCAAAGTTGGATGATGCTTTGCCACTTTTTGTAATCGCACTTCACGGAGGTTACTTTGAATATGAGAGGTGATATGTACCTTAAGTTCTACCTTTATTCTTCAAAATGAGGTATAATGTTGTGGAATACAAGTTTTTAAGGTTCCTTAAGAAGCTCATAGTTGGTTTCTTCAAAATCAAATCGTATGTGATCACGTAGTTTAAAAATGAGTCGAAGATTTTAATTTTCTCGCATTGCTGTTTAAGATTTTGAAATTATATCACTTTGCACCTTTTGTCTAGTAAGTTACTTGAATTTTTATTTAATTAATGACATATCAAACATGAAACTTGTAGAACAAGTGCTATTTTTGCCCATTGACCTAAACAAACCATAAGAACAAATGAAAACAAAGGAGGGGATGAAATGACGTTAATGCCCCCGTCACACGTCATTCGTAGCACTTGCGGTGGTGGGTCTATATAAATGTGGGAAGGAGACGAAGCTGGAAGTAGGAGAAGAAAGAGCGGGGGCCTTCTGTCCCATTTGAAACCTTTGAGAGGTTCGCCCCCTCCTCTCTCTCCTCCCCTCCCCCCTCCTTCTGCTTTCCCTAAATGGAAGGCGAAGAGGGTCCCACCGTGACCACCGCCGAAACCGCCATCACCACCACCACCACCATCCCCACTGTCACCACATGCGGCACCGATTCCCCCCCACCATTCCCGCCGCACGATTCTAATGTCTCACCCGTTGGATCTCCCGATCGCGCCTCCTCTGAGATTCAACCACAGCCGTCTGATGATGACCCTGATCAATCGTCTGGGGCTGGTGGTCTCTCTGAGGATCTCAAACAGAAGATTATTAAACAGGCAAAAACCCCTCTCTCTCTGTATATATATATATATATATATATATATATATGTGTGTGTGTGTGTGTGTGTGTGTGTGTGTGTGTGTGTGTGTGTGTGTGTATCTCTATCTCTTTTTTTTGGCATGTGGAAAAGTGAACCCTAGGAGTTTCTGTTTGATTTTTAAAAGGAATATGATTTGTAGCTGATAATTGGATATTGCATAGACCTTGCAATATGCGTTGTATTGATTATGAACCCTAGAATCGCATTTATCATCCCGATTGTTTGAGTAGCTTTACGATTTTTGATATTATGCTCTTAATTCGTACTTGTTGCGGCATAAATTTCAGTAACAACTCAAAAATTGGTAAAATAAATGCAATAAAATTGTTGTGATTTGATTTCCGTTTTTCGTACGCATATAGGATAAGTTAATTTGAATTGAGTGCGTATTTGGAACCGCTTTTTGAAGCCACATTAGTATAGACCATAATATACTAATTTCTGTGCCCACTTTGCTGATCGTTAAACCAAATTTTAGTTTCACTGAAGTCGAAATTTTGACTCGTATTTGGAACCGCTTTTTGAAGCCACATTAGTATAGACCATAATGTACTAATTTCTGTGCCCACTTTGCTGATCGTTAAACCAAATTTTAGTTTCACTGAAGTCGAAATTTTGACTCACATCGAGATTTAGTCAAATAGCGAAAATGAAATGTAGATATTTCACGTAGTAACTGTTTTGCTATACTAATTCTAAGTTCTCATGTAAGGATCATTTGTCAATTCTTTGTGGATTTGCAGGTGGAGTATTATTTCAGCGATGAAAACTTGCCCACTGACAATTATATGTCGAGTATGATTAAAAAGAACAAAGAAGGTTATGGTGAGTGTTTAGTGTTATTTTTTTTTATTCAACTTAGTTTTAGTTGAATGCGTTTTTGTACCGAACTGAAGCTTGTATATCTTTTCTTCTGATTTGATTCACGTTAGCCAAATGTCTTTCCCCAATTGTACCCCAAATGGCTTCTTATTTCTTCTTCTGTGATTGATTTGCAAATTTGCAATGGCGCTTTTTATAAGACAAATGCAGGAAAAGTCATTCTAAACAAAATCTTATCGTATTATGGTATAGGTGTCTATGAACTTTGTTCACCCGTTGGTTTAATCACTTTTCCCATGTAATAGGCTAATAAAACTTTGGACGGGCATTAATTTTTTTCCAAGTGATTTATTTGAGTAATGACTCCGTTAAGAAAATAAGATAAAGGTTCGTGTGAAGAAACTCATCCTCAATCATCCAAAGTAGAATTAATCTGATGCAGATTCCTCCATTTGGCAATATAGAGTATTGAAATTACCAAGTGACAAATTGATTTGCAATTTGTTTGACTACCATGACTTCATGTGGTTGGATGTGGATCTAAACCAATCTATTCCAAGGTGTTTTATTTGTCATTTTCTAGTACATGCTTTAGGGGTGCTGAAAGTTTATAATGTTAATTATGTTTATATTAATAAAATCTGGCATTAATAGAGTAGAGGAGATGAAGGTGATGAGTAAAGCAGGTACTTCTGACGGCTTCCCTTGCCTGGATGTTTTCCTGGTGGAGCCAAATTTGGCTGTGCCGAGCATCTGGGTTGGTGTTGAATGACCATGTAACTGACTGCTGACTGATTCCTTCTCTATTCATTAAATTCTATTGCTAAATTCAGAATTAGAAATTTTTTTCGTTCCTTTGGGTTATTCTTGTTTCTAATTAGTGTAATTGCGGTGATATATCACTTCTGGGAAAGGGGGTGATTACTTCTCTGGCAGGAAGATGAGAACTTTATTAGACTTCGTTATTTCCTTATGCTGCTTGTGTATATGAGACTGTTCACCACTAGCTCAAACCCGTGTGGCATTGGTATTTGTTTATACATCAAATTGCTCGTTCTGTGTTGGTAAAAAAATCTTAGTTGTAACAAAAAGAAAAATTATTAGTTGTCTCCTTTCCTTCACCCTGTCATATTAACAGTTTTCGCTAACTTTTGGCATATTCTTTTGCAGTTCCTATTTCAGTTATTGCTTCTTTTAGAAAAATGAAGAAGCTCATTCAAGACAATTCGTCCATAGCGGATGCATTGAGGGAGTCTACCCTCCTTGTAATGTTCTTATTTTGTTCTCTTGTGAAAAATTAAGTGCAAGTTGAATCACGAATATGCTAAAAGACAAGCATAAATTTCCTTTTTGTAGGTTGTGAGTTCGAATGGGAAGAAGGTGAAACGGATTCATCCCCTTCCTTCAACTGATAACAGGGACCCAAAGGTAACCTTTTGAGCTTGATTTTGATTTTTTAATTTTTTTTTTCCTTGATTTTTGATGTATTATTTTTGGAAAACTTCAAGCATCTAATTTATGCATTATAGTGCACTGTTTTGGTGGAGAACCTGCCTGAGGATCATTCGGTGGAGAACCTTAAGACCATATTTGGTGAAGCTGGAAAGTATGTTCTTTTCCTTCTTTTTCTCCCCATGCTGTGAGCCTGTGACATTATTGTTCTCTTCATTTTTTTTATAGTAGCATGCTTTTCAATTTTTCAGAATAAAAGATTTACGCATACTTGACCCACATGCATTAGAAGCGTCAACAAAAGGTGGCAAGACTGAGAAGCTGATTAGTAATAAGGTATGGTTTCTAAACTTTATGTGCATGATTATACTTGCTAATTCTCAGAATCTGGTGATTAAGAGGATTCGGTTACCGAGATACACTATCCATGTTCGGGATTTTTTTGGTTGGGAATGTCTTATGTTTTTGTGGTCTGAGGCAACTGCTGCCTTTATGCTTATATTTGAGGTCTTTTTGGGGACAATTTTGAGATATTTGGGCAGCCTTTTGTAATGTGTATTGTTTTTTGCTGCAGTTGCATGCCCTTGTGGAGTATGATACCGTGGAGGCTGCTGACAAAGCTGTAAGTGTTTGTTCTTTTCCAACATTATCATCATCAAAATAATCATCATTTTCGTTGGGCCCAATAGCCCGGATAATCAATCCTTAGCTTACAGTTTCGTTCCTGGTGGTATGGATCAGGTCATTACTTTAAACAATGAGGGGGATTGGAGAAATGGCATGCGGGTGAAGCTTCTAAAGCAAGTGGTACTTGATCCTGACATTTTTCCTTTCTCTTTTTCTATCTTCACTTTTGGCTATAAGAAAGAGTTAATGTTGGTTTTATTTGCATCAGGGAAAGTATGGACAGAGAAAACAACCCTGGAGGGGTTTTGATTCTGAGAAGAGTAGCGGCAACAGAAGTAACGATCAAACAGGAGACGAGGAGAATCATACTGTAATTGAGAAACATAATGATGCACGGACAACTGATGAAGAGGTAAGTGGTGGTACTTTCATAGGAGTCCTTGATGGATCCAGTTCCATACAAGTCTTTTGTTACACTTGACTGGAATTAAAGTTTTGACCTTTTTCGTTCTGCCATTCTAGGACGGAGAGCGAGTTCCCAAAGAGAAAACTGGGCATAGAGGTCGAAATAGGGGGCAACCAGGAAGGCAAAAATACCGTGGGACCAATGGATTTGGTATGTCGTTGAACCAATTTTTTGAATAGGTTCTTTTCCTTTATAGACTCTATCCCCTTAATCTAACCTAAATGTTTCCCCAGGTCCTGGAACTACATCGGCCAATCACGGCATTGAACCTTCAAAGCCACCACCCGGCCCAAGGATGCCTGATGGAACCAGGGGATTCACAATGGGGCGAGGGCGGACTCCGAGCACCGCCCAGACCTAGCAAGTGGTTTGATCACCAGATCTATAGTGTTTTTGTGTTTCATAATGTTTGTGTATGTATTGCACCGAGATCTGGTAGAACCGTAGTGTGTGTGTGTACTCATGCCGGCGGACTTATGTGAATATGCATCTATCAACCGTAATCCGAATTTATGTTGAACTTTTGTTGGGTTTGTGAATCAATACTAGTGTTAAACCCCAGGTGGGCACTGGTAGTCTGCATTTCCCTTATAGGTAGTGCTATTCAATTATTCATACACCCCTATTAATTTCCGAGCATTGGATCAAAGATTCATGACAAAAGATTAACAAGGTGGTGTTGGGTGGTTTCTAGAGAAATATAGATTTGAACTTATGCAGTGGTGGACATACTATTTGATCAAATGATCTAACCAACATCTGCTATGACGTGATATTATTTAACATGCTGTCTTCAATCGATACGTTTACCTAATCGACAGGTAAATTAGGTAAAACCTAACACTAGGAGGCTTTGGGATTGTCAACTAACGAATGGCAAAAATGTTGAATTTCATTTCTTCACGACAAAAGTCAACTAAAGAATACCTTCCCTAATCCTCTCTTTCAGTTGACACCTCATCTCAAACCAGGCCAAAGTTCGGGAAGAGATCCCCTTCGGATAATTGTAGCTGTTAAATGAAATTTCAAGTATCAAAATTTCCGAATTATTAGAACTTGGTCCCACAAAGTTCCATATCCGGACACGCTGTCTGATCCCCACGCGCCATTTGGCGCTTCAAGAACTCGATTAAAAACAGAAATGCGGTGCGAGAATTTCAAAGTTTCCTCTTTCGCATTCCCTCCGGCATTCCTTTCTTTTTCTTATTTTTGGGTATAAAATGCTCCAAAACTCGGAACATCTTTTCCTCTTCGTCTTGTCCAGTTTTTAATGGACTCACCAACCTCTCCGAGATCTGAATCTTCATCATCTCCGTCTTCTTCCGCCGAGACATGACGTCGTCATCATCTTATTCTCTCACTCTCCTCCGCCGTCTCTCTCCTCTCCAACTCTCTCGCTCCCGCCACTGCTCCTCCTCGCTTTGCACACCCGTTCGCCGCCGATCCGTTTCGGCCTTTTCGTTTCGGAGTTCCCGTATCCGATACGATCTTCAGGTTTGTTTTCTGGTATCTCCGGTTCGTTTCTTATTTTCTGTTTGGTTGCCGAGAAAGCCAACTGTGACGAAAAGCCCTCTCACAGGCTCGTAGTGAAATGCTTATTCTAATGTGTTCTGATTTCATACGTTATCAATTGCAGTTGATCGGGCGGAGAAATGGGCGCCGCTTTCGCTACAGTTCTGTCGATTTCGGGTCCTTTGATTCTGTAGGCCTCATAGTTTTTGTTTGGTTCATATAAGGGGTTTGTAATTTAGCTAGATTTCGGTTCCGAATTTGCTTTGGTGCCCTTCTTAAGTACTGGCTTTGAAGTGTTTTATTTTTATTTCGATTTTTGAACTGAAATGCTATCAGGGGCGCATATATGAATGGCTTTTTTTTTCTTTTTCTTCTCAGGAATCAGCTGATATAACACCACTTGATGATTGGGGGACCGGACGTGAAGAGTCTACAGGGTACATGATTTATTCCAGCGGCGAAGATAGTGACGGAGAGTTTGTAGTAACCCCCGTTGCTGATATTGATTTGCCTGCCATCACCGTAGCAGCTGATGATGCTAGGACTGTCACTGCTCACCGGCTTGCAATGCTTGGACGTCAGCGTAAGAAGCACAGGCAAGTATGCCATCTGTTTATCGCGCATTGCTCACAGACTCGAAGGAATATAAACTTTTACATATTTAGCTAAAGCGGTTGTGTTTCATAGTTTGAGAGATACTCAAAATCACTTATTTATGTAATTGTATTTCGCCATGAGTTATGATAGATTTCAACAAGTGATTTTAAACGTACAAAATTTTACGATGAGAAGTAGGTTTTCTTTTGGTCACGTGGTTGAACTAGCAGTGTATGTGGGTCTTAGTCTGATTGTCGTTTACACTTAACATTTGCAGGATCAGACATGGCGTATTACTCAACATGGGATTGATACTGTTCTTAGTGGTGTTACTTTTATATGTGGATTCATGTGCGTGGAGGATTGTTAGACTACCTTTGGCACCATTTCACTTGACATGCCCCTTTTTTGTTTCAGCCATTTTAGCCTCTTGCGCGGGATATGTTTGTGTTCCTCTACTCTATGTCTTGAAGATTCGTCAAATTATCAGAAAAGAAGGGCCTGCGAGGCACTCCTTAAAGAAAAGAACTCCCACGATGGGTGGACTATTTTTTATACCAATTGGTGTAATTGTTGCGAAATTTATTGCCGGTTTTTCCTCTGTTGAAGTTTCTGGAGCTGCTGCAGCAACTCTTGCATTTGCTGCAATTGGGCTACTTGATGATATCTTAAGCCTCGTCAAGAAACATAACACTGGTTTATCTGCATGGACAAAATTTATTTTGGAGGTGAATTTACATTTGAGTTTTTCTTTCTCAAACTTTGTGTGTGGATTACCAGTTAATCTTAAGAGTTGATTCTAAGTTCTATGAAACTTTTTAGCAATATTTATGTTATGCTTATTTTACAGGTAGCTGTTGGAACATGGTTTTCGTATTGGTTGCATACAGCAAATGTATCATCACCCTATGGCATGTATATCTTCTTCTAACTATTTTTCTGATGGTAACTCACATTTCTGTTCTTATGATGTTGACTTGTTGAGTTTAAAAGAAAATATCAACTTGTGTTTGGTTCTTATTTGCTAACAGTCTTTCACAAAAAGGGTCTATTGCAATTTTCTCTCTTTTTTGGTTGTTTTTCTTGTACTGTTAAACCTTCCCGCTTATCCAGGGGTCATATTTGTGTAGCTGTTTCTCTCCCATTCGAAAATCATCCAAATTCAGATTGCTGAAATATGTTCGACAGGTGCTGTGTGATATTCTTAACTGTGAAAGTTGCAACTGGGATTGATACCATACACACTAAATTTAACTTGCCGATAGTGGGACATTTTGTTTTTGGATTGTCATGGCTGAGTTACTCTCCTGCTTCTATATAATAAATGCTTTACTCAAGGTGCTTCTACTCAAGTTGTTCTTTTATTTCTCAATGCAGGAAACTGTTGGTTCCTCTACCTGCACTAGGACTCGTGTTCCTGGGAAAATGCTATCTAATGTTGGCTTCATTCTGTTTCGTATCTATGGGAAATGGGGTTAACTTAACAGATGGTCTTGATGGTCTGGCTGGAGGGTCTGCTGCGTTGGCTTTTGTAGGAATGTCGATTGCAGTTCTTCCAATATGTTCTGGTCAGTGTAATTGTCATTGCATGTCCGTTTTATGTTGATGTTTAGCTTTTCCGATTTGGTTGAACCTGTACTAGCGCAATTTCACCAAGGGGTTGGATATTTTACAGTTCTTAATCATTGAGAAAAAACTTATCCTTTCTACATAATTCTGGATTACTAAATTTTTGACTGCCTTATGAAACAGACCTTGCTATATTTGGAGCATCAATGGCAGGAGCTTGTGTCGGTTTTCTTTTGCACAACCGATACAAGGCATCTGTATTCATGGGTGATACCGGATCCCTGGGACTTGGGGGAGGGTTAGCTGCAATGGCTTGTTGCACAGGGATGTTTTTCCCTTTATTTATTTCATCTGGAATCTTTGTCATCGAAGCCTCATCAGTTATTTTGCAGGTTTGTTACCCATGCGAGTAAACATGTCGTCCATTCCTCTGTCCGTTTGATTATGTTTTGTGATTCAGGCAAATGGATGGATTTCACTCTCGTAATTGGTTTTAGAGTTCAGTTTTTCTGCGAACTAATATCTTAGAGCTCTTTTAGGTACTATACTTCAAGACAACCAAGCGTTTACATGGAGCTGGGCGCCGTCTCTTCCGAATGGCACCCTTTCATCACCACCTTGAACTATGTGGATTAAAAGAACCGGTCATTGTTGCTGGTGCATACGCTATATCGTCCATACTTGCGGTGTGTGCGGGTTATCTTGGCCTTATTTCTGCATAGCATTTCGACGTTGCTACCATTCTTTGTAGCTACTAGCTAGGATTACTAGAATTAATTTTTGTATGTTTTTTAGTCTTTATTCTGTAATTGTTGGTTGCTGAGAAAATAGAGTAAATGTACATTTCAAACTTGTGTGCCAAACTTTGTTAACGAAAGTGAAACTATAGAATGGGCCATGCTTTAACGATATAGCCCACTTAAGTTGGACTCTCCTGTTTTGGGCTTCATCCTGGACTTCCAACTTCAACGCTAGTTACGCAATACAAATGGTGCATTGAACCACCACGCCACAAGACGATTCGATTTTTTTTTTGGTCACAAGACGATTCGGTTTTTTTTAAAGATATAGCCCACTTAAGTTGGACTCTCCTTTTTTTTTTTTTTTTTTGTCACAATTCGATTCGGTTTTCCGATTTGGCAGTTTTTATGCCCATCCCTACGATCTAGTGGTATTCCTCTTCACTTCACTTGTAAGTGAGAGGTCTTAGGTTCAATTCTCGCCAAAGACGAATTTGAACCACATTATTGCTAGTCCATTGTAAGGCTAAGCTCATCCTTCTTCTTAGTATAGGTCATATCGTTTGTTAAAAAAATACTTTATCGCTAAATTCCTAAGAAAAAAAAATTGAAAATGAAGTAAAATATAAGGGTGGAAGGTTATTCGGAAAAGCAAAACCCAAAACTAAAGGTGAGTAATCACAATATTTAATAAATCAAGGGACATTTTTGCAAATTCAAAGTCTTTATTCTCACCACACAAAACCCTAGTTTGGCCTTTTGATATAAAACCGAAAGCGCTTACTCACTCCCCTCAGTCTTCTCTGCTTAGGGTTTTTTACAGTCGGCCAAAGCAACCAGCAGCCACCTCCAACCCTAGCACCCAATCTCTCCGTTTCGCAGCCATGGTAAGCAAATCTAAAATCCAATCTCTTCTCTCTCATGTATTTCGTCTCCGATTTCATCTTCATTTTTGTTCAGAATTCAATCCGTGAGCTTTTTTTTGGTGTGTGTAAATCCCCAATCTTCCATTTTTATGTAGCTATGTTTCAGATCAAGAGCCCTCCTAGATATTTGTTTTGTGCAGATATTGGGTTTTTGAATGGTCTTTCGATTTTCGAATGCTTAACATTTGGTGCGAACGCCGCTAATGGAAAATTGGGTTCTGGTTTTTGGGTTCTTTTTTCTGAATTTTAATTAGTTTAATGTTGGGTTAGGATGCAGATGATGTGGTGTTTTGATTGGGTTTCAGTCAATTTTGTAGGTTGATTTGATTTCGGCTTTTATCTATTAGTTTTCTGTATATACTAATCATGTTCTGATGTGATAAGTTCAATTTTTGTTGATAGGAATGAAAGTAATTTATGAAAATCAAAACTTGTCGATTCTTCTTCGATTTTTTTTTCAGTGTTTTGAAAAATATTGTTATTTGGAGTGGATGGTTCAAATGTTTGTTTTTCAATCGGAAGACATTGGCACTAAAGACAGAAATTTCAATTGGAGGAGTGGGTCTGATGTAAAGATGTGCTCGGCATTATTTGTGTTTGTTGCGTATCATTGTTGGCGCTAGATCTTCCTGTTTTGACATGTTCCTTTTTTATGTGTTCCGCAGTCGAAGAAGAAGGTTAGAGAGCCAAAGGAAGACAATGTCACCCTTGGTCCCATCCTCAAGGATGGAGAACATGCCTTTGGTGTTGCACACATTTATGCGTCATTCAATGACACATTCATTGTAAGTAAACTGATCTGTTTCCAGGCATTTTATGCATAATTCATTCTGTCTATTCTTCTGGTTGTAATGTTGATTCCTTGTTTATGTTTCAGCACGTGACTGATCTTTCAGGAAGAGAAACCCTTGTCCGTATCACTGGTAAGGAAATTCTCTCTTCTAGACTTTAAGATCAGCTAGATAGGCTTTTCTATTTCATACAACTTGGGCTCGTGTTGGGGTTTCGTTTAGTGAATGCTTTGGTTTATTTGTAAGTTTTATTTCAAAGAATGTGTAACAATCCTAACTGTAGCGTGATGAATTTAGCCACCTATATGTTCAGATGTTTCGTTACAAATAGTAATTTGTTATGTTTCATAAAGTATGCTTTTCTTTAAATGCAGGTGGTATGAAGGTGAAGGCTGACAGGGACGAGTCTTCCCCATATGCTGCTATGCTTGCAGCACAGGATGTTGCGCAGAGATGCAAGGTCTTGATCTATTTTCATTACACTGTCTATCTTTCTTTCTGTTCTTGAGTTAATCGTATTTCTTGTGAAGGTCATCTGGACCATTTTGTTCGATTGTGCCCATTATTACTAAACCTCAGTGCAATATTCCTAGTATTATAATATTTTTCTTTCTGCTTCCATTTAATGTGTCTTAACTTTTACGAATGCAGGAATTGGGTATTACTGCACTTCATATTAAGCTCCGTGCCACTGGTGGGAACAAAACTAAAACACCTGGTCCAGGTGCCCAGTCTGCCCTCCGGGCTCTTGCTCGTTCTGGAATGAGAATTGGTCGTATAGGTATGCCCTTAATTTCTTCAGTAAAGCTGTCATATTGTCCAAGAGGGCAAATTTTGTCTGGCGTACATGTTTTTGATATTCTTTTTGCAGCTGTCTGTATGAGTATGGAATGTTGACCTTTTTAATATCGTTTTTCAGAGGATGTGACTCCAATTCCAACTGACAGCACCCGTAGAAAGGGTGGAAGGAGAGGAAGGAGGCTGTAAGCTTGCACCTCGTATCTGGTCAGAATTGCTTGTCAGGGTAGTTGCTGTGCCTCTGTCGGATTATGTTACTTCGAAATTAGGCGCTGTTACCTTCGGTTTCGAAACTCTCTAGTTTTTTCCTATGTTTTTCCAAAGATTTATTTCCAATTAATTCGGAAAGAGTTCTGCTACTCTTTAAGTTTTGTTTTGTTATTTACACTGTTATTCTGGTCTGCAATGAAGTATCTTTTGGTCTATTTTCTTCTTGCTGTTGGTGCAATTTCCTTCTTGCTGTGATTCTGGTCCGCAAGGGATTCTGCTAATTCATATTACTTGTGCAACTCATCAAGTGCAAACGTAGATACGTGGGTAACAAGTCTTATACTGTGCTCGGTTTTGCGTTAAATCTTCCGTTAGTTCTAAATACTTCATATCCTATGCATTAATGAAACCTGATTTGGTTTAATTGCCAGAAAATCATGCACGACGTCAACCCGATTTGGTTTTCGTTGCTACGAAATCAACCGCAGTAATATTTTCCTTCTATAAAAACATATAAGCAAATCATCAAATCCTATCCAGAGTGAGAGTAGAAGCTAGCTGACAAGATGAAAGGGGTTACTTTCTGCTAACTTCTGCTACTCGGTGCCTTGGCCATCGGCCAATATAGCACCTGCAGCTCTGGTTGTATCATCGGGACCAAGTACTTCGTGCGCATTGTCAACAATGGCGACCACAAACCAGTCGACTTCACTTGCAAATCCGAGGACGATGACATTAGCTGGAATCTTCCTAGCACGGGAGCGCAGTTTGAATTCGGATTCCTGCTCAATCTCGACACATATTTCAACTGCAACATAGAGTGGATGGAATATACTTGTACAGGATCAAATTTGATGACCATGTCAAAACGTATGAGTGGATTAATAATTAAATTCAACATGAAAATGGCATATTGTTACCCAAAAGAAATAATAAAAAGGATTAGTCTTGTGGCGTGGTGGTTAAATTCCTTCCACTTAGATATGCCAAATTATAATTTACGACAAGAAAGATTCGAACGTGAACATGGACAATTCCAAGCTATCACCATGAGCCCACACTTCCTTGAAATATACTTGGGCCCATATAAAGGCCCAAAGGAGAGAAGCCCAAAATGGGTAATAAAAATGGACCTGAAGTCTAGCAAAATTACGATCCCGCCCGTCCAGCGCCCACCATCAAACCACCGCCCCTTGCTGATCGAAACCATCCACCCGAAATTCTCAATTCGGGATCGAAAGAATGAGCGAGGACTCCAAGACCAGAGGCCTTTCCGGCGGCCAGCAGGGGCAGAACCAGAGCCAGCAGCAGTACTACGGCACCTTCCAAGGCGTCGCCAACTACTACCCTCCGCCGCCGCAGCCATCGCCTGAGCCGGTTGTCGGGTTTCCTCAGCCGGTCCCACCTCCCCGTTCATCCGGCCGTCCTCCGTTGCCTCCCCATCATCACCACCACCACCACCACCATCACCAACATGGATACCAAACGGTTACTGGTATGATCGATAACCAATTTCTTTTCCGTGCTCATGAATTTTTTAATTTCCTTTTAATTTTTGTTCGTTTTATTAAATCGGGTTTTTGGGGTTTGGAGGTTATGCTGTTGTGGAAGGAAGACCTGTAAGGGAACGACGCCTTCCTTGCTGTGGCATCGGCATAGGCTGGTTATTGTAAGTTGATTCCTTGCAGTTCCATCTTTTTTTTTTTTTTTGAAGTTTTGTTTTACGGTCCTTTGTTTTTGTGTTGTAAGCATTGAAACCTTCTAACAATTCATAAATTTCCCAGAGAACATATTGGTTATGGAAGATTTAGTCAAGAATTAGAATGGATAGCTACCGGATCGATACAAAACATGTTGGTTTTGTGTGTTGATCATCATTTGTCCTGACATAATTAACTAATGTATCGAACGAATACCATTGTGGAATTCTTTCCTTTCCCAAACAAACCATGGACTTTTCTACTAGCTATGTGTCTGCCCGTTAAGTCGCTGCATTCTGTTTTTTAGTTCTGCTTATATATCAGTGGCTTCCCATCGTCAGTTGTGGGACAACACCAACCTGTGCCGTCTTGGCTAAGGCAGCTCGAATCTTGCCGCTGGTTAGTAGTTACATGGTTGGACCCAGTATGTTCTCACAGGAAGCAGTTTATAATGGGATGATCATTTGTTGGACAAATTTTGATCTTTAAAATTTAGGGAGTTCTGCTAGTTCCGGACTTCATTATAGGATCATGATAAGAAAAAGTCTTCTTGATGCTTACCATTGAAATTTTTAATCTTTTGACTAACAAGAATTGTTCCGTTATCATTCTTCTGGCTGGCTGTTACTAAATACTGACAGATTACACTTTGACTCTTTCTGAAGGTTTATAGCAGGTTTCTTTCTTGGAGGCATCCCCTGGTATGTTGGAACTTTCATCTTACTTTGTGTGCAGGTGGACTACAGAGAAAAACCTGGATATGTAGCATGCACAATAGCTGTAAGTGTTCCTTCCTTATGTTTCGTATCATAAAATCTACATGTGCAAGAAATTCTTTTCATTGTCTAACTCCCACAGACATAGTAACAGTTTGAGGATTCACGAAATAGTGATAAAATTTGCAACCAACAACACAGTGGCACTAGACATATCTGGTTTTAGATAACCATGTACATAATAGGAACTCATGCATAAGGTTCAGACTTATCTTGTTTAGCATATTATTCAAAAGTTGAAATTTTGGATAAGTGCGTGATGTTGGTTATGAACTTTATAATGTCACTAATTTGGCAATATTAGTGCTTCGAAAGAATTAGAAAAGTGAAAATCCGAAAGAATCTGATTTCTACAGTTTTAGTTATACAAGAGCCCCGCAAAAGGTCTAATCGTTATGGATTTCCTGAATGATTTAGAGAATTTGTCTCATCCACCATTAGTCCATGTATCATTGACTTGATGGATGATGGTTGTGGTTGTTACTTTAATTGCTTGTTTGTTAGTCTTATAGCAAGGCCTGCAATCTTGGGTAACCTCGCCTTTGTTATGGGTGGAGGGTTGTTGCCCCTAGTTAAGTATGTATTAGTGTTGGAGCGGGAAAATTGGGTTCCTCCAATTCTTAAACCAGTAATTGTAACCATGTTGAGAAGCACGCATGGCACCATCTTCGCTTGCCATCACTGAGGGAGGAGGGGGTACCTGCAAAAAACACTCCGACTCCTCAAGTCAGTGTTTGTTCAAATTGCCGTACATTATACCTAATACCATTTCTCTCACCTCCCTATGCTGGTGTGATTATTGGCCTTTAAAGGCATAAAATGCTTGGGCTCCAAGACCTACTTTCTTTCTATTTCTCCATGTTCCGCATTCCATGCAAGTGTTTGATCACGTTCCTTAATTCTATCCCCAGTCCCCCAAGTTTAGAAGTCATGGGAAGTGGCACATTGCTTGAGCCTTAATTTCTGCACCCAAAGTTAGTAATTTCCTTACTGCCTGTCCTAAGTCGACGTACCATTGCACGAATTTAGCGATTGTTTCAAGCCACCATATTCTAATTCTAAGGTGTGGTCCAGTTGTTATAAACATGTTATGCTATGAGGACATCTAGTGTTCTTCGTCATTGGGGTAATGCTGTTTACTTGATGTTCATTCCTGCCGTACTCGAGTTCGTTTAGAAGATAGAAATAGAAGCTGTACCCTAGTGTTTTTTTGGGTTCATTGTTTTGACTGCTTAGTTGATAGAAGCAAGGTATACACATGGCTTTGCTTTCGTTTTGAGTTATGTTTTTGCATTTTTTCAGTCGATTCTTGCTGTGATTGCTATTACTCTGGGCGTAACGAATGGAGCTGAAAACCTGATGAGGTTTCATTAAGGACTGCGAACGGTGATCTGATCCTGTGTCTGTACCTAGCCTTCACTCGAAGGAGCTGTGGGGGATGGATAGTGCTGATGATCCATATGTTGGTTTGTCCTGCACATGTACTTGACAGGAGAGTAGCGGGTGTTTGTTGTATCTATTCAATATGGTGTTCTATTTTCTCAGAATTTGCAAGCATTCATTACTCAAAACTACATACATACAATTATTTTGTGATTATATCCAGATGGCCAATGCCGTACACCTTTCTAGATTTCTTTCTCAATGAAATTCCGTAAAAACATGGACTCGTCGATGCAACATACTATTCAAAAGCGGCATTCGTCGCTCATTAGGCTATGCAAATGGCAATCCATCCATCCAGAAATTGGTTGGCGAGACTAAACTGCCTATTAGTAACTGTTACATTTCAACTTTCGTTTTCACCGGTCCCATTTGTTGGCATCACAAATCCAAGTTTCTTCAATTAGCACCCCTTTCAATTTAGTTTCAGTCCCAATAATTACGACTTTTCTACTTTTTACTTGAAAATCTGATTCATAAGGGGATCCTGAGAATCCTCCAATCACATCTGTTTATTGTACATTGTGCGGTTAGAAATTATTGTAAATTTTTTTTTATTTAAAATTGAATATAAACAGTACCTGACAAAAACTAGCTGCATTATGTACAATAAACGGATGAGATTAGAGGATTTCCGGGATCCTCAAAAAAAGGATCCGGCGAGGATCCTCTCTCCAAAACTAGAAAGATTTATTTTTGGGTTTGCCAAACAGGCCTACTTGTAAAAAGGCCAACTGATGGCCTTTAAAAAAAGCCCATATTCATTCCATCAATGGAAGTAGGGTTTCGTCCCGATATATGAACAAAACAAAAACCCTAGCCTGCGCTTCTCACACCAGAGAGAGAACCCTCAGAGATCTTAGCCGCGTCTTCTCCCATTCTCCGACATGGGTGTTTTCAAGGTAAGCCTGCGTATCTTCTTCTCCGATATCCCCCTCTTCCCAGAAATGGAGGTTTTAGGGTTTTGAGCTGCAACTAACGGCGTCGTTTTTGTGTCACAGTTCCACCAGTACCAGGTCGTCGGGAGGAAGCTCCCCACCGAGACCGATGAGCAGCCGAAGATTTACAGAATGAAGCTGTGGGCCACCAATGAGGTTCGCGCCAAGTCCAAGTTCTGGTATAAAACCTTGGCCTGAGCTCAGATTATCTGATCCCGAATTTGCATGGTCGAATTCTGGGTTGTTTCTGAAATATTTAACTGTTGATTTTGTTTGGATTAGGTATTTTCTGAGGAAGCTTAAGAAGGTGAAGAAAAGCAATGGCCAAGTTCTTGCCATCAATGAGGTTTGTTCCACTTTCCATTTGTGTTTAATTTGATTTGATCTATATTATTTTCTCTTTCGTCCTAAATGCGGTTTTCGATGGCGAAATGTGGGTTCAGAATACATACAACATAGCTGCTGTGATTGTTCTTTCTTTAGTTTTATAAAACCAATTTTGATAATTCAAAGTCGAACTAATCTCAATGTTTTTGGTGTATTCCAAAATTACTTTCACAATGACGAATAACTGTATTAACAATGAAGTAAAACAGCGTTGACGGTGACGGAGAGCACCGAAATGAAGTTAATGCCAATGACGAACAATACATCATTTCTTTGCATTTATACAGATCCGTATGCATAATGCAGCATTCTTACATGTCTTTAGGAACGCGGACGTGTTGATTGTTATAGCTCTTGGATTACATTTTCGATTCCATTTTTGTCTTTTATGGTCTAGCACTTTAATGTGAGAATGGCAACTGTTATATCTATGCAAGATGCTTCCGTAAGCGTGTTGGCTTTTTGTTCAAGTCTATGTTATTCATCATTTGTTCTGTTTTCATAATTATTGATGTGATGTTTCAAATGCCAGATTTAAGATTATTCTTGATGTTGTCGGAGATAGTATTTATCTATTTGTTTGGAATCTGCTTGCAGATCTTTGAGAAGAACCCAACAACCATCAAGAACTACGGTATCTGGTTGAGGTATCAAAGCCGGACAGGTTACCACAACATGTACAAGGAGTACCGTGACACCACTCTAAATGGTGCCGTGGAGCAGATGTACATTGAGATGGCATCTCGCCACAGGGTCAGGTTTCCTTGTATCCAGATCATCAAGACTGCCACCATCCCCGCTAAGCTTTGCAAGAGGGAAAGCACCAAGCAATTCCACAACTCCAAGATCAAGTTCCCGTTGGTGTTCAGGAAGGTTAGACCACCATCCAGGAAGTTGAAGACTACGTACAAGGCATCAAGGCCCAACTTGTTTATGTAATTTGGTAACTCGACCAACAAGCTTAAACAGGGGTTAGTGTCAGATAAGTCTCTGAATCGTTCTGGTAGAACTCTCGGTTACTGTTTTTTTGGGTATTTGTTTTGACTATCTTAGAAGGACAAACAATTGGAGTACCTTTGGGGGTTCTAAATCCCATTTTTGTTCACTTCAAAATTTGCAATTGATTATGTTTGTTGCTCGATTTTCACTAATATTGTTGAATGTTACCCTCGATTTTCTATTTGATTTATTTTGCCTTACTCAAATGGTTGTTTCTCTATGAATGTTGCATACTGTTTTGTACTTTTTTTTTCATTTGCTAATGTTAAAGGATTGTGCTATTCACACACACTTTTACCTCCTAGGCTCCTACACACCCTTGCTATTTTGCTTATTGATCTTCAATTCATTTGATCTGACTGTTAAAAGATGTGTGTGAAAAGTAAAAATAGGTGTGTGAATAGCAGTACCGATATTAAATCTACCAGGCGTGGCGGATGCGTGTTGAAACATGGTAGTTTTTATGGTTCGATAAGTTATGATTTAGCAAGTGTAGCTAATGGAATTTGGAGATTCAATTTTTGTTCAAGAAAGTAAATTTTTCAGTTGGTCAGGAATTCAAGTGGGAGATTAAATACTATCATTTTAAGCAAAAAGTTTACTCATTACCTATTCAAAATCATCAACACCTTTGCCAAATCATACCAGATATTCCTGCTTTTGATGAGAGATATGACATCCAAATTAGTATGCCACTCATATTTTGTGCTTCAAAGCGTTTTTAAAGTAACAAGAAACGCTTTAGACCATTTTTGATAAAAAAAAGTTAAAAGTACTTATGTGTAGAAACGCTTTTAAGAAAGGCTTTTAATAAACCTTCTTGTAAGTAAAAGTGCTTGTTGAAGAAATAGTTCCAAACGAAGCCGTTTGGACGTGGCTACGAAGGGGCTAGAATCATTTCTGGGAATAATATGCCATTCTCCATAAAATTATATAATCTTCTATTCTATTAAGAAAACTTTTCTTGTCAACTTTTTGTTTCTTTTTTCTTATTTTGCCCTCACTTTTGATACACAATATTGACACGAGGAGGGTAAAGCAGTAATTTTGTATATTTTGAGAAAATGATAATTATATCCCAATTTTTCCTATTTTACCCTTTTTTTTATTAGAAAATGACAATCGTATACTTATTTTTCTAATTTTACCCTCACTTTTGATACACAATTTACATAAGGAGGACAAAACAATAATTATGTAATATTGAGAAATTATTCATACATACAAAATGTGTGCTATCTGCTAGTTACTATTAACTTTAAATCCATAAGAAAAGTTAACTTTGAATCCTTTTGTAAGAGCTCAACAAGGATGGTCAAAAAAGTCGGCAGGCGGTCAATGTGTGCCTTTTTCCATAAGTAATTAGCAGAGAGCACATACTTTGTGTGTGAACAATTTCTCAATATTACACAATTACTGTTTTGTCCTTCTTATGTAAATATTGTATCAAAAGTGAGGGTAAAATTAAAAAAAATAAGTATATGATTGTCATTTTCTAAAAAAAGAGAGGGTAAAATAGGAAAAATAGGGATATGATTGTCATTTTCTCAAAAGATACAAAATTAGTATTTGCCCTCCTCATGTTAATATTGTGTATCGAAAGTAAAGATAAAACAGAAAAAAGGAGATAAAAAGTTGACAAGGAGTGTTCTCTTAATAGAATAGATAATCAAGCACTGTAGAATTACTTTTGGGAATAATATGCCATTCTCCACAATGAAAAAGAAACTGTAAAAGGTCAAGAAAAAGCTTGCGTACGCCTGTTTTATGAAACGGGCTGGTTCTTTAAATTTAAGCTTATATGCTGCTCACATGATATAACAAATCCAAGAGACTCCTCTCACAAAAATATATGTATGAGTTTGTCTCTTGTCTTAGATTCAAGCAAACCACAATAAAATCCAAGGACACAATATACTATATACATGTGAAACTGAAAAACGAGCTAGAAAAATCAATTAAGCCCCTAAGTTGTTCTTCCATTAAGATTAAGCACTCCACCGACCTTAAAGTTTGGCCTTTTTTTACTGACAACTTTTGTGATTTGGCGTTAATCATCATTTGTATGTAAGACCAGAAAGCCCGGCAATTTCCTACCACTTTCAACTTTGATCCAAGTTTTTGAAATTATCCACCTAACATTCATCCCATGATTCTCTCAAAGACCATCCTTCTTGTTTTTTCCCCTTAATTCTTTATCTTTATCTTCTCTCTCACACTAACTACCATCCATGAATTGCCCCATGCTACAAAGCCTATAGCTGTTATAGCTTAAACGGTAATACTTTTATTTTTGAGTCTTCCATGTCTGTGAATTCGTGATAACATGACATTTTATAAAACTAACATTTGAGTTTTGTACTTCAGAAAGAAACCATGTTGACAACTCAAAATAATTTAGAACATGACAAGTGATTAGCTTAGAGGTTTTTCTTTTCCAATTAAGCTCTCTAAAGTTTTTGTATATAAAAACTTATAGTTTTAAGGTGTTTTTCCTTCTGATGGGCTAATTTGGGTTTGCTTAATTAAATTTCTTTTCAAACAGTTTTTTCAAAAAGTTGAAGCTAAAATTGTATTTTGTATGAGAAAAAAAAAGTGTTTTTTTTCTTTCTCGAAATTATGAGTCTAAAACAGCATAAAATAGAAGCAGCTCTAACTATGTTTTTCAAAAACGCATTTTTTTTCTTCTTCATGTGAGGCAAGTGAACAGAAACTTTTAATGATACTTTCATGTTGACAATACTATCTCATCTTTTATTTTTGCTAAAAGCATTATAGTTTACCAAACATTTACCCTTTTTTTTTTTTTTTTTTTTTCCACAAATGTTTATTATCACGACACAAGCAATATAAAAACAAAAAACAACAGCAAACCAGCCTTGAGAAGTTAAACACATATCCAACTTTTCTTTCTCCAAATTATCCCGAAACCCATCCAAATCAGATCAACAGTACTACACATCCTAAAAGTGCTTTCGTATATGATGAAAAACTGAAATCACAGAGAGAGAGAGAGAGAGGTAAAGGGTTTTGGTTCTTCTCTTCCTTGGAATTGTTTCACTCAGAAATTGAAGAATGCAGACTTCTCTCAAGCTAGCATCTTTCACTATTTCTACATATTATCTTCTTCTTCTTCTTCTTCTTCTTCTTCTACCATTTGTTAGTTGCTCATTGCATGCAGATGTCAACCAACACAGCAGTCACCAGAACATAAAAGAAAATATTCACAAGGTAACGTTCTTAATTAAATCGGTTTTGTTTTCCTTTTCCGGCTTTTCAGATGAATTTTTTCTTCGTATTCTCCTTCTCGGCTTGTTATTTTCGCAGATGAGTCCCCGGATGACGTTTAACGTTACAGTTCATGGCCTCCTCTCATGGTTTTCAATTGGGTTTTTGATGCCCCTTGGAATACTTGTAATTAGAATGTCTGCTAGAGAGGAACGTGGGGCAACAAGAGCCAAAGTTCTCTTCTATCTCCATATTGTTTTGCAGGCAAGTTCTTAATTTTTTCCCTTTTCTCCTTCGAATTTGAGTTGTTTTCCGAAATTATCTAATTATAACTAAGAACACTAATTGTCCAATTATCATTAATTTCATTATCCTGATTAATTAAGATTATATGTTACACCATCAGTAATCTTTCGAGTTTTGATCTTTCTTCTCAATAATCATGAGAAGCCACTTTAACTTTAATCATGCTGTCCACTGTTTCTTTTTTTGTTTATAAACCTATCTGCACCCTTATTTAATTATTTTAAAGTTGAAAAACAATGCAACAATATTTGTCAATAACCATTTAATTACTTGAACATCAAGAAAAAGCAGGTTTTTTTCTTGTCTTTCTACTTAACTCATGAATTTGTCTCCTCCAACTCACTACGATCCTGCACTAATCAATTTTGCAAACTAATATCACCATCGTTTCAGATTATCACTCTCTGATACACCATGCATATACTGGCATAATTACTCCGTCGCCGCAATAATTCAGGCATGTTAAATACATCTGGTATCGTATATGATGTCATCTGATTAAACTTTGATCTATAACACAGGTGCTGTCGGTGCTTATTGCCACCGCTGGTGCTGTGATGTCCCTAAGAAACTTTGAGAACTCCTTCAACAACAACCACCAAAGATTAGGTCTAGCACTTTATGCTGCGATATGGATACAAACCCTACTAGGATTTTTCAGGCCTCGCAGGTAATCCATAATAGTTAATTCAGTGACAGTTTGGTCCACGTCTTAAAAATTGACAAAATCAACCCTAAAGTTATGAATCCTTACACCATTGGCCGGCCCCTCCTTCAATCTAAAACTTTTGTTCTCTGAACAGAAGAAGAAGTCAACAGTGTAACACTTTGTAATGCTAAAAGTTGTTTTTGTCAAAATTTAAAAGGCACGCTCTAAACTGTTAAACTATTGATCTCTCGTTATTGTTACATTTGGGATGAGGGTTTTTGTTTCTTGAAGGGGAAAGAAAGAAAGAAGTGTATGGTACTTGGCACATTGGATGCTTGGGACAGTGATATCCTTGGTAGGGATAATCAACATCTACACTGGATTAGAAGCCTACCATAAGAGAACACAGAGAAGCTCAGGGCTTTGGACTGTTCTTTTCACAGCTGAGGTTTCCTTCATTGCTGCGTATTATCTCTTCCAAGACAAAAGAGATTATATACAAAAACAAGGAGTGCTTTTAGGCACAACCAGGCAGCAACAGCAAGAAGATGAGGAAATTGCTCAAAGGCAGCACCAAAATCAAAAGGAGATGTTGCCAGCTCAGCAGCCTAGTGGCAAAGTCAATGCACTCAAGAACTTGTTTGACTAAAACAACATGGGTTTTGCTTTTTATTTTTGGCTTTTGTTTGTGAGTGCTTATTTGTTTTTAATCTTTTTTGCATGCACTGTATGCAACTGTGGGTGATTTTAACGGCAGAGACAGCGATGGAGTGCATGCATTAAAAAGTGGATGATGGAGAGGGTACTCAATAGTTGTATAGTGCTTTGTATCAGAATGTCAAATACATATAATTTGTTTACATATTTATTGACACTAATAAGAAGGAAACTTTGTGGAGTTTTTAATGTAGTGAATAGTCTTATATAAGTTAAGTTTTTCTATCAAACGAGATCTTAGAGTAATTTTCAGTGCAATTGTAAGTGATGCAGAACTTTCATTTGGTAAAAATTAGCACATTTAAGTCAAAGTTCACAATTCACATCATCAATGGTACAATGAACACATTCCCCTCGTGGCCTTCTAACATTTCTAAACATTGCCTAAGGGTGTTTTGGTAAACTAGATTACTAGTTTATCCTATACGGTATCGAAAATTTACTCAGACCCAACGTTTCTCTTACTAAACCTACTTTATAATTTTTTATTTTCAAATTCTTGTTTTACCTATATACTAAATGAGTTTAGAAAGAAAAGGCCAAAACGAGCCCATTATTGAAAATATCTCTTATTACCAAGGTTCTAAAAGGCGTTAGATACTAGTTGGGCGGTGAGCAGGAGTCTAGCGTCTAGGCAAACTAGACGGATTTAAGTAAATCTATTATATTTAGTGTAATTAAGTGTTTGTTTATACTTAAAAAGAAATATATATATATATAATTTCATTTTAAACTACAAAATAAAATGACATATATACTGTGAAGTATTAGAACATAATGAAAACATGGGGAACACGCATATAATGTGTGTTCATTTAAAAATTCAACAAGTCTCTTACAATTTAATGGAAATTGAAGGTTTTTTTTTTTTGTCTAAGTGAGTCGCAACCTAGACGGATGTCTAAGCATGTTTGGGTGGGTTAGGCAGACGCTTCAATAGGTTTATGCGTCATTTTTTAATTTTCAAACGGTTAGGTATTAATCAGAGCGGTGGCCAGCCGCTTAGCGCCTAGACGACGCTAGACGAGGATTTTTAGAATAGTGCTGATTACCCATCCCCACCCTTCCACAAAAGCACCATCTCTCTCCAACCTCCGACCGCCGAAACCCTTTGTCACTCACATTGAATGATTTAAATTCATTGAGTTTCAACCTCAAATTGGTTTATAACCAAATAGTTGAATTTTTTGTGAGAAGGAAGAATGAAAAACTAGGAGTCTGCACGCATACTCATTGGACTAGTTTTTAATGGTTGAGATTAAACAAATTGGTTTAATAAGATGATATCTCTTAATTGATTTATCATTAGGGTGTTGAAGTATTGCTTCTAAACTATGGTGGGATGAGATTTGAATCTTTGATTGTGGGTGGTAGGGAACGTGTATGTGGCATGGTTGGTTGGTTGGTGAGGGGATGAAGAACATTGGGTGTCTTTGGGTTTTGAGAGGTGGGGGTGGATGTCGGAGGTGCTTCTCGATGAGTTTCTCAATTTTTTTTTTTTTAACCCATTTTGTACGTGAGGTAAAATAGAAATTTCAAAGCAAAAAAATGTAAGTTTCGGTTAGAAACAGGAATTTCGGTTTCAACGAATCCGGATCTTGTAAAAGTTTGGATGAAATATGAATTATATCCGTTAATTGTACATTGTGCAGTTGAAAATCATTTTAAATGTTTTTATTTAAAATTAAACACAAATAATACCTAACAAAAACTAATTATATAATATATACATTAACAGACACGATTTACGATTTCTAAAATCCTGTTGGGGTTTCAATAACATTTCCCAAACCGTATGTACCCACCCAAACCAACCAGAATCCCCGTCCTCCTGCCTCCTCTCTTGACCCACAGGGACACAGTAGAACTTCTGCAGACAGTAGTGATCGATGGCTGACCACCACCATGATCATCATGACCATGACCATCATCACCACGATGATCATGATCATGATCATAGCCATGGGAGTTCAGCTGCAACGAATTCATGGGTGGGCGCAGATGGGAAGGTGTACCATAGCCACGATGGGCTGGCGCCACACTCACACGAACCCATATACTCCCCTGGCTACTTCAGCAGAAGAGCTCCACCTCTCGTCTCCAGGAATTTCAATGAAAGGGCTTTCACCATTGGCATTGGTGGACCTGTTGGTACTGGGTAAGTTGGGTAATTTTTGACATTTTTGAAAATATTATCACATTCATCAATTGCATCATTAGATTAAAAAGACTAGAAATGATGTAAAGATTGGCACTTTGTTTTTAGGGAAGTGAATTCCGCGCTCCCCTTTTCACCTTTTGCATTTCGCTATGCTTTTCTAGCCATTGGATTGAATGAATTAAAGGAGAATCTAAATGATAGAACGAAAGGAGGATTGCAGGAGGTGAAAAGGGAAGCGCGGAAATCCCTCTTCGTTGGGGGAAGTGAAGAGTGATACAATTTAACTTTGGATAACTTTGTGAAACAATCTAAATGATAGAAAATTGTTGCAGCATAACTATTTATAAATTTGTTTGATTTCTTCTGAATGATTTTGGGTTTTTTGTGATTTGGAATTCGTTCGTGCCTGTTTTATTTTCGTAGTTTTGAATACCAATTTGCTAGCACAAATCATACTGGTTACTGAGATTTGATGAAATGCTGCTTCACGACATACAGGAAAACTGCTTTGATGCTCGCTCTGTGTACACTTTTGCGTGACAAGTACAGTCTTGCTGCAGTAAGTAACTGTTCTTGCGACGAACAATTCAAAAGATTCAAGCTTTTGTCTTTATGATGTTCCAAATACTTCAAAAAACTGTTTAGCTTTCTACTAAATTGTATTGAGCTTCGCACAGTAACTGTTAAAGTCTACGCAGACCTTTAACACCCGTGTTTCAAGTTGATTGAGGCAAGTCTAAAGATAATAAGTGTAACAATTACAGGTGACAAATGATATATTCACAAAAGAGGATGGTGAGTTCTTGGTGAAGCATGGAGCACTTCCCGAAGAAAGAATACGTGCTGTGGAAACTGGGGGCTGCCCACATGCTGCAATTCGTGAAGACATCAGTATTAACCTTGGCCCTCTTGAGGAGCTTTCTAACTTGTACAAGACCGACATACTGCTTTGTGAATCAGGCGGAGGTATTTTCTAGAAACAGTTAAATGACTATTACAGATGACTGATACTCATGTTGGAATTGCACTTGAGTTTGAATGAATTGATGGAGCCATCTGGAGTTTGGTATTGATTTGAGAAAATGTAGCTTGATCAATGGAAAATGTTCAAAAATTTTAGTTTGGACGAAAATGCTCATTGTAAAGTTTACATAAATGGAGGAATTTGTATGTGAATGATAACAAGTGGTTGAATTGAGCTTTTATTAACATTATCCAATCGAATTTGTGTGAATGCAGATAATTTAGCTGCGAACTTCAGCAGGGAACTGGCCGACTATATTATTTACATTATAGATGTCTCTGGTGGTGATAAAATTCCACGAAAAGGTGGCCCTGGAATCACTCAGGCTGACCTTCTGGTATATTCTTATTCATCGTTTTTGAGGATACCATTTCTATCTAGTGTCTACCCATCAATCGTGTCGTTCCAATTTCAGAAATGAAATCATAAGGGATCGATATGTGAATGACTTGATAACATTTGATTGTAGGTGATAAACAAGACTGATCTTGCAGCAGCAGTTGGAGCTGATTTGGCAGTGATGGAGCGTGATGCACTTCGAATGCGAGATGGAGGGCCTTTTGTCTTTGCTCAGGTTGGTTGGTCGTATCATCACATGCGTTCACTACTGTTTTTGCATTGTAAACATGTTGTGAGCTTGGTATTTGGGATTCTCATGTTAGGAAATGCATAACCGCACTAATTTGTTTTATTAACATAAAATTGGTCAACACGAAATCAAAAACCTGTATTTTCTCAATTTTGGAAGGAACACAATCTGTGATTACATATCCTCGACGCTATTAACCCTGTCCCTGTTCCCCAATCATGTCAAGAATGTTTCGTTGTCCCAGGAAGGTGATTCTTGAATGATTTGTCGTTAACATGCAGTGAGCTGATATTTGTGCTTCTCATATTAGGAGATGCACAACTGCACCAACATGTTTTGTTAACATAAAATTGGCTCAACATGAAATCAAAAAGCTGTATCTGCCTATTTTTGGAATGAACATAATCTATGATTACATATTCTCGTCTCAAGCGAGACACTATTAACCATGTCTCCATTTCCCAATCATGTCAGGAATGTTTCGTTGTGCCAGGAAGGCGATTCTTGAATGATTTTTCGTTATAGTAACAATATTGAACTTTCATGTTCATGACTTACATGCCTGTGAACCCTATATATGCAGGTGAAGCATGGGAAAGGAGTAGAAGAAATCGTGAACCACATATTACAGGCTTGGGAGGTAGCAACAGGGAAGAAGCGCCACTGAATCCGTCTTCGATGAAGTTCTGTGTCCTTTTTTTGTCTTTCCCCGCTGCATCTAAACCTGGACGAACAAATGCCACTTGAATTTTCGGTCTCTTTTCATCGCACGTAGATGTTTGACCCTTCGTTGCCTTCATCTCTTCGTTGCCTTTGCTACCATGTCTCTCAGTTGAGCTGTATGTCTTCAAGGCAGTCACTTTATTGAGCTGTTTTTGTCTAATAGGGGTGATTTTCGGACTAATCGGATAAATAAAACAAGGTTTCACATCCTTATTTTTATTTCTCACATTCCTTTTAATTTTCGGCCGTTGGATCAATGAATTGAAGATCAATGACGAAAAACTAACATAGGTACTTGTAGGAGGCAAAATAGCGTGTGCGAATAGCGCTATCATGTTTTTTATTCATGATTTTTTTTTATTTAAAATAAGTTGTAAGAAATTTCTGACAAGTAAAAAAAAAAAAAAAAATGTAAGAAAGGAAAAGAAATAAGAACAATTAGATCCTGAAATGGGCCGGGCCACACCGTTGCGGTGGAGTCCATTACCAATTTACCACCGCCCGCCCGAGTGAAGAAACGAAATTCCGCGAAGCCAATCAAATCAAATTCAAACAGAGGAGGAAGAAAACAGAAATCTCCAGTTTACGACCAACAATTTCGATCCTGAAATTGCCGAAAAATGGCGGAGGAGGAGGAGCCGAAGAAGAGAAGGGTGGTGGTGGAGTCCCTCGGATGGCTGACGGAGTCCTCAATTATGCCGAAGAAGCACCGCGCCATCGCCGGCGTCGGAGCCTCCTCAATCATGGAGCTCAAGGCCCAACTCTATCAGTCCCAAGAAGAATCCAAGAAGTCCAAAGAACTCGCTGGCTCAGACATCGAGTTCCATCGGGCCAAGAAGAGAATTACCGCACACGACGACTTCTCCGCCAAAAACTCCGGCGTCGACGCCCGGGCCCACAAGTACGTCTTTTCTTTCTTTTTCCTCAATTTTCTTCTGGGTTTAATTTCAATTTACTTAATTGTCAGTTGTTTTGTTGGATTAGGGTAATCGATGGGTTAGGATTCCTTTTGGTAATTTAGGGTTCTTGTTGTTCTCTAATTACAAATTAAGAGTATTTTAGATGCTGTTTAGTGATATGATGAGATTTTTGAGCTCTCTGTTTTGGGAAGTTTGCGGATTTGTTTGAATTAAACACTTTGACTTGCCCATCTCATCATTGATCTAGGAAACATTTCAATTGATGTTCAATTATCTCTAGGGTTTAGTTTGGATTTCTGCTAATTCAATTGTGTTTTTGTTGATTTAAATTCAGGGACAAGCTTGAGCTAAAAGCAGTGAAGGATGGATCGGCGAGCTATGCAGCGTTGGAGAAGAAGGCTGCATTGTACGATAAGTTAGCAAGGGGTGAGCTATCGGATGAAGAAGATAAAGAAAAGTATTGTGTGGATTTTTACGGCAAGAGAGTTGAGCATGACGAACCGCAGCAGACTCAGCATCATGATTCACCTGCTGTAATATCTCCGGAGAATCAAGATGGAGAGAACGATCCTTCTACGCTGTTTAGCACGAAACCTTTGGGGCTTGGGCGAGCGGATGCAACAGTGGACAATGATATTCACAAGCGTTTTGTGAGGTAAAGTTTTCAAATTATTTCACTATAAGTTATAAGTATATATGATGTACATACAGTTTAGTTAACCAATCACAATCAGATAATGATAAAGCGTTTATCTCGAGTGAACTTTTGTTAGTGTTATTCTTTCAGTGTTACCATATTCTATGCAAGTCTGGGTACTTAACATTTAGCCACAGTGATTTCGTGTTGCCGCTGTTACTCTTCTAATCCTCTAAGGTGAAGTAGTTGAGCTGAGACTCATATTTGGGCTGGGCGTTGGTAGTAGAGCTATGGATGAGTTGCTTAAGCTTTTTGACCCATTCTTGATTTGCAATCCTGTTTTTAAATTTCCGTTTGCTCTATATAGGACTGCCGATCTATTCTGTTAATTTTCGACTAAGTCATGTACAATGTCTTGAGTGCCGGACTATAGATAGAAAGATGCTCTTGCAAGAAATGAGCTGAAAGAAGCATAAACAGAATAAATGAGTGTAGTTTTAGAACTATGCTATCGAGACAAAAACTAGTAAATCTATTTCATCAATAAATGAAAAAAGGGTTTGGATTCGGGTTTTTCTTCTTCTCCTCTTTCTATATTATTTGTGTGGTTATAGTTTCTCCATTTACGTAGGATGTTTCCTATTACTTGATTCTAGTCTTTCGTCGTCCTGGTCACAGATACTTACTGCTCGAGTGAAATCTCTATGCTCCTGGCAACAGTCATCTCATGATTTCTGGTCTTGTGTTTTTTTAATTCAGGGAAGTACACGAAGAAGCAAATCAAGCGAGAGAGAAGGCATCTGAGCTCAAACTGCGCAGGGAAGAGCAAGCAGCTGCTCGTCGTGAGAAGTTAAAACAGGCTTATATACGGAAACAGTTAGAGAGACTTAAAGCAGCATCAAGTAACAAGGAACAGACATAATAAACAGCAGGAGGCGATGACCGCAATAGCCATCTCGAATCCTGCTGTTCGCTTCAGGGTTCATTTTTGAAGTAAAGAAACAAGTTCAGCCGATTGACGCTAACCAAGTGGCTCCGTTTGCAGTGTCTTCATGTTCGTATTGTCCATGGAGGCACAGAACAATAGCATTTGACATGTATTCCTTGCTTGAGCAATCAAAAAAGTGTATTTATTAGTCTTTTTTCCGTCGTTTCATATGTTTGTGAAAATTATTAGTTGGAGTCGAACTTTATATGATCATGTAAGAAATTGCAAAATTACAAAAAACGGAAGTTAATAGTAAAATGTGAGAAGCGGGATTTGAACCCACGTCCTCTTTCGAAGACCAGAACTTGAGTCTGGCGATCGAACCCAAAGTGTCAGACGTGAATTTAGACCACTCGGCCATCCTGACTGACTGTTATAACATTCCAAACTTAGCTATAAGGCAGTGTGTTCAAAACAACAATTAAAAAAATAAAAAAATAAAAAGATCGACTCTGCTGGGGATCGAACCCAGAATCTCTGGTTTCGTAGACCAGCGCCTTATCCATTGGGCCACAGAGTCCTTTGATGGTGTTTGGGGTTTGTTCTAATACTTACACTTGTACATCATGAAAGCCCAATGTCTAGTATCTTCCAAGGTGGGCTTGACAGATTCGATTTTCCAGCCCTTGGGACGGCATTGTGAGCGAATCATGCATTTTAACAAGAATATAATTGTGGCGGTATCCTGAACTTATCACTCATTGTTATAACACTACGTAATTTGTTTCTCTGGCTTTTCTCTCATTTATGTGGGTCTCAATTTTGAAAGGCCCAAGTTCTAGCATCTTCCATTGTGGGCTTCAATTCTGAAAGGCCCAACTTGGAGAGCAATCCGACGACCTCAAAATATTGAATAACGTGTGGACAGCACATGGAGCACAAAGCTCAAACTCACATGTATTCCACTAAAATTGATGCAAATATTCCAAGCAATTGTCTGGAAAGAGATTATATTCCCCTAATCTTGCATTTTTAAACACATCCCACACCACTCCCAAATCATTTTGCTTGCTGTTAAAGCAACATAATCCGACATGTGTCACGCTCCCATTCACTAAACTCCTTAATCCCCTCCCTATAAAACCCACTTAAGCTTCATCATTTTCCTCAAACCAAAAACATCAGCACGATTGTTCAGAAGAAAAAAATATGGAGGGTTGCAAATTGGCCATGGTTTTCACCATCTGCACGATTGTTCTTGTGAGCTTCATGTCGTTCGGAGCTGCTGAAGATGTTGTTGTTCCTGCACCTGCACCGATGGAGAGCACGGCGGCCGCTCTAGGTGCTCCTGCTGCTGCACTAGGGGCCATGGCTTCTTTGCTGGCTTTCTTCTTTTAAACTTGTTCCCTTAAATTCCCCATCTTATTCTTTTCTTGCTTATTTTCTTTTGGAAGTGATGTTCAATATCTTTATTAAAAACTTGATTTCGAGAATTATTTATAATTTAGTGAAAATTGGAATACTACTATTACTCTTGACAACATAGTAATCTGGTATGAAACTCAGTGAGTGAACGATCACCGTTGCTTGATGGAACCGAAAAGATCCTCATACGAACGCTTGGGTGCATCAGGCCGCGAAACTATCTCCACAACCTTGTAAGACGCTTCAGGATTCGCTAATGCCTCTACAGCTACTTCTGCAACCAGATCTCTAGAGATGCTGCCTTCCGAAAGTGTGTCCTATCAAGAGAGATAAGAGAACAATTAGGTTAAAGCAACTCAGGTTTTCGCGCTTAACACGATTAAATGGGGAAAATTTTCACAAAGTGTGACACGGATTGTGTTACCTCCGGCTCCATTACAAGATTTCCAGTTGGAGGGTTGTTTTTCAACCCACCGGGCCTTATAATCGTGTAGTTTATACCAGACTTCCTGATATAATTCTCTGCCTGAAGCTTTGCTATTAAGGTGAGTCCAAAAACATTAAGAAATATGTAAGCTGGGTTGAGAATCTGCCCCATTGCTGCTCCATTGACCAAGATGGAACTCACAAGAATAAACCGGTTCACACCAAGTTCACGGCATGCTTCAACGAGATTCACTGTGCCAAAATTATCAACCTGCACTGAAATCAACCTTTTTTTAGACACAAAAGCATGTTGGAATTACGAATGTCATTTCCATTACAACCTACACTAAAGTATCCTTTTCTAGACAGCAAAACCTGCACTAAAAGTATGATTTCGTTTCCCAATCAATGATCAAATAAGGGAGGTTTCTCTTTCCATTGATAGCCAGAGGCTAAAACCCAGGATTTTAAACCATCAGTCATTTGCTAGAGTAAAACTTAAACAAGAAGCAACCTAAAGATCGAACTTAAACAAACGCCAGTCGAAAATCAACAATCGACTACATAGAGGTAGTAGCGTTAATAATTCAGAGAAACGGACTATTAATCAACATTCGACACCAATACCTTCCCCAACTTAATCACCTTCACAGCTTGCGGGTGTAGGGTTCTATACAAAAGGCCTCGATGCAATATTTAGTTTTCCAGGTTTCCCGTGTGGGACTTTTACAAATTTTTCAAGAAGTTGCTCCACTAAGTAATGAACATAGATGTTAATTGCACAGATAAAAGAATCAAATTGACCTTCCATGGAGCAAACACATCCCATCCATAGCTAAATCCAGTGGCACAAATCACAGCATCTGAATCGTCGCTGATTGCTTCTGCTAACTTAGCAGAACCATCTGTAACATCTGCCTTCACCTGCAAACAAACACAAGAGATCGTTTGATCGAAAACCCAACAAATTAAACATTCCCCAAAACGAAACAAAACAAACCCAATTGAGCAACCAGCATGAATCAATACCACCACTTGAAATTTTGAAGAAACTCACAATTTGAAGAGCTGGGTTATCTGAGGGAAGGCTAGCTTTCGCTTTCTCCAAGTTCCGAACTCCGGCTTTAACTGCGAAACCCTTGGCCAGCAGCTGCTCAACAATCATTTTACCTGTATTTCCAGTGGCACCGGCCACAAATACTTTCTTCGTCCCAATCACATTGGTCTCAGTTGTCTCCGTAACTTCCTCTGTAATTTCACCCCCTTCCATCTAAATCAGAGATTAACATGTTAATAGTCAAAAACCAATATTAATGGCATCGTTAGAGAGAGAGAGAGACCTGAGTTGACATTAGGATGGGGAAGGACCTGGCGTTGTAGGGAGAGAAGGAAATCAGATAGAACGGCTTGGCGGTGGTTGTTGCGGTGGTGGTGGTGTAGGAAAGAGGAGGGAGTAGGTGGTGAGTGCAGAGACGTAGAGGAGGGTTTCTGAGAATGAAAGGCAGAGGAGCTGCCATTTGCTTTATCTTGCTCCCTTGCTTGTCCTCCAAGTCCAACCAACACAGCCCTCTCCTGTCTTGACTTCCCATTTGCTGTTGTGGGACAGTGGGGTCGGCCCTTTCCTATCTTGTTGGGGTTTTTCTTTTGGAGGGGTTTTTCATTACTTTCCTAACTGCAACTGTAATAATCATGTTTTCATCACTAAATTAATTTAAAAAAAAAATTATAAGACGAGGAGGGAGATTTAAATTTGGTTGAGATGCTTCGATTGATGTTCTTGAACAATTGGAGAGCAACTTATATGGTACGATATAATACCTTATGTTATTATACAACATCATATGTACAAAGCTTACAATGATCATTAGTATGGAGAACCATGTCAGCTGCTATACATGTGTCATGTAAATTCTTCTTCAGATTTGTAATGTTTTTCTATGCCCATTGCACTAATGCAGCCAGCGTATTCACCTTTTTAGTATCCTATCAGCAATATATGCAATATAAATTTTCCAATCTTTTCCATAATTTTTATGAAGAGTGTATTACAAATGACGTAATCGGTATCTCTCCCACGCGAAAGCCAAGTTTTTCTTTTTGTTTGAGTTTGGTAAGGCGATGAATGGGTTACAAAGGACGTTTTCTTCTGGGCCCCGAGAGGCTTAAGCCTATGTTTTCAGTTTCAGTGGTCCGATCCGACGTGAACTTACAAAGTCACATGTACAAAACTTACAAAATCATTAGAATGGAGAACCATGTTAGCTGATATACTCGTGTCCTATAAATTCTTCTCCAAAAGTTGTAATGTTTTTCCATGCTCCTTGTACTAATGCAGCCAGCGTATTCCCCTTTTTAGTATCCTACTTCCAATCTTTTCCGTAGTTTTTGCGAAGTGTCCTACAAATCGGTGTCTCTACCCAAGCTTCTCCCACGCGAAAGCCGAGTTTTTCTTTTTGTTTGAGTTTGGTAAGGCAATGAATGGTTACTAAGGACATGTTTTTTTCTGGGCCCTGAGAGGCTAAGCCCATGTTTTCAGTTTCAGTGGTCCGATCCGACGTGAGCTTTTAATCACCTTTCTTAAAAAGAGATTATGCAAATAACACAGATTACAATAATGAAAATCTGCTTCTTAATTCCAGGTCTAAGAACCACAGATAAGAAGACATATGAGGCCAACACTGGAAGTAAATTCAGTATTCCCCTCCATCGATGCGTGACGGGTCCGATCTGTTGCCAAATTCTGCTCTCCCTGAAATTCAAGACTTGGCTATAATCGTATAAAACTGTCCTGTTTTTGAAGAACTAAGCTGGCTCAGTAGCTTGGGAGTGAAGCAAATCCGTCTCCGCTGTGAAGCTATAGCAACATACATTACCTCGCATAACAAGTTGCAGGCGATCCTTTACAAACTCTCACGATATTATGAACACTGTTCCACCATCTACCATCACTATGTTTCTCTTTCGGAGTTCCTGAAGATTATCAAGTTCGCTGTTATTATTTACCCTTCATGCGAAAAGATACTAGCTCGAAAATTTATGAAAGAAGCAACCAAAAAGTCGATGATTTTAGCACAGATGATTGCAAGATGCTCGTGCAGTATATCGTCCGCGAATTTAATGAAAATTTACCTCTAATAGGAAGGTTATCTCTGCCCTTGAGTAAGGAACACTTGCTCCGTCATTGACAGCATTCTCTAAGGCCTCAACGGATATGCTTTCCGAGCGCTGTACTGTCCGTACTCGATTTAGAACATCAGTAAGTGCTTTTAACCTGTAGGTGCAGAAGGAATAAAGAAATTGAATTGGCATTAGAAACAAATGGCTCAGATGTTAATTTAACAAAATAGAAAACAGGAGCACACTGGGTTGGTGGTCTAGGCAGAACCTTTCGGAGGAGTTATCAGTAGCAGCAGATTCAGTGCGAGGGTCAACATCCATGGGTTCAGTTGTTGAACTAGCACAGGAAAAACACAGGAAGAAGTTAAATGAATGTTTTGAATATGACAGCACTACCAATACTATAAGTAAGGGAAAAGTGAAGGACTCATAGATTTTATAGGGTCTAGTTATCGATGGAGATTACATCAATTAGTACATGTAGGCAATTTCTGAAAAGTGAACTTACTCTTGATTATTAGCAGTACCATTGCCAGACCCATCATGTTGACCAGCGAAATGGTCAGCTCTGCGAAAATGAACACTATAAGAGAAAAGTGAAGGAAGAACTTTACAGTTTTTACAACATTGAAAACATCAATTTATGTATACGGGCAATTTCTGGAAATACACTTACCCTTCTTGACCTGCGGAATGGTTAGCTGCGCCGTTCCTCTCCAATTCTCGCTCTCTTTCTTGCTCCCGCTCCTCCATGTCAGTCAACTCTTTGTGATATATTGCGAAATTTAAAACTTTAAGAGCAGCGTCAACATCAGACTTTGAAACCTGTGAAGGCAGATTTATCATTACTTTGAGTTTGATGAACGTTGCGATTGATGGAACACTTAAGCTGATGAAGCAACCATAGTTTTGATTTCCGCAATAAATGGAAGAGCAGAATGAACTAGTCCCATCAGATCTTTATTAATCATTAAATTTAACAAGGTACCTTTCTGCTCAACTTTAATTTCGCATGAGCAGTCGAGAGACGAATGATGGTTTCTAAAGTTCTGGCTGTAATTGGAAGTGTTCCACCGGTCTGAATGGCAAAAATAATATCAGATGATAGTCAGAAAGTCATTGCATTGACCATGCCTCAATATACAATGATGACAAATGATGACCTTTGCATTTGAACTGGCATTTCTGAGTTCTGCATATGCTGTTGCAATTTGTTCAGAGGCCTGTTGGAAAAAAAAACAGTTATTAACTGTCAAACAGCCTCATAATGCAACGATGAGGTTAAGAAGACAAGTTCATAAAACACCTCATGATGCAACGATGAGGTTAAGAAGACAAGTTCATAAAACTAACTGAAAAGGCTCTCCACAAGAAAGAGATTATATGGTAGATTGCAAAATAGGATTCGAAGGGATAAGCAATCCAAATGACGTGATCAAGGGAAAACATACATATATATTAAGTAAATAAATGAACAAATAAAGCCCCAGTACCTCATCAGTCAGATCAGGCTCAATCCTATTCTTCGCATAATGAATATACTTTTTAAGAAACTTGATTGTGAGCGTATCACGCTTCCGACCCCTATCAGTTTTTTTCCCATGTAGCATTCGGTTATACTTAACAAATACAGATGAGTCGTTATCAGTTTCATCTTCTCTTCCAAATGCCGAGCTCCCATCAAGCATTGCCTCACCTACACTTATAAGTTAGTCAAACTTATTTTGTACTTCTCCAAGATAGTAAAACATAAACAGAAGATTACTGCTTTAGTACCTCCAGTTGCAGAACGATACCGATGCATGCGCAACACATGCTCTGAGACATGACGGTCAATGTCAGGATCCATTTGATCCAATACGATAAATAGTAAATCAAAACGAGAAAGCAAAGAGTCTGGAAGTCCAATATTCTTTGTTGGTGTCAAAGAGCGATCATACTGCATGATTCATACAAAACCAGCGTTACAAAAATTAATATTAATTAAACTAATTAAATAAACAAAACACGACAAGAACAACAAACTGCAAATAGGAAATTAAATGGTCGATGACCATTAGCTGTGTCACTTACAGAACCATATATGGGATTTGCAGCAGCCACCACACTGCACCGTGCATTGAGGGATGCATGGATACCAGCCTTGGCAATAGTTACAGTCTGCTGCTCCATAACTTCATGTATGGCAACACGATCTTGATCATTCATTTTGTCAAATTCATCAATACAGACAACACCACGATCAGCAAGAACCATCGCACCAGCTTCTAGCCTTCTCTCCCCTGATAACAGACAGATTAGTATCTTCCTGGTAATAACATCATATAATGCTAAAGTTGAACTGAATGAGATAGGAATACGTTATTACCTGTCTCTTGATCCGAAGTAACAGCAGCTGTCAAGCCAACACCAGAAGAACCCCGGCCTGTAGTTGATATTGCCAAGGGAGCGATGTTCATAATTGCTCTTAGAAGTTGAGATTTGGCAACAGACGGATCACCAACCATCATCATGTTAATGTCACTAAAAGAAAAGAAAAGGACATTGTTTGGTCAAGATTCAATTTTATGCCAGAGAACCACTTAGGCAGGGCCTTAGAGAAAAAGTAGGGGCTAGATAGGTAAGCACAATTAGGACAGTAAAATATCCATCAAACAGAAAAAGTTGACCATAACTTACCCTCGTAAGTGAGTACCATTCTTTAAGTTCTTTTCCATTCCACCAAGCATTAGCAATATTACTGCTTTCTTTATCCATGAATGTCCATAAATAGAGGGTGCAATTGAATTCCCAAGCAGGTCAAACGTATCACTTCTTTCTGCTATCTTTTTTATGTTCTTTATGTCATCAGGACTGTAAATTGGTGCATTTGCTTCTTTGTTGAGCAGCGAAACATTGTTCGCTATGAGAACGGTCCTACACAACAAGGCCATTATGTCTAAGTATGAAACTAGAACAGATTATTGACAAGATAAACAAGATAATAATTTATGCAGTCCTCATGGTTGAAGCTACCTGAATACTCCATTTACGCTTCCCTTGCTTTTGCCAGGAAGAGCTTTGTATATCCCTACAATCGCAACACGGTCTCCCGGTTTGCATGAATCAACAAGGTCATCCTCAACTATGACATCCACCGTCCGCGGAAGCTGACCAGGAGCAGAGTTCTCAGGAACTTCTTGCATAGATAAAGTTTGATGGTCTTTGTATTTGCACAGTCCGTACTCAGTCACCAACAAGTTACCATTTTCATCCTGTGGCAATATATTTTCATTAAAAAAACCCTTCCCTGACAATATAAAAAGATATGATTAAAGTGAAAAACTTGAGATTACCCTTGTAGGATAAACTGATCCTGTAGGCAAACCCATGTTGGATGTAATGTCTCGGTATTCTCGAGAGGTGAAGTTTCCGGTAGTAGGGCAGAAGTGAACACTCTTAACAACTTTTGGCCTCACAAGAGAACCTACAAATGAGTCAGTTACCGGGTTAGACTCGTCCACAGCTAACATTTTCAACAAAAACAAAAATTGATGCGGTTCATTAGCTAAATTGAAAATTAACAAAAGAAAGAATCTTAGGGTTTTTGATTTCCTAGTCCAAATCAACACCGCTAACCTCGAATTTCATAAAATCATTCCTCATTTTAAACATTTTTCTCAAATTTTTATCAAGAATTGTCGTTTCCAAGACGTTGATTGAGCATGAAAGGAAGGCAATAGAAGAAGGCAGGGGAGTAAGAAGGTACATTTGGTGACAATTCCTTGGACGCAAACCATGGAACCAATGTACTCGGAGAGCAGATCTCTCGGCGTGACACGGCGCGAGACAAAAGCGCCTTCAAACCCCACCAGAAGTTGTTCTCCTTGCTTCAGGTACCTCGGGTCGATCCTGTTGGCGATTTCAGTGGCCGCGTCGTTGAAGGATTGCATATAATCACTTGGATTTCTCAGAATCCTGCAAATTGAAAATCGAAGGCGAAATTAAACTAGGATTCTTCTGAAATTAATTTGGGGAGTAGAATTGACCAAAGCTAGCTAAAGTGAATGAACCTGGAACCAATGTCGCCGTAGGAGTGGAGATCGGAGATGTCAACAATGAGGCGGCGGCGGTTGTGGTTGAGGACGGCCTTGATTTCGTCCATGTATATCTGCGCAACACTTAAGCTAGTTAAAGAGAGAAAGCGAGAGAGTTAGAGAGAGAGAGAGGAGGAGGACATACGCCATCTTCCAAGAAAGCAAGGAGATCTCGCCGGTGAACCGCCCTAACTTCTTCGCTGATGTCCATTTTATATTCTGCAGAGAAAAGAGAAGATCGGCGACGACGGCGATTGAGAGTTCGAGAGAGTGAGCAACTGCTCAGTGCTATCGCATCCCCTTTGTTCTGCCTAGGGTTGGCGGGAAAATGCGAGAGCTTTCCCCTTCCTCGGGCGCCAATATCATCCTATCCTATGCGACGCTGTCGTTTCCTTTTTCTTTTGAAATATTTTTTATTTATTTAGCCTAACTAGAATTACCGCTGATTGGAAAAGATTTTTCAAAAGTCTCAAGTTCTAGAAGTGCATGATAAATGCTGTAAAGAAAATTAACAATGAATTAGACTCGTTTGCTTAAGGCTCGTTTCAAATTATTTCTAAAATAACTGAAAGTGTTTTTAATAAATGAGAAATTTTGTTATACACCAGCTGCAAAAACAAAATTAACTCGTATGAAACTGTTTTTGAAATAACATATAGCGTTTTTAATAAACGAGAAATTTTGTTATACACCAGCTGCAAAAACAAAATTGACTCGTACGAAACTGTTTTTGAAATAACTGAAAGCGTTTTCAATAAACGAGAAATTTTGTTATACACCATCTGCAAAAACAAAATTGACTCGTACACAACAGGAAGGATATTTGACTTTTGAATTTGCATGTATAGAAGAGAGCGAACTACTCTAGCCAATTCGACGAAACTTGGCTACGTCAAGTATGCGTTTCCTCTACCTCTCTAGATTAGTCACACTTTATAAGAGGATCTTCAACTGTTACAACATGCAAAATTGGTGATCCATACTCAGAATTCAAAGAATATACCAAAACAACCTTTCCATTTAATACAACAACTTCATACTAACCACCTCATAATATAAAAGAAAAACAAAACATTGATTCTCCTACTAGTTTCCTCACAGAACTAGGTATCGAACGACGACTAGCGTCCATAAAATAGAGAACAACCTTTCTGAATAAATTAAGATCTCCTCTAAGCATCGTTGGTATACTACAAAACTTGAAAACAAGTCGGATGATCAGGGCTTGAACGGAGAGAAGGCCACAACAGAGTTGTGTCCGCCAAATCCAAATGAATTCGATATGGCTGAAAAAAATTACGAAAGTTTAGTAACTCTACTTGAACGGTGTTTGAGCAGTTGAAACTGAAAAAGCACTGGGAGTTTCAAGGTTTGGTCTTCTTACCAACATTCACTTCATGCTGCTGCTTTACATTGGGAACAGTGTCAAACTCCACTGAAGGCTCTGGGTTCTGTTTCATAAAGGACATGCCACACGTCGGAAACCATTAGCATAGTGTTTCAAATAAGAGAAATCAAACTAACAATATGCTGTAGAAACAGCGTCCAAAATCATAGAAACAGTAACATACAAATTGGTTTATGGAAGGATGCAGCCATCCTGTTGTTATGGCTTTGATGACGGCAATAGCTTCCAAACCCCCCGAAGCACCAAGACAGTGTCCGATCATAGACTGAAACAAAGTAAGGGCAAGAAATACGTAGTCAGAAAAGAAACATCATATGAATTCTAAAGAGACAGAGGATCAGATAAGAGAGATTGCCTTAGTTGCATTGATCTTGATATCTTTAGTGTTCGTGAACACCTTCTTTATAGCATTTATCTCGGCGAGGTCACCAGCAAGGGTAGAAGTTGCATGCGCATTGATGTAGTTAACCTGATAAAGTGAGGGAGTAGTTCACCAAATGATGCTGAGGAACAATCACAAGAACATAAGATAAGTTTACCGAAAAGAGAGAGTACCTCCTCAGGCGATACACCAGCATCTTCGAGGCATGTCTGTATGCACGTAGATACACCAAGCCCATCAGCTCTAGGATCAGTCATATGATAAGCATCACAGTTAATACCACCTCCCAAGTACTCGGCAATAATTGTAGCACCTCGTTTTGTTGCATGTTCCAAGCTCTCCATTACCTGTCAAACCAAAACTCTTCACATGTCAAGATTAAAATTTAAGACAAAAACAGGGTCAACTTCAGTGTATACACTCGACGCTTCAATCATCGTGAATTCATGATAGCTGAGATAGAATTTTGTAGGGGTCCGTCTACTAATATTAGATTATATGATCATTTTTTGTTTCAAAATAAAAATCTATTCAGGCTTACCAATACTCCAGCACCTTCGCCAATAACAAAGCCATCTCTATCTCTGTCCCATGGCCTGGAAGCCGTTTTTGGATCATCATTTCTCTGAGACAAGGCCCTGCATGCTATAAACCCTCCCACCCCAACAGGAATTATGGCAGCTTCAGTTCCGCCAGTAATCATCAAATCAGCTTCACCCCGACGAATGTGATTTGCAGCAGAATAGAAACAATAATTTGAAGTAGCACAAGCAGTCGAAATGGAATAATTCGGTCCCATAAAACCCAGATCGATAGCAAGCAACGCAGACCCCATGTTCGTAATAGCATAAGGAATGAAAAAGGGGGTAATTTTCCTGTGACCTTTCTCTATCAGTGCATGAACACCGTCAGAAAAGACAGTAAGACCACCCATTCCCGATCCAACAAGCACCCCAGCCCGTGATTTATCAAGCTGTAAGTGAAGCAAAACCAACCATTTTAGAGACTCATCTCACTGTTCAAAAAAACAAAAACAAAAAGCCAACAAACATTTTTCAACTGGATGATAATCAAATAGATGCACACAAATATTCTCCATACACATCAACGACTCCATGCATGTCGTACAATTAGCATTGAATTTACACCAACATCCATAGTTTTTTAACAGAACCCATTACTCTTAACACACAAAATTAAGCTAATCAATCTCATAAACAACCAAATGCTCCAAATTAGCGCGCTCTACCGGAAACCCATCACTCTAATGAGCATTGCAAAACCCCCCATTATGCTAATGAACATACAGAAACAATTGAATACATGCAAATGAAATAAAGCAATGACCTTTGATCGGTTATCGGCGCCAAGACCAGCATCCTCGAGAGCTTTCTTCCCAGCAACAAGGGAGTACCGAAGGCAATCGTCGAGCCGTCGATCGTTCTTCCCATCAATGTACCCCTCCGATGAGAACCCGCGGATCTGGCCCCCGAACCGGGTCGAAAACTTAGACGCATCAAACCGGTCGAGCGGCCCGACGCCGCTCTCCCCGGCGAGGAGCTTGTCGTAGAAAGTATTGACGTCGTTGCCGAAGACGGAGACGAGGCCCATTCCGGTGATGACGACCCGCTTCTTCGGGTCCGTCTCACGTTTAGGGGCGGACACCGCAGGGGCGGAAGAGGCGGAGATGAATGAGATTCGCCTGGAGGAGGTGGCGGTTTTGGTAGTGACACTAGGGAAATGGGGGTCCCGTTTCCGAATCGGGTCGAATGGAGCAGGCCGGAGTGTGGAGGATTGGAGGGACTGCATGGCGATGAGAGAGAAAGTGAGTGATACGAGAGAGAGAGAGAGGCGACGCCAACGATGTGAATGAGAAGGGCAGAAGAATCTGGTATTTATTTGGAGGATATAGATTTTTCGGTGGGACTGGTAAGCAAAAAAACGTGTTATAATATAACAGATAAATATGTGTGTTAAAAACTTAAAAACTTAAAAAATAAAAAAATTCTCACAAGTTATACAAAAACACGTAATATACTACTTATATTCTCGTCACAATAAAACATTTCTGGATGAGGAAAGTTTTGGCTTGGGAAGTGGACCTCGTTGGATTCAACTTTTGAGCTGCTCTTTATTATCTGTGTGATGCCACGTCACTGTGGGTAAAAACTATTTCATTTATTTTTTATTTATTTTGTTCTCAAACTCCAACAGAGATCTTGACTCTTGGTAATTGTATAAATTTATGTTAATATTTGTCTTTAAGTTAATTATTAGAATTACTTACTTCGATTATTTCTATTTATTATTTATTAATACACAAGTATTGAAACTAGAGAAGGGTTATTAACATTCTAAAAATTTCATTCTACACTTTTCAAAAGTGTATTTTTCTTTCCAAATATAAAAAGTTTGGAGTGTAAAATGAGATTTTTGGAATGTCAATAATAATTCTCTTAAAACTATTTTGACTTATCACTCTGCCTATGATTAGTAATACACACAAAAAAAATTTTAAAAATTTATTACAAATTTAGTATAAAAACATATAATTTATATAAATTAAAGAACTACTTCTATGACTTGCCCATTTTAACGTATTTAAACATTAAAACGTCGTTTGAGATTGTACACGTAGGGAGCAATGCACTTCACTTAGAAATGGTTTCGTTGTAAACACGTTGAAATTTTTGTTACAAATCAAAGTGCATTGTCTGGCATAAGTATTAATAATTCTTTTTGTTAAACACAATCAGAAGTGTTGTTATTTGTAAGAAACGCTTTTTAACATTTTCAAATCCATCCCAGATAACAAAGAATAAATATTCATTGAAATGAAGGCGAAAACATACAGAGTTCTTGAAGAACTCCAGATCCCTTTTGTGACATCCCACATCGCCCAGGGGAGTGATTCTTATATGTATATTCTCATCCCTACCTAGCACGAGGCCTTTTGGGAGCTCACTGGCTTCGGGTTCCGTAGGAACTCCGAAGTTAAGCGAGAAGGGGGCTAGAGCAATCCCATGATGGGTGACCCACTGGGAAGTTGCTCGTGAGTTCCCAAAAACAAAACCGTGAGGGAATGGTAAGCCCAAAGCGGACAATATCGTGCTACGGTGGTGGAGCGGGCCCGGGAAGTGGTCCCACCCGGGCCGGGATGTGACAATTGGTATCAGAGCCAATCCCTGGCCGGAAGTGTGCCGACGAGGACGTCGGGCCTTTAAGGGGGGTGGATTGTGACATCCCACATCGCCCAGGGGAGTGATTCTTATATGTATATTCTCATCCCTACCTAGCACGAGGCCTTTCGGGAGCTCACTGGCTTCGGGTTCCGTAGGAACTCCGAAGTTAAGCGAGAAGGGGGCTAGAGCAATTCCATGATGGGTGACCCACTGGGAAGTTGCTCGTGAGTTCCCAAAAACAAAACCGTGAGGGAATGGTAAGCCCAAAGCGGACAATATCGTGCTACGGTGGTGGAGCGGGCCCGGGAAGTGGTCCCACCCGGGCGGGGATGTGACACCTTTCCACCTAATCCACCTAGTTCGGGATTTGAGGGCATTTAAATTTGATCAAACGGCTACAAACAGTGGACTACTTTAAAAATGATAATAACTATCGTTGAATTAAATTTCAACGGTCCAGATCCCGAACTAGGTGGATTAGGTGAAAAATGATCCATCCTTGAAGAAAAGGCTAAGCAAATTTGGTACTTTATGTGATTATTTTAGAATTTTTTTTAATGGATTATTCTTTTTGTTTTAGTTTTCATAACAAGGATATTCTGTTAAAGTTAAGCCAATCCTATTCCTAAACTTGATTATTTCTTTTAATATTACATGCTTTTACATATGGTTAAGAAGTAATTGGCTTGTATTGTTCGTTGGGCCAACCAATTTTTATTTTTTCTAAAACAAATTAAATTTTGGTTTTACCTATAAAATCAAAGACAAAAGAACAAAATTACTACATTTTCTTGCTTGTGAATAAACAATTACTAATTAATATTCTATTTGCTAATTGCCGTGGCGTCACAGTTTCTTTTTGTTGAAAACATTGGCAGTGTTAAAAATATTTGGCAGATTAATGAATACCCACACAGATTTTCAATACCCATACAGTAATGTAGATTTTGGAAATGAAGGAGATCGTATTTTCAAAAGGTGTATGCTGGAGTTGCTCTATAAATAGAGTGCTCTGTGAACTATCAAAATACGGAAAAAAAGAAAGATAAATAACATCAATATCTATCCGTCGCTCTTTTATTTGTCATCCCCTTATGTTCAGTGGCGAAGCCAGGATTTGCCGAGGGGAGGGGCAAAATTCAAAAGAGTGTAAGATTTAATCGAAGCAGTTGCTTTCACATTGGAAAGTGCAAAGTTTTGAATCAATATTCATAACAGAAAACAGTCTCTTCACTAAAGTGGTTGTAAATGGTAGTATGAAAGCCATGTAAAAATCTTACATTTGTTAAGATTAGATTCTAAAAAACATTTAGGCGCTAGTCAGGCAACAAAATGTGGCCTAGCAGCTAGGCGCCTGTGCAACATTTGTTGGAAATTATATATTATATATTATAGTATATAATTTTAATAATTGAATGAAAAATATTGTTAACCAATTTCTTAGAAAGGTTATGTTGTTTAGTTGTATTCCCTTGATAAATGATGTATACTTATAGATGAAAAGTTACATCTCTTTGATAAGTAGAAATTGGATTCTATATAAACCCATGAAACCATTGGTATTAAATATAGAAAATTAGAGTTAATTTTTACTCTTGAGAAATAGGGTTTCCCCACTTTGTTTCTCTCATGTTTTGTGAGTCAAATTCCGAGTCGTGTCTTGAGAGTACGGAATATATAAAGTTCGCCAGAGTTCGAAGATTGAAGTGCTTTGACTTCGGATTATAGATTGTTGAATCCTGGGAGATGGACGCCTACCGAACTACAAGCACAAGAGTAGGGGCGAAATTCTATCTTTAGGACATTGCATTTATGCAAGCCTCAATCTCCAAGTTTGTCAGTTATTCTAACTTTTTCTCTAGTTGTTTATATTAATCTCATATATAATTGATGTCGTGAATTTCTTTATGATTATTATCATTGGAATTATATTGTTATTTTTCATATTTTCTAATATTGCTCCAACAAGATTTAGGCAGGAACCTAGAGGGATCTGTTATCTCCAAATTTGTGCTTCCTTTGTGTCTTCTTTCTAATATTTACGACATGTGTCTTTATTTTAACTCTTAGTTTAACAGTATCAATGTTTAATAATATTAAATAAGTAAGTAACTAAAAGTTCAAAATAAAATCAATCATCACTCCCACTGCCCATCAACGATTCAACATCAACACCAATCCTTCATCTGAGAACTCTTCATCTTTGCGAAACCTCATTTTCTCCCTTCTCGACTTTTTGTCTGTTCAATTACCCAGCCTATCAAACAACAAATTTCATGTAAATTTTGGTTTAAGGAAGCAAGGAAGAGGTACAGAGACTAAAGGGAACAGGGGACAGTGACTGAAGTCTGAAGGGAAGTTAGTGAACACCCCTTATAATTTTTTTGTCCCAACATTTACGAAACAACGCCGTTTCGTTTCCTTTTTTTTTTTTTTTTTTTTTTTTACCAAGACCAAAACGATATCATTTTGCCCTGGAGGTTTAAAAGAAAAAATTGAATCAGCTTTGCTGCTGCGCAAACAGAATAAGACACCGGATAGCAATGGCGAACCAGTCGGGTTTTCCAGCGAGGGGACATTTTCTTTCCAATATTTGTCATCAACATAATTCACCATGTTAACAAAATTAGAAGAGGGGCTGAACCAGATCTCCAGACCTGTTTTCCGGCGAGAGGAGGGGTGGCCACCACTCCTCGCCCTCACGTGGCTTCGCCACTGCTTGTGTTATAGTTACATTGTGATATTTTACACCTGTTTCGCTCTTGTCACTAGTAAAGGTTATCTCTCTAACTTTTACCTATTTATAACACTTTTTCTATTTTTTCAAATTTTTTGTCACAATTTTCTTCACACCCCATTTATCACGAAAAAAGGGTATTCCTGAAAATTACATGATCTCAATGATTGTCTCATAATTTCCAGAGATATTTCAATCTAATTGGAATGTGAGACAACATGTCACATGTTAATTGAAAGAAAGATCTTTTACTTTCAAATATCTCTTCAATTATATAAAGACATGCGGCATACAATCTAGTCTACTAGTCACATTTTTTAGGTCCCTAATTCTCGTGCTGGTGTTGTAGCCAAAACATTAAACAAAACTAATAATTATATTTAGGGTTAGTCTTAGTTTACTAACCTGAAATTTTCTGGTTTTTAACATTTGGTACATGAAGTTTTTTTCATCTCAGTCTGGTACCCAAAGTTATAATTTTAGGACATTTTCATACATCCGTTAAGTTTTCCGTTAGAACCTTTGTTAACTAATGATGTGGCGCCCACGTGGACAACAACTGGATGCCACGTGTCAATACAGGGCCATTTGAATATTAAAAAAATTAAAATACAAAAAATACAAAAAAAAAAAAAAAAAAAAAAAAAACAATCCACATCCGTCTCCTACCTCCCCCCCATCCCCTCCCTCCCTTCTTTCCTCTGCAACCCGCACCTCCCTCCCTCCATCTCTCATCTGCAACCCGCAAAACCCTCCCTTCCATCTCTCATCTGCAACCCACACCCACCTTCGCTTCTCTCCTCCACAACCTGCTTCCCAGCTCTGATGAACAAGTATCTGATTAACAAATCAGAATCAATAAACCCCCTTCTCCAATCCCTCCCCATCCAAAGTGGTTCACTTTGGTAACACCAATTCATCAGAGTAAGAGCTAACAAAGAAAGTAATTTCAAAAAAATGTGCAATTTTATCATAATTTAAAAGCAGTTTATTGCCCCATAATTACAAAAACAGAAAAACCCACAAAAATCCATATTTTTTTTTCTTTTTTTAATTTCTAATTACTGTTTCAACTTCTAGGCGCTTGCGATGTTTGCCGAATTCCCATCACATAAAACAAACTGTGAGATTTAAACATGTTGTGTAAATAGATTAAACAATTCATGAATTCAACAGAAAAGGAACCCTAAAACAAGTGATTGAGTAAGCATTCGGGTAGAAATTTGAATTTTAGATGGATAAAATTTGAAATTAAGCAGCTGTTTCTACATACCCGAAAGCCAAAGAGGGAGAACGATTAGCGGATGTATGAAAGTGTCCTAAAATTATAACTTTAGGTACCAGACTGGGATGAAAAAAACTCCATATACCAAATGTTGAAAATCATGAAACTTCAGTTAATAAATTGAGATTAACCCTTATACTTAAGGTGGAAACTGGGCTCGGCATAGTCACCTTGGGCTTGATCAAGCAACCGCATAGCCCAAACTCCTTGGTGCGACCATCACTCTCTACGCCGTCGCATCACCCACCGTACTCGCCAAAACGGCGGCGTCATCGGAGAGTGCACGCCACTGTCTAATCATCAATCGTCGCTGTGCCCACTTCCCACTCACTCCACCCGACCCACGACCGACGACGTAAGGCCCGAAGCGAAGAAACACGGCAAAGAAAACTAACAACTCTCAGCAGTCTCTCTCGTCTTCTTCCTCCGCCAACTGGGTAATTTCCCCTCCCTTCTCTACCTTTTTTTCCTCACCACATGTTCAATGCTGTCTGAATTTTTGTTGGTTTTTTGAAAAATACCCAAGAAATGATAAAAAAATTTGGAAAAGAAAGCAAAGAATCGTAATTTCTGTCATTTTGTTTGATGGGTTGTGTTGTTATGTGTTAGATAATGAGGAGAACACACTTGTTCTTGCCCAAGAAGTTAGGTTAAGCTCAGTTGGGTGGTGGGTTTTTCTTTAGCTTAAAAGAAATTGGAATCGATAGTCTTGTTTAGATTAGGATGTTCTGTAGAGTTGTAACCTTTGGAATCGAAAGCAATGCTTAGTGTACGCTTACTCTCTGCCGGGTTGCTGATGAATTGGATTGATAGAAAAGGAAAGAGGAAACGGAAATGACTAGGAGGGGGAAGAGATATCTGAAATATTATAGGGTTATGGATTTATGTTGCTTTGAGTTCCTAGTAATGGTTTAGTTTTTGTGTGAGTGACAACGTGGCGGCTGAATGTGTTGTTTTGTTCTTTTTTCTTTGCCCGCTTTAATAAACTGATGGTAATCGAGGAAATTGTTGAAATTTTTTTTAGGGAAATGGTGTTGAAGGTCCAACAAAGTGAGGGGAAAAGGAGGTCAGCGAGGTTAAGCAGCATAAACGCGGAGGGAAAGAGAATCATTTCAGTAAAGAAGACTATAACCAAGCAGAAGAAGAAAAGTGCAAGACTTGATTCCAAGATACCGAAGAAACCGCCAACTGCTTTCTTCTATTTCTTGTATGTTCCTCCTTCCATTCCCGTTTAGCTTTTCATTTATGTTATTAGACAGGTTTCTCTTTCTAAATTTAATTGCATATATGTGCTGTAATTGATTAAATTTCCAATAGGCTCGATGATATTGTTGTTTGATTGTCTTAGTCCTATAAGAACACATCATCTTTTTGCTTGGCTAAATCGAGTTCATCATCATTCGTTGTGCTTATGGTTCTGGTTTTTAGTGTTCATATCATGGCTAGTTGAGAGAATCTTCAGCTTCTTTATCTTTCGTTATTAGAGGGGGCAATTTCCAAATTTAAGGCCATTGGGTGATTGAGGTTTTACTGTCCTAAACTGGATTTTCGTGTGTTTAAGGGAGGATTATCGTAAGGAACTTCAAGAGCAAAATCCAGGTGTCAAGCAAATGCGTGAAGTAAGTTTATGATGCGGTAATTCGTTTAACTTCTTGCATGCTTTTCATTTCTTACTCATCCCATCAGTTCGATTGTACATGAACATACACCACTTTCATATTCAGATTGGAAGGGCGGGTGGAGAGAAGTGGAAAACAATGGCCTATGAGGTTTGTGGTCTCTGTATACTTCAGTTGACTTCTTATGTTTTCGTTATATTTTTGCTTCACTTTCTCTAAAGTTCTGTATTGAAGATCCAATAAAATACGACTCTCTTCAACCTGGGTTCTATTTAACTTAATGTTCTGACTAGTTTTGGTTAAAATATATGACCCGTTCACCAGCATAGACTTGCTTGATGTGCATGTAGTTGTCTTTTTTCACTTAAGCTATTTATAACTTAAGTAATACTGGCAGAATCATGCAATGATTCTTTCTTAATAACTGTCCATGGTTCTCACCATTTGGACTATCTTACTTGTTGCTCATCCAGTGGCATGAAGCATCAAGCAATATTTTAACTTTGACTGTTTACAAGTGTTCCTAACAATGGTGATTTGGCCAAAAATAGCTCATAGAATTGTTTCTTTGTTCTTTTTCCTTCCATTTTTTTCTTATATTAGGAAAAGGTTCAATATTATGATATAGCCACGGAGAAACGAGCTGAGTTTGAGAAGGCCATGGCAGAATATGCACAAAGAAAGGTAAACTTGCGTTGCATGATCTTTGTGGTTAATAAGCCGAACCTTATCTTGCAAGCCATGCAGAGTGGTGGTCAATTGCAATTTACTAAGCAGATTTCTAACATTTGCAGGATAGTAAGGAGGATGATGAAGAGGAAGATTGGTCTGACTAAGATATCATGTTTTCGTATGGTGGATGTACACTAGTTGTATACAATTCATAGGTGCTGGTCGTGTATCTTTGTAAAACCTCCCATGCCTGTATCATTGTTGTCTATATCTGTTCACAATTCGATTTTAGTAGCGAGAATTCAGATTTTAACAGTTCGGTTTGTGCTTTATTTAATGGAAGATGACAAGTCTAAACCTTACTAGGAACTTCTAGTTTTAACTGTCCCCAGGAAATTGTATCGAATAACTCATTTTCAACTCATGTTCTTGATTCGTAACATTTTTCGGTCAATTGTCTTGCCCAGATTCAAGAATATGTCTTCTTTTCCTCCCTTTCGTTTGATTTGGTTTTGTAGTCGGCAAGAAACTTCTTCAATTCTTGCACTGAATAAGATGTGTTGAGGGAAATCTGGTTGAATGTAAAATGTTCTTGCACCCGATGCTCGGGTCCAAATTGTTCTTGTTCTGTGAAGTTCAGTTTATGTTGCCAAGGAATCAAAATCCAGAAATCTAAAAGAAAACCGCTTCTCTTAGGAGTCATTTGATAACCATTTCGTTATTGGTTCCCAGTTGACAAATCCCACAAAATATAGTTCACTGCTGAGCCCACGCCCTGTGTCCGAAAATGACGAAAAATCAGCGAGTTAACCACACAAAAATAGCAGAACAACGTGCTTCAGTTTTGACGGATTTGGACGGTGAGGGTGACGTGACACCGGAACTGCGCTTATCAGGGACAAAGTATCGCAAATTCAGTTTTGGAGGGTTAAGTGGGATTCGCGTTGAGTTTCAGGGGTATTTTCAATAAACAAAAGCTTTACTGAAATGTGCATGTTATTGAAGCAGGTTCATGGTTTATACATACCACACCAGCAGCTCCTGCTGCTATTGCCATTGGAGCTGTAACTGCACTCAGTCCGGATGAACACATGACCGGAATCTTGACAGCTCGGGATATCGAATATGCTGCTGCTAATGTTGGTGTTGCCAAAAATACGATTTAGGCCAGAATTCAATTCCGAGTTCTTGTTTAATTTTCTCGTTTGCCTACTTGGGACTCGTTTGGGTCCTGGAATTGGATTGGATTGAATAACTCGTAACATAAAATGGTATATGTATAGGTTAGCTCGCATTACCTTCTCGACCAAACCAAGAACCCCGGATTTCGAAGGACTGGTACACTTCCCTCCCTCGGTTTGAATGATGTCTACACCTTCCTGCTCCAGCATCTCGGCAAGCTTGATCTGTCATTAATTCCAATTGCCTGGTTAAACCGAAATCATGTCAACATGCATCGACATTCACTTAATTGTTTCTTCTGACCTGATCTGGGAGGCTTAGCGTATGAGGTACCGTGACTGATAAGGTCACAGATGGAAGAATCCTCTTGGTCTCCCTTGTTAAGTTCAATATCTGCAAAGGAATTCAACAGAACAAGAAGAGAATCCGATTAGTATTCGTGCTCAGTATATTTTTTTCGTAATTTGCAAGAAACTCAGCCCTAATGATGTACCTGCTCTGGAGTGAACATCACACCCATCTCATAAAAGGAGCCGTAGTTTCCAATCTCAACCTGCAAGAGTCATCAAATTCATATTGCGAACGCAACCCAGTAAGCACATTTGCGATACTTTTCTCAAATGATTTAGCATTCCCTTGAAGGGAACCAGGTCAGACAATCGAATTCTTGGCCTGAAAGTATGAAAGGGATTAGTTTGCGCACGAGCCATCAGCGCTCATGCTTCAACTGCAGCTGGAAATGCCGCTGGATCCACAGAAGAAACACAAACCTGCAGAATGGAAAGATCCTTAATCAATTAAAAAACTTTGATACATGAAAACTGCGGTGGAAAATGATGATCACAATACGCTTACAAAGTGTATGAATATACCGGAAGAGAAGTTAAACCGATAGCAAGCTTCACCAACTCCGGGTCACAAGCTATGTCCACAAGAGTTGCTCCTTCCTACAGATGCAATGGCACATGATATTATAACATAAGAAATCCAACATTAGCTTGGAAATCCATGAAATTTGACACCGGAAAAGTATGTAAGAGAGGATGATTTGCAATTTCGAAAGCAATGTGCTGACAGGTCTAACATATCTTGATCGCTTGGTTAAAAAACATAATCTTTTTTTGTTGTTGCAAAGTCCATCATTAGTTCATAACTTCATCTATAAGCAAGTACGAAACAAACCTGCTCCGCAGCCATAACGACAGATGCAACGTTTTCTTTGTCAAAATTCTGCAAAGCTGAAACAATCTGTAAAAACACAATCTACGTCAGAATTCTTGGATATCAAGGCATGAACAAAGTAACTGAAGCAATGATTTTCTCAACTTCCGGGGGTGAAACATGGATGAACTAAAGTAGTTTCGCTTTTGCTTCTCCAAAATTTCTCAGCAACCAAACAAAGAAAAACACAAAGAAAACGTTGCGGTTCAGTTTATGGGAATTGGGTTTCGCTTTACCTTGAGAGCTCTGCGTTCATGAAAGTCCCTGAGGACTGATTCCTTGGTGGCTGATAGGAGTGCTTTTGTGCTTAAAGTGGCTTTTTTTTTTCAGAGCCAACATGGCCTTGAAGGCAGAGAGTTACCCAGAAGAGGGTTGTGCGTATGTCTCAAACTGGAGAGAGAGGACGGTGAGGTTTTTAGGCAGACTGAGGCCTGCATCTCTACTCCGGCAGTAGGTTTTCAGGGTTAGGAGTTGGAGGGAGAGAGATAACAGAGCTTTGGCAGTGGCAGCTAAAATGTTTCAGAAGAAGATAATTTGGCTGCCACCTCAACATAAATACTACGATATGTAATTTGTTATACTTATTTTAGGGATTGTATTGGCACAAAGGTACTACTAATGAACAAAAACTTGGGTCCGACTTCAATGCTATGAAACACTAAGTGCTACGATTTTGGTTGTTAGATTTGATTTTCCCAACCATTATAGATATCTCAGTACTATGTACCATTGAAGATAATTTCTAAAAATCTTTTCCTTCAAGTCTGATTTCTTCTTTTGAAACATTTCGGACCAATCAAGTGCAAATATAACTAGATAAAGTAACTGTACAAGTAAACTCAAGAGTTGTAAACACAAACTTAAGCCCTCCCAAATTCATGAAGATCAAAATCCCCTCCCAAGATAACCCTGGAATTCGAGAGATTTTTCAGTCTGATTGGAACACGGGGCGGGTATGTCACATGTCATTATATAATCTGGAGAGATGTTTTTTTTCAATTGTCTCTCAAATTGTACAATGACATGTAGCGTATCATCCCGTGTTCATGTCTTACCGAAAAATCTCTCCAAGACTTCTATCCACTCTTGTAACACTCACACCAGAGATATGTCATCTCATGCATATGATGCACTCAGCTAATTCTAGAGTCGAACCGAAAGCAACCTCCACGGCACCACCATATCCATATATATATCACTTACTCATTCGTCTCTAATTCTCTGTAGTCTTGGTTGTATAAAAGAAGGGGGACGGCCTACAAAGCTCATATAGGAAATATAAGTAGGAAAGATCATGGGAGCCGAAGGATTATTTGTCTTGTAGGACATGTCTTCTTCAATGTGAAAGATTGAACAGATGAAAAGGATCGAGATCATACAGTTTATCCAAAATTCAAAACATGCATGCGACGCAATGATAGTATGGGTAGGGGGATTCTAATTTGCCTTTGGTAGATTCCTTGCTTTCCAAACTAGAAGGAGGCAAGTGGCTTGTAGCTCAAGGAGTCGATAGTGTTTAATCTTACACTCAAAATCTTGTGTTTAATCTTCCCTCTATAATATAAGGAAAATTCTAACATGCAACAATATTACTCGAGTAACGTCCCATGCCAATAATAACCAATGATGAGAATATGCGTGGATGGATGAGATGGCACCGCCATCTGCAGTCAAGAATTTTTCCATTAATAGAGGCAATGCCATTAGATTTGTACAATCCAAAGTAATTTGCTGAATTAAATTGCAGAAAATTCAGAATTTGTGAAGAAAAAAGAAGTTAACTGATGATTAACTCTCTACATAACCAACATAATAAGCATACTAATTAGCAACATGACAGAACCAATGTGCTAAGTAAGTAAATAACATAATCTCTCCTTCTCAATTTCCAATCCTGGAAACCCATTTAGCCAGCAACTTGATCTGTCAATTATACCCTTCTTGAAGCAGTAGAAAACCAAGTACGTAAAAAGAGAGTCGGAAGACGAAAACAGAGACACCAAAAGCCTCTCAAAAATGGCATCCGCAAAACAAGTAGAAGAAACAGAGGCTGAGCAGCAAAACCACCGCCTCGAACGCCGCCACGATCTTGAAAACCACATCATCGTAAAAAGAAAGCTGCAGATTCAGCGGCCGGAACTTAAAGGCAGACCCCAAATACTTTCACCTCAAACTCCACGACTCTTTCTTCATCCTCTTAAAGAACAACCACCTCTTCTTTCCCCCACCCACCATCTTCTGCTCACTTTCTCTCTCTAGTTTTCCCATCTCTCTCCCTCTCTCTCTCTCTCTCTCTCTCTCTCTCTCTCTCTCTCTCTCTCTCTAGATTTCAGCCCGTTTGGTTTATGGGATTGGGGGATGTGGTGGTTTTATCTGGGGTGGGGAAATATTCGATTTCTTAGGAGGCAAGTACGCTAGAATGTAGGGAGATTGAGGGGATTTTGGCGGCGGGTTAAGGGTGTTTTGGGAATTTTGTGGGGGCCAAACCGCTCCGCGTTTAGATGGAGTCAATGGGTTGTATGAGCGCCTTTAGAAGAAAATTATACAATCAGACCAATCCCAGGAATCATCTTTCCTTCGTTCCACTCCATGGAATTATATATAGACTCATATCATAAGCTGTTTCTTGGTGTCTTATTCCCCTTTTTTCTTTAACAAAATTGTAAAAATATGAACAATACTAACAAAAAAAAAAACGATAACTTCTATTTCTCAGATTTATTAATTGAAAACAACTTATATGACACGAATACATTGCTACGTAACATCATGCCGACGAAATGAAGACATATAAACATAAATTTACACATGTATTTATTTCATTGACACACAACATCATCATAGCAGTATTGTACATGTGTCATATAAGTCTTTCCCTCTTTCTAAAAATTGCTAGAGCATCACAATTTTTTCTCACATTACTATTTTGATGATTTCGTGAATGAAGAAAAAGAAACAGACGATAGATAAGCAAGGACCATGTTGACAGAGATGAAACAAACATGATTGGGGACGGAAAATTCGAGCGCATAAATAAAAATTGGCAAATTTTGAGTTTAGTAAAGTGCCTAGAAAAATGTGTTCTACTTTCTACATCCATGTTCGAATTTTCCTTTACATAATTTAGGTAAATTTATATCATTTGTCAAAAGAGAAAATGCAATTGAAGAATAATTTCTGTCAATTAATTTAATTCAAAAACTTTTGATGGCGATATTTTATAGCAAAACAAGAGAGAAGCAGATAGAATGTTGCACGTACACAGTAGACAATTACATGCATGCAACTCCATTCCGTTCGTTCTAAAGTAATTGGGAAACGAATTACTTGGGCGACACATGCATGTAGTAGCTATCTAGTTCATATCATTCTCTTGGGATCTCACCGAAAGTGAAAAGGCAAGGGAACTTCACAACCATGGTACCTAAAATTCCTTTCTTCAATGATTTTTTAACTTGATGCAAGAAGCTTTCGAAAATCTTGAGCTTCAGTCTAAACTGACATTAAGCTTTCTAGGTTTTTTTGGCGTGTGATTTGATTCTCATTTCGCTTTAGTTTTTTATTTTTTAACCGAATCGATAGCATGATTCCATTGATTTTTCATAAATTAATTCCAAACACAAAGATATCTTTCAGGTTAAAATTAAAATATTTAAATTCGTGATTTGTCTTAAATTAATTCAATAGCCAGCCGTACGTTTTATAATACAAGCTGCCTATTTTTTGTTCTTTCGCCTAGCTAGTCGAGGAGATCAGCAACACAGTGACTAGCAAGCAGTTATTAGTTTTTATATATTATTCAGATGCTCTAATTTAAACAAATGACCAGTTTGGTCCAAAGTACGTATAAAAAATGGAGGTCATGCATGCATACACCTGTTATACGAGTTGCTCGCTCTGTTTTGTCGACAGTTTCAAACAACAAAAAAAGTTCAAGCATGCGCACGCCTGCAGTTCACTTTATATTTTGAATTATTCGTTCTAGTTTCCACAATGTAGGTAGCCCCACATATACATTTCATTTGCCTTTGCCGGCTTTGGTTTTGGTCTTCCTGCAGTGCCTAAAACACCAAATCATTGTCCAGGCCATGTGCTTTTCTATATTAGTTATTAACTAAGAGTTTATTGAATTTGATCATTTTGATTTACAATTCATTCTGTATACTTGCTTTTCAAGGCACAAAAGCTACTAGCTATCTTTTTATTGTTCAATATATGTTTTTCCACCATTATATGGATGATTTATATAATGTTGTTCTATGTACATAAAGTCTTTTGTTTCTTGATATTCTACTTACGCGGATCTATAGATAAAAAGATTGAAACTTGAATGCAAATAGATGAATACTTACATCGTTGTATCATAAAAAAAAAAATTAAAAAAAAAAAGTGATTCACCAATCAGTATTATTTTCTAGTGATATTCTTTTCACTTGTAATTGAGGGGTCGGTCTTAAGTTTGAATTTTGTAAATGACGAGTTCGATATTAATTTATTCTCACACCTCTTAGTTTAAATATATTGTAATATCAAAAAGTAAAATGAAATTCTAATTGTAGTATTTGGGCGCATATATGGTTAATTTAAAATTTAGAAGATGTTAGAAAAAAAAAATTGACTTCAACCATGCTCCTTGTAATGCTTTTAAACTAGAGATCATGATTGAAGTAAAATTTTGTAAGGAGCATCTTAATTAGTACTTTTTCTATACAGTGATATTGGGCGAGGGTTTTTGAGCTGAGACACAATTATTTGGATAAAGCACAATTTAATATTGAACTCACCATCCAGAATAGTTGAATTTAAGAATTTCAAATTACATATAAAGAAATATACCACTATATCGTAATACTTGAGTTTGAGTCCTTGAAACTCATTCAACGAGCAACACACTGATCACAACTATAAGGAAGTAAATGAAATGAATAAAAGTCTTAATTTGGATGCGATGGGTTAACTAACAAGTAAGGGCATGTCGATTTAGTGGTGAGGTTAGGGGTTATGGGAGATATGCCCCCCAAGACGACACTAATCATTTTCTAAGAAAAAACGACGCTATTTATCAAACTACCAGTTTCATAATTTTTTTTGTTGTTCTAATGATGAGGAGGAAGAGGATAAAGAATCGACCAAGTATGAATTTTGTAGAAATGAAGAAATTTGGGGTGTGGAAACAAAAGGATTAATTGGGTATTGAGAGCGAAAAGAAGAAGGCGGGAGACTTGGATTTTTTTAGAAACACCAAATTTCACGTATGTTACACCCGCACATATGAATTTTGGCATTTGTGTTTTCACAAAGTTAGGTTTATATGGTGTTTCAATTTAGATATCTTAATGTGAGGTTTAGCCTACAAACTAACAGCAAAAAATTATAATAATTTTTTTGTAACGATTATATGCGGAAGACTTAAAAACCAAACAATTCAGATAATTAAAATATATTACGAAGTGGAGCATACAAAAGTATCTCTCTTCTTTTGGATGGATTACAAGGATATTAAGTATTTGTATTATATATGTTCGAATGTATTACTAAAAGAGCTTATTTGAAGAATCCATTGATTGAATAGCTCTGTCTATATAAAAAGATTAATGCAAGGAGACTAACTATTTAGATTAAATTTTGTAAATCATAAGTGTTGATCATTAAATTATTACTTAAGTATTGATTAATGTGCTTATTTTTTATTAGTGACACATCACATGATTAGCAAGTTTGGTTTAAAAAGTTGGTTTACCCAGTGTTACTTATGGGCTCATTTGGATGTGCTTTCAAAATGACTGAAACCGTTTTTAGAGAAAATATTTTTGGGTTTCAAAAACACTTTAAATGCTTTTTACAAGAAGCACTAGTTATGTGCTTCTTTCAGGAAGCACTTTAAGTGCTTTTCCAGGATTTATTAACATTTTTACTAAAGATTGTTTCCAAAAAATATTTTCATCAAAATCACTTTCAATCATTTTAAAAGCACATTCAAACGAGCTCTATATAAATATAGGAAAATGTCATGGAGACAATTTTTTAGACCATATTTTGTAAATCAAATGTAGTAGTTGATGGTTGAATTTCATTTTTAATGATTTAAAGAATGAACTCAACCATCAACCATCTCATCATTGTCTATAAATATAATCTAGAAAATGATCTCTCTAACATCACCCATAAACGTATATGTCCAAAAATCCATTACTAAAATAGCATTTAATGCCATCAATTAAAATTACGTACAACGGGGTTTATGAGCCTTATAATAGAATTCATTTACAAGATATGAACCATTTAGTACTACATTTTAGTGATATTCCTCTTTAATTGTACACGAATTTGAACCACATATTGCTAGCCCATTGTGAGATTAAGTCCACACTTTCCCCTTAATGTAGAAAATATTGTTTGTTCAAAAAAAAAAAAAAAAAAGAAGTAATGAGTGTTATAGGCATACGGATATATGCGCGACTATAAATAATTCTTCCTCCATCGACACATGTACACATTTTTTCTTAGGTAATGTTGATCAAAATTTTTAAACCAAAATTTGTAAACCAAGTGATGTGGTTGTAGATGATTGAATTATTAATTAAGTATCGATTAACTGCTTATTTCTTATTGGTGCTACATCATTTAGTTTGCAATTTGGTTTAAAATTTTTTTGTCTCCTTAGCAATACCCTTTTTCCTAGATTTGTATTTGCTTATTATGTACACAACACGTATTTGTGGCTTTGTGCATGTAGTGTGCAAATTTACAATTGCAAAGAATAATTTAAAAAAATAATGTTGCGATCAGTCATTCACGGATACGAGAGTAATTGATTGTGGCACAACTCTACAATAGAAGCACACAAAACATTTCTACCAAAAAAAAATTAAAAATAAAAATGAAGCAACCACATATGTTTATCCTTCAACACATTTCACATATTAGGAAATTCCATCGCAGGTACAAGCAAAAGAATAAGATCCTCTCCGGATCCTCAAATCGCGTCCGTTTGTTGTATATCGTGCGGTCAGTTTTTGTCAGTTATTGTTCATGTTTAATTTTAAATTAAAATATTTAAAATCATTTATGATCGCATAATGTACGATGAACGGACACAATTTGAAGATTCCTAGGATCCTCACAAAGAGGATCGGGGAGGATACTCATTACAAGGAAAATTACCTAACACCAACATCACAAACGCAGAAAGACATTCATTCCCTATAAATTACCTAATTAAGGTCTCAGCCACTTTTAGCAACAGTCATATCAGTCTCTCCTGCCATTTGCCAGGAGGAGCAGCGAAGACGATGCCTCCACCTCACTGGCTTTTTCCTTCACGTTCTCGCGCAGCGCCTCCAGCAACGCCTTCATTTTTCGAAGATCTGCCCGGCTAAGCTCACGAAAGCTCGGCGGTTTGCTTTTAAGAGGCAAACCCATTGCTTTCAGTACAGCCTTGTCAAGCACAATTCCCCTTTTCTTCTCAGCCTCCAACTGGCTTTCCATGTCCTCCAGTTGCTGGTTAAGCCTCCCAGCTTTTTCATCATTCTTTGAAACCCTAAATTTTGATTTAGGGCACTCCTGATTTAGAAACCTATCTGCGATAGACTCCACATTCGGGTGCCCGAACGAGAAGGGCTTCCCTCCCGGAGAGAAAACAAGGACGGCAATCTCAGCGCCGCACAGGGTGGCGAGCTCGTTTGCTTTCTTGAACAGGCCAGTCCTGCGCTTGGAGAAAGTCACCTGCCTAGAGCTGCTATCCTCCACCACTTTCATCTCAATTTTTCTCCTCCCCATGGCTAGATGGGGGAGTTCTGATTGGAAAATTTATGGAGAAGTTGGTGGAAGTGAAGGAGTTTATATAGGGCTAGAGATATAAGGACCCCAAGTAAAGGTTCAATGTTTCTAATATTGGTTTTTAGCCCTTAATTCTATTAGAAAATTGCTGATATACACAGCTTTTAATTATCTTTCCTTTTTGTTATTGAAAATTTCCATATTGCATTAAAGTTGGCCACTTTGAGATTGCCATCATTGAATTCAAATTTTGCACCCCAGATTTTAAAATTGAATGAGCAAAAGAAAATTTGGATTACAAATTGGGTAACGCTTGAGAAGTTAAATTTGTTATAAAAAAAAATGGTAAACTAAATTGTGTGTCACTAATAAAAATAAGCACGTCTCTATCAACGCTTAATTAGTAATTCAATCATCAATTTTCATGTCATTTAGTTTACAAAAATTTGTCTACAAATTTTGTCTCTCCTTTGTAATTATCTAATTGTTTGAGTTTTCCTATAAAAATGGCAATAGGTTATAACCTAAAAGAAAATAGCATTTTTCTCTATCCTCTAAAGTGAGGGTGATGCTTACCCCATTTGATTGTCATTAGATTAATTTAAATTTTGATATTCTTGTCTCAACTAAAACAAACTAATCTAATCACAATCAATATGAGGTGTTGAGCATCACCCCCCACTTTGGGTGGTGGGGGTTGTTCAAAGTTTCACTCGAAACAAAATGAGAGGTGAATTCTTTCAATTAGGAAAACGATAAACGTATACTTTTTCTACTTCTCACACATTTTTGTTAAGTCATGTTTGTTGTTTTTGTTTTATTTATCTAATCCAAGAGCCATAAATTAAAAAATGTACGAAGTTAATGTGAATTCTTTCAATTAGGGAAACGATAAACATATACTTTTTTTTACTTCTCACACATTTTTATTAAGTCATGTTTGTTGTTTCCATTTTATTTATCTTATTCAAGAACAAAAATTTTAAAAAAAAAAATCACAAAAAGTTAAAAAGAGTGTGAAAAACATCAAAAAGGTAATAAATTTGTTAGGTCCAAGGAAAATGTGATAATGCATGGCCCTCTAAACTGGCGAGTGGAAATTCCAATGAATATGGTTACCAGCAGTTGCATATTAACTTACCATTCTTTAATTGCCAACGAAGTTTTTTCCTTAAATGATATTTCCTTGAATGTACTATAGTTTCTGGCAGGAGTTTTATTTTATTTTATAAAATGAACATCTCATGTTTAATCTTTTAATGTTATTCTTATACAATGATATAGTAAGATTCTAAAAGACGCTAGGTGCTAGTCGGGTAGCAGATTGGGGCCTAGCACTTAGGTGAAGCCTATACGGATTTAAGAAAATTTATTATATCGTAATAAATAAATGTCTGCTTGTACTTAAAAAATACATAATTGTTTTTGGAAACATAAATTGTAAAATACAATGACATATAGATTATAAAGTATTAGATATAATGAAAATATGGGAACAAGAATATAATGTAACTTCATCTAAATATTCAACAAAACACTTTCAATTTAATATAAAAATAAAAAAAAATGAAAAATATTTATTTTCTATCTAAGTGAGAGTCGTGACATAGGCGGGTTTGGGTGGACTAGGCGGTCTAGACGGGCGCCTAAGTAGGTCCATGCGCCATTTCTTAATTTTCGAACATCTAGAGATTAATCGGGGTGGTGAAATAGACCCTGAAGCTGACTCACAAGTTGATTTTCAATTTTAGGGACCATGTTGATTGTATAGGTCAATTTTAGGGACCATTTGTGATAAAAATCCTTAAATCTTGTGGGCTGCATTTACGTGCCATGTCATCATCTAACAAAATTTTAACAAAATTGTGACGGAATGACCACATTGATTTGCGACACCTATTTTCAAGGACTACATTGATTGATTTTCAATTTTAAGAACCATCTTGATGACATGTGTCAATTTCAGGGACCATTTGTGATAAAAATCCTAGTTATAATTAAACAAAATGTAAATCTACATATATATAAGTTCATGTGGGCGGAACAATTGAAATTACTAATTAATAAAAGAGGCATTAGTAAGACAACTCATGTGTCCTACTTAGCTTTAAGGTGGGTTTTTTTTTTTTTTCAAAATTAATGGCCGTAGCCATAAGGAAAAGCATAAGAACCAGTTCCACTTGGATCAGCATCAAAGTTGGGATTGGTTTGTTGGACAGATCCAGAAGAGGAGGCACCAAAAATATTAGAACTACTACTCCTCTCCTTAAGATGTTTGGAGATAGTCATGTGCAGCTCCGCCATGGATTCATGGATTTGTTTTAGCTCATCCACCCTAAGCTCTTCAATAGGTACACTCCACCACAGGTGCTCTTGATTTCTCCTTGTCCTGTTTTTCCTTAGGAGCTACTTCTGTCGCTCCTTCACAGCTTCTAACGGGTCAAGAAGCTCGTTGTATTGTTCCATGGCCTCGGAAATTTTCATCTGTCAATGAGCTTCCATGAATTGATTAGTGTAGTCGTCGTTTTCGGGTGGATTTTGGTTCATAAACCGATTGATGACATAGTCGACAGATGGATGGCCATATGAGAAAGGCTTACCAGAAGGTGAGAAGATCACAATACCCACCTCACCGCCAGATAGTGCTATCATATCGGTAGCTTTCTTGTAAACGCCGGACCTTCGTTTCGAGAAAGAAACGAGAAGAACCTCTTCATTTTCGATCTTCTTCATCTCAATCTTTTGCCTTCCTCTTGTTTGCTTGCCCTCCATGGCCCTTTGTTTGTTTTGGTAAAGGACAAGAAGGAAATCTGGAAAATGATGAAATGATTGTATTTCTTGGTTAATAGGCTTCGAAAAAAAAGTCTTGCTTGGTTTGGTTTTCCTTACATTTCATGTGCTTATATAGGATGAAAAAACGCATCTTTGGTCATTCAATGCTGTTGATCGAGTAGATATGTTTTTCAAATGGGTAATGTTATAGCTAGAGATCATCAATTTAAATTATATTTTATAAATGATATGACGTTGTTGTTGACGATTGAATTATTACTTAAGTGTTGATTAACGTATTAGTTTATTTTCAATTATGTTTTCACTTTGAGTATTTGACGTATTGTTTGTATACTCGCCCATGCATGACACCATCACATTGACCTCTGTTTACAAAGTTAATTAAGTCTACATAGATGAAATATGACAAACTTTTCATACAAATAATATCGTGATAGCCTGATAGACAAGTGGTGAATTATTTTGGTAGTTAAGGTCTTTTTCTTCAACTTACCGCATTCCGAGTTTAAACCCTCCCCTCTTTTCTTAGTGTAATTTATATTAATAATATTGCTTGTATTAAAAAAAAAAATTATTGATAAGAACGTAACATACTAACATACTCTTGTTAAATTAGTGCTAGAGTCACTAAATCTATTTACTAAATTTTTTTGTCAATTTGGAAATCAAAGAGACAATGCCAAATCATTTGATAACAAAATTTGACTTTGGTCTAATAAATAACTGACCATAAATAAGATGTAGTCAAAATTATTAATGATAAGAAACTAACTTGTAACCACAAAACTAACTTCTCTAATATAAGTGGACTCTAAAACCATTTCATTTCTATTAACGTATAGTCAATTTGTAACTAAATAACATTCCTTACAAAAAAAAACCTTAATTGTATAAAATGATAAAAAATTAAACTGTATCTAATCAAATATGGGAGTTCTCAATATCTTCAATATATGGATGGTTAATTATTAAAATATCAATTATACCTCAAAACAATGAATTACTACTATTATGGTCTAATATTATTTTTCTTCATTTATAAATGAGAAGTTTCAAGATTGAATAACCCGAATGATGAGGATGTATAATATTTGTGTTGACTTCAACATGATCGGCTCATCATGCAACTTAGCCTCATTCTTATTACATAGTAAATGCTCCCTTTAAAAAAAAAGAGAATATCATTATATAAAAATAATTAAGAAACACAATGGGAGATCTATGCACATTCCCTACCTTGTGTTAAAATGCAAGGAAAAAAAATTATAAGCATGATCACAAAATCTCATTACCTTTTCATTTCTAGCGGAAATGGAATAACAAATTAATCTGTATTATTCAGTATACAATACTTTATTAGTGGAAAAGAAGAATATTGAAGAATAATTAATCTAATTAGTTAAATATGATCACCAACACATTCCAACTTGTATCATTGATAAGTCCCTTCGATATGCATCTAAAAAAAGTCCCTTCGATATGATTGTGGAGATGATGAGATTCCTATGGTCTGCTATCTATTTGGTAGAGTCTATAAACTGTTTTCTATTCTTTAACTGACTGTGAAAGGATAAATTTACCGCTTAATATTATAGTAGAATGATATTTTTTTCACGTGTAAGTGAAAGATCTTCTCAAATATCGTGAATGACGATTTTCATGATCAATTTATTCGCTCACTCTTTGATTTAGTGTACTAAATATATATATAAAAAGTTAGACTCTACCACTTGATGATAAAGAAAACATAATAAAAGTCTCATTCGATAAAATTGGAACGATAAAGAAAACATAATAGAAAATTTATTGTCCACCTCCTATACATAAACTCATACATAAAATCCCTCATCCCAAGTGCAATATAACACTTGATAAAGAGGATAAAATAAGAAATTTATTTTCAACTAGCTAGCAGGTAATGATTTTCACACTTACGATTTCTTCTTTTGCACTTCTTTGTACTCATATTTTTCTTTTTCAACCAGCATAATCATTCGACATGTCTGATGTCTCTCTTCTGTACAATTTAACTTTCAACGCACATGCATGGCGTTTGTCATCCTTCTAGTACTACAAGAAGAGAACTCTTGCCACCCAAAAAACTTCACATATGTGTCTTCAACCAGTAAATGTTGCTTGTTTCTGGACGTGCATAACAACAGGGCTTGTCTGCTATTTGGTGTCATGAAATGATCAATATGTGCTCCCGTTTTCGTTTCAATCTTTTGGCTGGTAAATATTTGACATTTTGACATTTTGATTTTGCACCTAAACGATAGTATCTTATTACAGTGTTGGGATCTATTTATAATACTACTTTGGTCTGAGACTCTTAATCTCATTTTAGGTAGCTTAACCTGTCGGGTAATGCTATGTAAATCAACTTTATAGACTACATTTGTAAATCATGTGATGTGTCACTAATAGAATATATGTGTACGTTAATCATTACTTAAAAATAATTCAATTTACAGAATATAATTTAAATAGATGGTCTTCTTAGTATTACCCTAAGCTGATAGAGCGGTAATGACTTATGAACTTGTAATTAGCGCTTACCATGCTTTGCATAAACTCCATAATGTAACCAGTTATGTATTTGAATAAACTCCATAATGTAATAAGTTATAATTTTTCTTGGTCCCATTTTAAAGAAATGTGTCTCCACGTAATAATAATGGTTTATGAGTATAAAAATATGCAAGAAATAAAATACTTAACGCCTAAAAAATTCTATTTAAAAAAATACAACATTCATTAAGGATTGTATTTAACGAACTATTTTTACGTAAACGGTAGATAAAAAAGGAATGAATAACTTACAAGCATATAAGTACACATACAATTAAAGTATAAAGTCTACCGACATAAATTTATACAAATGGGAAGATCCTCAGTATCAAAATCTTCATCTTACCTGCTCTAAAAGTTAGGACAAAGATTTTGTGTAGTGTCGCATCATGTGTGTGAAAAAATAAATCTTAGGAAACTTCCCAACACCAACATAAAACAATAAAGTAAATAACAAAAGTAATTATCAATCCTCAAGAAAACTATATTTTAAAAGAAAAAGAAAATGGAAGCCGAAGACGAAGACTTTCTGTTTTTTGTCAATACTTATACAAAACTTTACGAACTGAAAAAGATAATTAAATTAAAAAGAATAAAAAGGAATAATAATCTTTTGAAAACTGCTAAAAAAGACTCTTAAAATAAGATTATTTATAAACGTTTTTAATATAATATTTTATAATATTAACATATAAATTAACATTAAATTATAAAAAGACAAAATATTAATACAAAATTCTGTCGTATGAAAGTTCCGTTAGCATTTCTCGAGCCTTCTTGTTATTGGTTAAAATATCAAGTCAAACCCGTTGGAGTGAAATTACGTTTGTTGATATTGTCGATATTGATACATTCATGGGAGAATCAAAGCCACCCGAGTGCGAGAGAATCAGACAAAAGAGAGAGTGTGCTTTCAAATGACCAATTTACTCTCGATTGTGTAAGGATTCTTACCCCAAATAAATACCACCAGAATTTTGGTCTCTGGAATTCGAAGATTGCGTTGATGGGTTGTGGGGGGCAAAACTGCAAAAAGATGAAATCAAAGCAGCAGCAGAAGCAAGCAGATTTGTCATGAAAGGTACCATCAAAGGCACAAAGGGTCCGTACGCTTCTCAGTCTCCAGACCAAAAGCTTTTTTTTGCTCAACTCTCTAATTTATAATTAATCTAGAGAGAGAAAGTGGGTTATTGAGGGGGGAGAGAGAGATAAGAGTTTGGACGAGGATGTTTGGATTGAGAGAAGGGTCTTGCTTTCCGAGGGTGTTGGTGGGAGTGAATGTGGGTCTTGCTCTGGTTGATGGCATTATAGCATTCCTTGCATTTTATCAGGTTTTCTTTCTTCTTCTTCGTATTTATTTTAAATTGGTTATTGAGTTCAATTTTTGTGCTTTTGCATTTTCCCAATTGGGTTTTGTTTGGTGAGATTATATTGTGGGGCAGATGGCCAATGTGGGTTTCAAAGGAATGTTCTTTTGTGTGAAATTACTTGAGGAATGGGATTGGTTGCACTTTGTGGGGTTGAATGTTTTTGGATAATTTGAAAAGGGCATTTTGTTTTATTTGAAATTTTCGATTTTGAGAATTTGCTTCTCATTTGATTTTCTTGTTGGACAGGTAATTGGGTTCTCTTTTTCTTAGTTAATGGTGAGTTTGGAAAGCGTACTGTTTTATGCTAGTTTAAGTGCCAATGGCATCTAAAAGTTATAGGATTGGCATTTAACTGAGAAAGTTAAAGAATTGGACTCTTCCATTTTAATGAATAGTTCAACTGTGTCAGTGACTCGGTACAGTTGGAAAGCTTAATAATTCTGAGCTGAATGAATGTCATTCAAATTTTTCGTTAATTTTGTGAATGGATAGATTTGAGACCAACCAGTAACCATTTTTGTTGGAAGGAATGTATGCTACAGAGCAGGCAGGTGGCCCTTTTTGTTTCTTAGGTTCTTTCCAAGGCATGAGCGTAGTTATATAACTCTTCCTCCCAATACATATGAATCAATTACTATGGGGAAACTAGTGTCAAGGAATTATTTTGAAATTCAACGAATAAAATATATAATTAACTATACATGAACGAAGTCTTATGGGATTGTGAAATTGTTTGAGATCATGTTTTGAACACCTAGTGTAATGAATACGAATTACATGGTGCTCAATACTTGAGCAAATGCTTTTAGGTTTGTTAGTAATTATACCTATAAATGTTTGTTGTTTTTAGCTTAAATTTGTGTTCAGGATACTTGAAAGATCAGATCATGTAGCCTTACTAGTCCTCACTTTCAAGAATAGCTAGGGTATGAGACTCAGGCGTGACTTTACTGCTAAATTCCCATTCTCAAAGTCTGTAACTTATTATCCTCAAGATACATTCTTATGTTTAAGTAAATAAAATGGATGTGACATCAACCTTTGGAAACTGGGGAAGCCGATGATTGATGTCTATGAAGTTCATTTCTTGAAATCTGAGTTTCTTTTACTTGCTATTTCAGTTAATTAGAATTCACTCGAGGAATTCACAACTGGGTTGGACTCGGCAAAAAGTAAGTGACGAGTCATGCTTTACTATTCCTTATTGAAATTCAGATTGTATTTGTGTTTCTTCTTGTTTTTGTGTGTGTTTTTGCCTATATGCATGCGAATATGTACATAAATACATGCACATGTATATGCATACATACTTACCAAGTTACCAACACATATTTATATGTGTGTTTGTGTGTGCAACTGTGCATGCATGATGTAGCTAAATTATAAAAGAAATTGTTAGCTGGCTGGATTAACCTATTGTTCTGGACATTTTGCTGTGAAGTATTTTGACATCGTATGGCTTCCTGGGGATCAGTCAATGTGAAGAATGTATGACTCTGTTAAAGAAATAGTACTGTAGCTTAATTAGTTAGTCATAGAATCGGCAACCCCGAGGTTGAGTCCCATAAATTGCATGAAAAGATGTGGTTCCTAAGAATTTGGTAAAAACTTTAATTAGCTGTCACAAGATCAAATAACTTATGCTTAAATATCTCACAGAAAGATGGGGAGGAAAATGATGAATGGGTACATCATACATGTGCATGATGGCTATGTGTTATTAATTTAGTATTTGTTGCTGCATGTACGCATGAGCTGCTCAATCATACGCATGTGAATATGTATATGCATTTATGGTACAACTAATTTCTATATTGAAGCTCACTAAAGCATGCTGGCATTGTCTTAATACATACTTTTGCCTCGTGCAGGTTTTTCATCTGTTGATTGGCTCTTCTAATTTGGGTAAGAATTGTTTATTCCTGATCCCGATACACTATTGCCTTCTATTCTGTGTCTGAGATCTGATATTCTCGTTCAAGAATATTTGGCCTTAATTATGTTGCTTATCAAGAACCTTGATATTTTGGGCCTTTTTCATGGCTTTTGAATTACCTGGATTCTATATATAACTGATTTTGCAACAACCTGTTGGTTATTTATGAGTTTGGACTCACGAAAGTAGCCTGTTGGCGCATAATCAAGATACAGAACTGATGATACCATCTGACCTAATGATTTTCTCCATTAACTTATGACTTAGACAAACATATTTCTTTTTCATCCTTCATTCAATCTGAATTAATTTATTTGATCTTGTCCATTACAGGTTGCTTAATTTATTTTGTATTTCTTTTTGCTGCTTGCAAGGGGTGGCAATGTTGGTCCAACTCTTGTGGTTTTAGCCTCATGGGTATGCTTTCTCTTCCAAATACAGACTATATATTTATCTTCTGTGCTTGGTCAGAGGATCTGAATAGTACAAATTTTGCTTTGCAGCATTGCCCGAAATTCTTTTTTTTGCTGCGTTTCTTCTACTTTTATCTTTCTGGTAAGTTTTCTATTTCCTTTTATTTTCTTTTTGATTTTAAATAATCCGAAACTCCACTTAAATACTTTCAAGAAAATGTCGAAAAAGTGTATTGAGTGATCTTAGCTTTGAGGGATGAGCGAGTATGATGGATGAGATGGAAAAGTGCACTGCGGGTATTGTGTGACCATAGAATACCTTTCAAGTAGAAAGTATAATACTAACATCTAGGCAAAAACACACCCACAGGATGAGGATAACGGAAATATGGATGTTAAGATGAATAACCAGCATTCCTTGAGAAGTATATATATAACAAATCAGTATTTAATATTTATTGAGACGTATACTGCTCCCATATACTTGTATATTATGAATCAGCAATTCAGCATGTAGATGATATTACCCATTACTTTTGTTAAAGGGTTTCGGTATTCATTGCTTATGGATTTTGAAAAGACATGTGGCTTTGATAAATCTGTGCCTGGCCTGTTTTCTTTTCAGGCCATTCTATTATAGTATGTTTTCTATTTGCCATAGAGACTGGAAATGCACTTTTACATGAATGAAGATACATTGACCTGTCTTTATCTGAATATTTCCTTTCTCAAGTTGATACTCCTATTGAAAAGATTGTTTCTCTTGAGCTATATTTGACATTTCTCTGGGGGGGTTTATTTTACCTTTAGGGTTGACCTGTGCCATCAGGCAGATGATGAGGATGAGGAGGATGAAGGGAGTTTTCGGGAAGCTTTGGTGGAGAAGACTTTTAGTAAACCGAATTCATTGGACAGAGATAGTTATGGAAACTGTTTTCCTCTGCGATTTGTTCATATTGGAAGCCGCCAGAGAATTGTAATTTTGGTATTGCCCCAGTTCAGAGTTTCCAATTGTCTACTCGAATATGATATCATATTTTCCTTTAGCATTGCATATTTTCTCTTATGTCATGTTTTGCGCAAATTATTGTTAAAGTTGATTAACTTCATAGTTGTCTACCAGGTGACGGTGCTAGTTTTTGTTATAATGATAGCAAGTGCAATGATAATTTGGATCGGGATGGGAAAAAATCCTATTGATTCTGCGCTGGTGGCTCGGGTATGTAAACGTTGCATAATTCTTGATTCTTAGATTCCTTTTTTCATGTGTAATCACCTTCTATCACTGGTATGCTGTAGTTCCAGTTTTGCTATATATAGATGCTAAAATAAATAAGGTTTTGCTGCCTCAGTTTTGTGTTCAGACCATAAAATAATTCTTTGTGTTAGAACTTGGATGCAAACTATTATTATTGTAGTAAAGTATTTAAAGTGTGTATACTTAGTTTTTGACGATTTAAAGAAGGTTATCACTGTTGTGACCAAATATGCAGCTTTCTTTGTACTTGTTTCTTATTAACGAGTCCTTAACCCATGGTGCAATGAATTTTTTCATTATCCAGGTATATGTGGATCTCTTTGCAATAGTGATGCTATTATTGGGAGGAGCATTAGCGTGTTATGGCGAGTAACTATCCTTTCACACTCTTGTACTTTCTTGCATTTCTTTATGTGCAAATGCAACTCCTCCCTAAATTTTTAATAAGGGAGGAGCGCATGATGACTATTTTGGAGTGTCAATAACACCTCTACGTACTTATCCTTCAATCTGAGGCGACATTTTGCTTTGTCTTGGTTTTTCAGGGCTCCTATTATGCCTAAGGATGAGAAATGTTAGATCAGAGAGAGCTTCTTCTGAGATGTGGAAGGTATTTAATCTGTTGATGTTATATAATATGTTTATATTGTTCTTTGTTTTCTTGATTTCTACAAATTCATGTTGTATATAATTTCATTTGTTCTTTGTTTTCTTTGTTATATAATATGTTTATTATGGTTTACTACTTGCTTCCATTTTTTTTTACAGGTTGCATGTTTGGCTGTTGTTTCCATACTATGTTTCACCTCGAGTTCTTTCGTGGCTCTGTTAACTGATATTCCTGTACGTACTCAATCGTTATTAGCTTGAATTTTCTTTTTCTTTTTCACTTACCTAATTCACCATATCGTTTTGCAGATGCTTTACGATTGGCATCAACAGCGTATGAATGATGTTTATACTTCTCTTTTATTGATTTTATATTACTTTGTAGGTAGGTAATTCTAAATTTCGTTTCTTGTTTCACTCTCAAACGAATCCTGTTTCTTTTTATTTAGTGCCAATCAACAATAAGACAGTGCTTTCAGTTTATAATGTTTACATTGTTTTTTCAGGTTCATCAATACCCTCAGCCTTGGTCTTATGGATCGTGAGAGAATTACCACCCTCAATAACAGCTAACATACGAGAAGAACCATCAACAATAACCTTCGTCAGTGACAGTTCCACAACATTACAACATCCTCAAAGCTGGACAGCTGCAATGAACTTGCGGAACCAGGTTCGATTTCTTCTCCATAACCATGCTATTCATTAATGTTTAACGACCGCTAACTGAGGGTAAAAGCCAACAATTTATGCCCTATTTACCAATGCATAACCATATATGAACCAGATTACAGACAAATCTCAGTCTTTAATCAGTAATGTACTGAATAGTGTTAGGGTTGCATTCTTTTTCGCTTTTGGAGAAAGGAGTTCTTAACTTCTTACGGAAGTATATTCTGACTTTACACTGAATTCGCCATGGTAGCTAGATTTTACAGTAGCAGACCTGTTTGAAATCTCGGTTTGCTTCGTAGATAGTCATTCAGGTTTATGCTCACTAAGTTTGGTTTTCAGGTGCAGATATCAAGAGCAAGTCCCATATAACACTTCTCCCGAATGGAAAGTGAACAGTCTTACTAACGTTCCTGAGTGCGAAGCATGTCCTTGCTCTCGAAAGTTATGAAGTGAGCTGGAATCAGTGAACAACATGCCAGATAACAACTGTGACATCCTTGACCAGAGTTTTGTCCGGAAATTTGTGTACAGCCAGAAGTCGCCGTTGCGATGGTTTTTTGACAATTTAGGGATGTAAATAGCAACAATATGCTAATTAAGGGATTCTTTTTGCTACAAAAGTATTTTGATGTGCCTCATTAAATTTTCATTGAAGTTGAAAGAAAAAGATTACGCCTTTGAATTTGTAGCGTAAAAGTGGAAGTGACGGCGAATTTACAGATTGGACTACAACATAACAAACTAAAAATTGATAGAGATGTGCAAGGCGTGGTTTGTCCGCGCCATGAAATTCAGTGACTCCAACGTGGATCAAGATGTCCGTGAACTATCAGCACCGGCAGGCCTTTAACTATAAACTGTCTTTCTCTTCTACATCCCTTTAAACAGCAGTTCTAAAACAAGATTTTGTAGTTGACACATGGGGTACTAAGTACTGGTTTGGTACCGAGGTGTTTTTATAAAAAGTGGGTATAAAAAAAAATTGAGCTAAAAAAAGTGTTTGGTAAATACTTAAAAACAACTTATTTTCATAGTTTTTAGTGAAAAAAAAGCTGGAAATGCAAAGCAGCAAAAATGAGCTTATTCTCACAGCACATCAGAATCAGTTTTTTTTCAAAGCACATTAATACCAAACCAGCCCTAACTATGTGCATGCTCAGAAAGTGTACCTCACGAGTCAGAATCCTTCCTTTCGCTTTGCTCCAACGATCCAAAATCTTCAGGCGGCCATATCTGATGACAAAGTGATCAAAGACGAGAAATCTTTGGTACCAAACAAGAAATATGAAACTACTAAAAGACAATTCATTGTGCACTCCCATCAGACTTTACTTCTACCGCTGCCAGTAAGCACAACAACACCAACCACCACCATGCATTAGTCCAGTAAGAGTGATCAGCTGTATGAATCTTACAATGTCATTTTGCTCGATTTTACACCAAGTTTTATGTAGCTCCAAGTACGCCACTGCCAGTAAACATATCTTTCCAAAATCTTAACGCTGAAAAACGTAACGACAGTCACTTAAGCCCCAAAACCAATCCAAACAATGTATATGTACATAATTCAAATCAAGCTAAAAGGAACCGGCCCGAAACTCCTCGAATCATGCGAGTCATAGATGCTGTCTCCCTCCACCCAAACATGTCCCTGAGGAACTTATTACCAACACCAACAACGTTATAATCTCCAAAATCCTTAAAAAAAACGAAAATGTCGAAAACCAAAAAAATCCAAAACAAAACGAACATTGCAAATTTGTAAGTAAAAAATATGAACATACCACACTAGTTTCCGACCGATCGCTGTTCTTAGGGTCGACAACATAAGTAAGAGCAACTCCAGCGTTGGGGTCCTCCTCCCAGGCAATGCACTATTCAATCCACCTAATGAACAGTAACTGCCCTTAATGAACAGTAAATAGCCCTGGCAATAGCATTTGCATCTCCACCGTTACACTTCAATAGCCCTGGCAATAGGCAATAAAATATTAGTATTTTTTTTATTTATAAAATAATACAAAATAATTTTAATTGTAAAATCGGATAAGATTTTTAATCGTTCTCGTTGCGCCACGTGTCATTATCCGAAGCATTATTAAATAATACAAAATAATTTTATTTGTAATTTCGGATAATAAATTTTGTACGTAACAAATAAATAATACAAACAATAAATAATAAATTATGTAGGTAACAAATAAATAATACAAACAAATAATTATAATGTAAATTTGGGTATCAAATAAATAATATATTGTTACCTGATCCGAGTAATTTTCCCCACTTCGAATATTACTACTAGCTTGTGTCAATGTGTCTCTCCATGTACTAAACGATTGGCTAAGTAATTTCCAACGACTGGACATCGATTCTTTGGTTCTTTTCCCACCAATTTTCTGAAGAAAATTGATATGAATAAGACTCCACATCTCTCGCAACTGCATCTCATTACCCGTAAGCGAACTATGAGTAACTTCAACCCAGCTAGTACACAACGCAACATCTTCAATAAGCGACCAATTCGTTCCTGCACCAGTGGTCATTTTGTTGAAAAAAAATGGATTCAAACTTTGAGACAAAGAAAAGAATGTGATTGAAAGTAGTTGAGAAAATATGAAATTGTTGTGTAAGGTAGATGATAATGAGAATGTATTTATAGAAAAGTAAAAACAATTTTTTTTTACAATTTTTTTCAGATTTTTCAGATTTTTTTTTGAATTTTTTTAAAATTTTTATTCAATTAATTAATCTCTGCCGTTGGATATAAAAAAAATTGAATTCCAACACTCCAGATTGTGCCACGTGTCACAACGGTAACTTTTCTTAATTTTAAAACTATTTTTTCTTTTATTTTTTTATTTATAAAGCATTTTAATATCCACCGTTGATCTCAGATCGAATGGTGAATATTAAATCTGACTTTTTTATTTTTTTTTACCGTTGAGATCTAACGGACCGTGGGAAGCCACGTGGCTTCCCAACGGTAATTGACAAACTTTTTTTTTTTTTTTTTCTGATTTTGTGTCGGCGACGCGCCCCCACGCGCGAGTGGAGTGCACGCGCCTGACACAAAAAAAATTTAATATTGCTTGACGCCAGGCTGACGTCACATGACCCTCGGGCTCTCGAGCTGGCAATCCCCCACGGGCCCGGAGCTCGGGCCTCCACCTTCGGTCGGGCTAGCCCACGTTGGAGCTGATCCCCTGGCCCTCGGGCCCTTGTTCCGTCCACCTTCCCCCGAGCAAAAAGCCACGCTGGGCTTGCTCTAACAGATTGCTATCAATCTCTTGGTGATGGCCTTCCAAGGAACCTCAGGGGACCGTACCATGACAGTATCTTCGACACTGATTCTGTCGAACGGGTCGTTCAGCCAAGCACCGGCAAGGCCGATGGTCAGGATCATGCTGGGACCGTAGCACTGCACACACGGAATCACAACCCATTTCGTGGTTTTGGTCAAATTTTTCCCTCGGCTCATTGAATTTAACGTCCCAAAAAAATAATCAGTTAACAGTTACTAGAGCGACGGTGAGGAGGTGTGTGTTGGTGACTTGGAGGCAGCATACGAACTTTACCAGTCTCGGAATGACGTCGCTTACTTCTCTCCCTGCATTTTCGAATGCCTCCGAAGCCAGAAACTGCCTCATGTATCTCAGCGCCATGAGAACAGTTCAGAGAGAGAGAGAGAGAGAGAGAGAGAGAGAGATGTTGAACGTTTTGGATAAATTTCTAAGGGCCACCATTTTGTACAAATGAGTTTGGAACAGTGAAAATGCAATTTATGGAGTATCGAATTCAGGACTTCAAATGTTGAATGTTTTTAACTAACTGAGTTAGAAGATCGAATGGAGCTTCTAATGGGTTCATTTCGATGGGCCACCGTTTTGTTCCAAAGGGTTTGGAAGTGGTGTAAATTCAGTCATGCCGTTATGTTTTTTTATATTTCAAAAGAGGAACAAGTCTAGAAATGCGTTCAATTGATTCAATATCAATGAACTTAGAAAAGGAAAGAGATCATCTCCAGATCTCTCCCTCAAAAGCCCAATGATCAAGTGATTCGGACTTTCGAAATTTGATTCAATGGCGAAAAATTATTACAGTTTTTAAAAATTTTTATTAACTTTTCTGTTTTTAGATGTTGGATCAAATTTCAAAGGTTCGGATCACTTGATCCTTGGGTTTTGGAGAGAGAGATCCGGAGATGATCACTTTCGCTTAGAAAATTGCTAAATGTTTTTAAATCGCGACGATATGAATTATTAATAATTAATTCGTCAAATAATTACCTCTCATTTTTTATTTCAATGAAAATCTCCTTCCATGATGTTGCGGTCACATTTATTTGATGCAAAGTGTAAGTATCATTTGCAGTTATTAGATAAATAGGATCTTAAAACTACTACAAATTCTTTTAACAATTTGCAATAATAAAAAAAAATTGCAACTATACATAAGACATTGGAATAAACTAAAATACGAGGTAATGAAATTGTTTTTGTTTTCTTAAATTATTTGCAAAACCAATAACTGGATTAAAATTTTAAAATGAACTAACTACTAATCTATGATTAGCACGCGATCTCCATCGTTTTGGTTAACTTAAACACAAATGAAAGAAGAATATACACAAAAAAATGCACAAAACAAAATATTTTAAGTGAAATTGAATTTTGTTTTGGAGGTGAAATATGTTGATCGGAGAATTATAGCTAGAATCTCTTGGAATTTTCATAAACCAAACCAACAATTTGAATAAGAAGTTTTGGTTGATTTTTGACTTATCTTACGAAATAGTAGTTAGCCTTATGTGTGCCGGCTGGTTCCCATCTTAATCTGCCCCAAGCTAGATAGATGGTTTGGGTCCCCATCTTTATTTGCACCAAGCTAGATAATAACCATGGGTGCGATTATTAGTTATCGTTGTTGTAGTGAATAGATAAAAATCTAAAAATATAAACTAATTCAACAATAATAAACAGGATGGTAAGCTTATTATATATATAATATGACGGTTGTTTCCGTTATTATTCCTTCCTTTGTCATTCCTTCGTCATCTCTTCCACTAACAAAAGGGTCCTAGACTCGAAACATGAAGCTTGAAGCAATGGTGGTAGCTACTTACTCATGACTGTGGTAGACAGGATGATATTGACGTAAAAGTTTACAAAGGATGCCAATTCAAAACAAAAAAAAAAAAAAAAAAAAAAATGAAAAAAGAAAACAACATATAAAAACGTGGTGCATGTGGGTTAATATCTTAGTAGATAGGGTTTGAGTTTCTGTCGATGAGTTTCGGATTTGAAACTCTCAATCTCTTAAATTATTATAAAAGTTTCAAACTCTCTCATTTTCCTAATAGTAAATTTATAAAACAAAAGACATTGACATGGCTGAGATTTCATAAAACTAGAGCGTGGAAGGAAATTTCATGACCAAGTTAGCTGCTAATTATACCATATATATGGGTCCGAGTCTGGATTTAATTGAATGACTAATTTGTTTCCATGTATATATTTTGTAATTTCATCTATTTTCACTATATTAAATAAAACTAAACAAAAGAAATATAAAGATAATATACTCATTTCTGTTCATTTTATGAGCTTAAAAAAATATATCCAAAAGAATTTGAAGAACATATAAGATCTCAACACAATGATATACGTATCTGCATATAAAAGAAAATAAGATCGGAAATCCCAATTCAAAAGAACAAGGAGATAAGATGTGTAGGTAAGATAAATTTTTATTAGTTTATTTCTCATAACTATTATTTGAATTCGCATCAAAAAGGTTAATCATGGTTTCCCTATATATGTATACACACACATTCTACAAGGTGGGTGATTGTGCACCTTTTATTATTATTATTATTATGAAAAATGCACCAAAGTTAAGGGGGGTGAGTAAAAACATTTCCATGAGAATTTGTTGATCACCACTACGGCACTACCACAATATTACTGGGTTATTGTAATTTTTGATGCATCGTGGATGTTTGTAGTTTAGTTTGCCTTCACAACATGTGGACAAATCTTAAGGATTACTACATTAATTTTTTTTCAAAGATATATATATATATATTTATTTATTTATTTATTTATTTTTGAAAATGTTTTTAATATGACTGAAAGTGTTTTTGTAAAATTTATTTTGAAAGAAGCACCACATACATACTTTTTGTAAAAAGTACTTTTAAGAGCTTTTTTAAGATCAACTTGAATTTTTAATAAGGATTATTTCAAAAATGTTTTTATAAAAAACACTTTCAAACGAGTTCATAATAAAAGAAGGCCACGTCGGATTACAAAACCAAATAAAACTTTTTCAGAGTCAAATAGTTTTGGTCAAATCCATATCATATATCTCCAGGACAGATAGCATTGACCTTATGCTAGTAATTGTTGGGAAATATAGAGGAAAATATTTTAGAGATTTGATATGATAAAAATTAGGGATTTGATATGATATGATTTGATTTGGTATAGGTTTTCTTGTCTTGTAGACAAATGATCGTTTTGATTTATTTTTTAGTATTGTTGCTTTATAATCTTATAAATACCTTCGTATAGAGAATAATAAAGTAATGAAATTGTATTTGAAAATTGTGAGATTGTAGAGAATTCTAAATTTATCCGAAACTTTTATTTTTAACTTGGTATCAAAGCAGAGAGTTAGATTCTTAGTTGAACTTTGTTGTAAGTGCTTTCCTGTTGATGCATGAAGCTAACTTTCTTCGTGCACCCACAAGCTATGAACTTGAGAGTGAAGATTATTTATGAATGTTAGAAGAGAAATAGAAGTTAAAGTATTGTTGTTGCCATGAATAAGGAAAAAATTGTGCTCTAGCTTGAAAAATAAAAAAACAAGAATAATGAAAAAATTGCAGGAAAAAGATATTTGGTGGTTGGGGCTTTTGAAAAGAGACATTAATTTTAGTTGGGTTTTTGAAAAGATTATCGTTTGTTCTAATTGGACTTTCAAAAAGAGACGTTTGTTCCAACATATCAAAAGATTTATTTATTGCTTGTTCGTAAAAAGACGTTAGTTCTAATTGGGTTTTTGAAAAGATTAGCGTTAGTTCCACGGATTACAATTTGTTAGTTGGGCTCTCGAAAATAAGTGTTTGTTCTAGTTGGGTTTTCCAAAAGATTGGTGCTAGTTATAGTTGGGCATCTGAGCAGTGGTGTTAGTTTTGATAGATTGTGATTAGCTGAGCTTTCAAAAAGATTGGTGCTAGTTCCACCTGGGCATTAAAAAGAGATGTTGGTTCCAACAGATTATGATTAGTTGAGCTTTAAAAAAAAATTAGCGTTAGTTAGCATATCATTGAAGATTTTATGCACGTGCGGCTCACTTAATGCGTGGTTCCACATGAAGGGGGTGTTGAATTTACTAAGTTTCAAATTAGATATTTTTTTCTTCTTGGCAAATATAAAAGAAAGTATGTTTAATTAGGGATTTGATATGATATGATATGATTTGATTGGGTATAAGGATTGTTTTGATTTATTCTCCTTTATAATTTTATAAATACATTCTTATAGAGAATAATAAAATAATGAAGTTGTATTTAAAAATTGTGAGATTGTAGAGTATTCTAAATTTATCCTAAGCTTTTATTTTTAACTGTAATATCCGAAATGTGTAAGTGAATTCAAGTTGATGTGAATTTGACTGAACAAACTATCTTAATTCTCGGGAAAAAAACAAACAAACTATCTTATTAGGTAAGCTTTCGTGAGATTTAAAAAACAGAAAGTAACCATCTGGATAAGGGGAGCTTCTTTACGAAATAGTAGTTTGCGTCTATATATACATATACATATACATAAATATATATATATATATATATGCCCGTCCATCATCATCATCAAGCAGATAGTAACCATGGCTATCAATATTGTTACTTTTCTTGTTTGTTTCTCTGTTGCTTCCTTTGTCATTTCTTCCAATGCCAGAAGAGTTCTAGACTCGACAAATGTAGACCGTAACAATGGCGGTAGCAATTTCACTCATGTATGTGATCCTTCAAGGTTTTCCGACCTTGGCTTGGACGTGTCAACCTTTGGCTTCTGCGACTCCAAATTGTCGTATGACGATAGGGCCAAGGATTTGGTAGATAGGATGACATTGGCAGAGAAAGTGAAGCAACTAGGAAATAGTGCAAAGGGGGTTCCGAGGTTGGGGTTGCCTAAGTATGAGTGGTGGTCTGAGGCACTCCATGGTGTGTCGAATGTTGGTCCCGGGACTTATTTCGATGATCTTATTCCGGGTGCAACAAGCTTTCCCACTGTTATTCTTACAACCGCAGCATTCAACGAGTCATTGTGGAAGCAAATTGGTCAGGTATACATTATCATCACTACATATTTGGTTGCAAAAGATGACATGAAAAGCCATGGAAGTTACTTTTCACTAACAAAAAAATGCTCAAAGTTACTTTTCGTTTGCTTGTACTAAATGGTTTTTGTTCCTTATGAATATTTAGGCTGTTTCAACAGAAGCAAGAGCCATGTACAATCTAGGAAGAGCCGGATTGACATATTGGAGTCCCAACGTTAATGTCGTGAGGGATCCAAGGTGGGGAAGAGCCACGGAAACACCCGGTGAAGACCCTTATGTTGTTGGTGTTTATGCCTCTAACTACGTCAGAGGCTTGCAGGATATTGAGGGCACAGAGAATGCCACAGATTTGAACTCTAGACCTCTAAAAGTTTCCTCATGCTGCAAGCATTATGCCGCCTACGATGTAGACAACTGGCTTGGTGTTGATCGTTACCATTTTGATGCGAGGGTAAGAGTCTATAATATATGTTAGATAAAAAACCACATGAGCTTGTTAACACATTAATAACTCATGTGTCTTCTAGCATTTTTCATTTAAAACGAAGTTTCGTCATGTCAAATTAAGTTCATTTTCCTATTTTCCTTTTTGTTATGAAAGGTGACAGAGCAAGATATGGCGGAAACTTTCCTAAAACCATTCGAGATGTGTATTAAGGATGGTGATGTAAGCAGTGTAATGTGCTCTTATAACCGTGTTAACGGCATCCCCACTTGTGCTGATCCGAAGCTCTTGAAAGAAACCATTAGAGGAGATTGGGATCTTCATGGGTACGTATACTAATCACATGTCAAATTTTCCGCTAGTCTTCATGCAGGAATTAAAATTATTTTTGTTTTGTTTTTATGTCTTGCAGATATATAGTCTCAGATTGTGACTCTCTTGAAGTTATGGTGAACGGCCACAAATGGCTCGGCGACACCAAGGAGGATGCTGCTGCACAAGCTTTGAAAGCAGGCTAGTACTCCTTACAAAATTAACTTATTGAACCGTTTCTGTTTGGGAATACTTATGTTCTTTCTTTTTCGTACTAAATTATTAATTAAGTTCCATGTTAATTGCTTTAGGGATGGATTTGGACTGTGGAGTCTACTACACAAACTTCACTCAGAATTCGGTGAGGCAAGGGAAAGTGAAGGAGGTAGAAATCGACCGGTCACTCAAGAACCTTTATGTGGTGCTTATGAGGCTAGGTTTCTTCGATGGGAATCCCACTTTCAAGTCTCTCGGCAAGAAGGATGTGTGCTCCAAACAACATATTGAATTAGCAACAGAAGCGGCAAGAGAAGGAATTGTTTTATTGAAGAATGTCAATGAAACTTTGCCGTTGAAATCTAAGAAAATAAAAAAACTAGCCGTCGTTGGGCCTCATGCCAATGCTACAGCAGCAATGATTGGAAACTATGCAGGTATTGAATCTAAACATACAATTTCAATTAAGTTGTACATCTTTAACATGATATACTCTTCAACTAAACATACCGTTCAATTTTGTGTTCAGGTATTCCTTGTCAATTCACTTCACCTCTCGATGCATTTTCATCTTACGGAGCAGTTAAGTATGAAATGGGATGTGATGGAGTTGCATGTGCAAATGATAGTCTGATATTCCCTGCCATGAAAGCCGCAAAGCACGCAGATGCAACCATAATTTTTGCTGGTTTGGACTTAACAGTTGAGGCAGAGAGCTTGGATAGGGTGGATCTGCTTCTTCCTGGCTACCAAACCCAGTTTATCAATCAGGTCGCTCAAGTCTCCAAGGGTCCGGTAATTCTTGTAATTATGTCTGCTGGTGGTGTTGATATCAGTTTTGCCAAACAAAATGACAACATCAATGCAATATTGTGGGCTGGGTACCCGGGGGAGGAAGGCGGCCGTGCCATTGCAGATGTTGCTTTTGGACATTACAATCCTGGTACGTAACGCTAAAAGAACCACATTTTTTAGTCCACTTTGATGATAATGTTGCATTATTTAGCATAATTTTTGCCTAGATGTATATCTTAGCTTTAGCTTTTAACTTGATCACTACGATATAATGTAAGCGTTTACTATGTTACAGGAGGAAGATTGCCGCTTACATGGTACGAAGCTGGTTATGTGGATATGCTACCCATGACATCCATGAAATTGAGGCCAATCGATAGCCTAGGCTATCCCGGTCGTACATACAAATTCTACAATGGCTCCACAGTTTACCCATTTGGATACGGCCTTAGCTACGCCCACTTCAACTACACTCTGCGATCTGCAAAGAGATCTCTGGATGTGAAGTTGAGAAAGTCCCAACACTGCCGCGACATAGAGTACAAGGATAGTGAATACAAGCCACCTTGCCCTTCAGTCCTTATCGACGACTTGGAATGCAACCATGAATTTGGGTTCGGGGTTGAAGTAAAAAATGTGGGTAAGAGAGATGGAAGTGAAGTCATCATCGTTTACTCAAAACCACCTATTGGCATCGCGGCTACGCATACCAAGCAAGTGATTGGGTTTAAGAGGGTCTTTGTGAAAGCAGGAAAGAGCGAAACTGTTAACTTTGTGTTCAATGCCTGCAAGAGCTTGGGACTTGTCAACTACAATGCTTACAATCTTCTAACATCAGGGAGACACACGATTATGCTTGGAGATGATGTCGTCTCCTTCCCCATTCAACTCAACATTAAAGAGTGAATTGTTATTGTAATGAACTCGTACTGGTCTTAGGCTCATTGTGAGTAAATAATTATTTAGTAGAATAACTAGCAGGCTTGCTGCTGATGCACCTCCTTTCCCTCTTCATATCAGTTTGTAAACAGTAGCCAGTTGATTTTCTTGATTTCTAATTTTCATCCACTTCGTGTCTATTTGATCTTCTATTGACGCTACACGATATCTAAACAATTTCTCCCGAACCCACCTTACCACTCGTATATTTTCTACTGAACTTTTATTACCGGAGGGGTGATTTGAACTTGAGTGCAAGGAGGTGGGCACACATCTGCGTACCACTCATAAATTCAAACGCATATTTTGTGCATAGAAAATCAATCTAAACCAATGCAAAATGCATATACATATAATACCAAACGAGGTAGAAGTAGAACAAAACTCAAATTAAACAGTTCCAAAATTTCTTATACGTACAAAATCGACAATTTTGATGACTAACTATGAAACCAATGTTTGTGAAATAAAAGTTTGGACCAAATTAAGAAATGTGGCCAGCAATGACACAATAGCAATGTCTTTGATCAAGTCAATCTAGGTTCAATTAGCAGAGCCAAAGAACTTGGTAAATTATATGCAGTCTTTTCCAATTGCTATTTGTTTTACTCCTGTTTCTTGGCATCAAGCGCGCGTTTCCATGGTTTTTTCAGTTTCCAAGCTATTTCCTCGGCATTCAAATATTTCTTTTACAATATACTGACTGCTACTAGTCCAGATTATAGCTGAACTGGGAATATTTTGGGAGAGATTTAATTGCTGAGTCACTGAAGGTACCCATATATCCAAACAATATTATCTAGAGAGAAATTTTATTTGAACTCGTGTAACTTCACTTTACACCCCAATTTAACTTTAAATGTAGATTGTTTTCTTTATCCTATTACATAATCACCATCACATACATTATCAATAAAACTAAAATTTCTCAATAAATCCACTCCAATAATTAAAACGAAAGAGCAAATAATAACAGAAACCGAAAAGGAAGTGAAGCTCACACTTTGGTTTGGAAGGGTAATAAAGTGAAGGTGACGTGGGGCTGGATGATTTTCAACGTGTTTTGGATGGACAAAAACAGAAGAATTTTTTAAGATTATGCAGGAACAGGTTTTGCAGAGCTTTGGGACATAATTAGGTTTTTGTCAGCCCTCTGGGCTTCTGTTTCTCATGAGTTCATGGGAATTTCCGTCTCCTTAATTAATTTGGGTGGATTTAAAGGCAACGTTCTTATATTTTGTGACTTTGTGTTTAATGTCTGTTAAATCATGAAGAAATGAATGGAAAAACGACAGATCTATTGGAAGGAGAGAACGTCAGAAGAAAGAATATATGCTTAGAGTTTGGTTTTTTATTTTTTAAATGGGTATAAAGATAAATTTTACATATTAAATTGAATTTGTGATGATTGTTAAGGTAGTATGCTTTATGTTTTGCTTACGAGGGTAGGCTACTTCGGAAACCCTACTTTCGAATCTCTTGGCAAGAAGGATGTATGCACCAAAGAACCTATGGAGTTAGCCACGGAAGCAGCAAGAGAAGGAATTTTGTTAATGAATGCCAATGAAACTTTGCCTGTGAACTCTGCTAAGCTTAAAATCCCAGCTGTCGTCGGGCCTCATGCCAATGCTACCAAGGTCATGATCGGAAACACGGTTTAAGAGCAACTCCAGCATTGCAAAGGCTTCATAGGGCAATTCACTATTGAATCCACTAAGTGAATAGTAACTGCCTTTTGCATCTCCACCCCTAAATTGAATAGTCATGGCAATAAGCTATTCAATCCATACATCCCCCGTCACCCTTTCCCTTTTTCCTCTCATTTGACCGGTTCTCTCTCTCTCTCTCTCTCTCTTCTTCCTTTTTCTTTCTTTCTCTCCCTCTTTTCCAGCTCACTCTTGTGAGCTCGCTTCCTCCTTCCTCTTCAACAAATCAAGCTCAAAAATAATATCTTTGGAATCCCTGGAACTCAAGGAACTCAACCATGGCCTTGCATGCGGCATCGATGCATGGTGTGAGGTCCTACCATTGAAGCCGAGAGCTTAAGCTCTCAATCTCGAACCCAAGTGATCTTTCTATCACTATCTTGTGTTCTTGAGCTTTAAATCTTGTTGTGTTGCAATTCTTGTGGTTTAATTCGAGGGCTTAATTCCCTGCATGCTTCCCATTCTTTTTCCAGATCCGACAAAGGAAAACAGATGAATTCGAGCCGGATCACCCTGAGGTTAGCCACACATCACACAACCATCAGGCTCTCGGGCGATGGATTCCCGCCTGGCCTGTCCACCGGGCCTCCCCTGAGCCCCATTGTCTGCATGGGCTGGAGCCAATTGCTGCAGCAATTGGGTGATTGGAATCGCTGATCCATCGGGCTAAAGAACACGCTGGAGTTGCTCTAAGAATGGACCTCCTAGGAAGCTGATGCAACCATAGTTGTGGTGGGTTGGACTTATCAGTTGAGGCAGATGGCTTGGACAGAGTAGACCTCCTGCTTCATGGTTTCCAAACTCATCAACCAAGTCGCTAAAGTCTATAAGGGTCTAGTAATTGTTGTAGTCATGTCTGCTAGTTGTGTTGAACTCAATTTCGCCAAACAAAATGATTAAGTCAGAGCCATCTTGTGGGCTGGGTACCGGGGGAGGAAGGTTTCCGCGCCATTGCAGATATTGACGGATTAAGCAGGTGGTAATTACCAACTTGAGAACAATATCAGTGTCGTTTGAGTGGGCCTCCCCCAGGCAAGTCTCTCTAAAATTCCAACATCTACTATTTACCCATTTGGTTATGGGCTTCGCTACGCTCAATTCAACTACACCCTAACAGCTGCAGATAAATCGATGAATATTTTGTTGAACAAGACCCAACACTGCCACGAAATTAAGTACGATGATGAAGCACACAGACCAACTCACCCTGCAGTCCTTGTAGATGACTTGTATGGAAATGGATCCTCTCCGAATTCTTTCCTCCTAATCCATCAAATTAGTGGATTCGTGCTTTTGAAATTTGATCCAACGACTGAAGTTATTATAACATTAAAGTGGGTCCCTGTTTGTAGCCATTGAATCAAATTTCAATAGCACGTATATACTGATTTGGTGGATTAGGAGGAATGGATCCGGAGAGGATCTCTTTCCGACTTGTATCACAATTGTACATATACCAATCTCTACCATAAAGTTTGGTTAAAATCCTGCATATTTTTCCAAGTAAATTGTTATTAGCATTCTGAAAAAATCATCATACACTTGTTTAGTCGTTCCTCTTTTATTGTTCTATTATATAACTGTGTACGATGACTTTTTTAGAGTGTGTTGCATCTCCCTTCTATATAATAGTAATAATACACATCGGGTATGCAAGAATCGATCTCCACGAGACAGAATCTTGTTGCTATGATGAAAATCAATTTCTTCGAATATAACCAAAGAAAAGACTTTACCTTACAACTAAGTAAATGGTTCCCATGATTACATCCAACTGAGGATGGCTTCCATCCAAATGTAAGATCCAAGGAAACATGAACACAAAATTAAGTAAAAACAATTTTTTCCTTTCCTTTGCTTCAAAATCGTAGAGGGTGAGTCTTGGCGGAATGCAAAGTTCACTCATTTGTGACCGAAAAATCACAAAAAAAGAGTCATGAAAATAGTATCTTTGCAAAACAAAAGTACAACTACATACAAAAGTACAACTACAATCTTTGAAAAATCACGCATTCGAGTTATGAAAACAGTATTTTTGTGTCAAAATCTTGAAGTAAATAAAGTAGAATATGGATGGGCAAAAAGGCATCATAACAAACAACCAAAAAACAAAGTGAACTGCAAGAGATGAAGGGCAGGAGTCGCAACTTGACAAAAATTGATCCCAAATAGTGGGGCCAAAAAGGCGCAAAAATTAGCAAGCAAGAAATATGGGGTAAGTGGGAAAAAGTCTTCAATGGTGCGCCACTATCCCCATATCTTATTGGATTTCAAACAAATGTATAGGGATGGGAGGAGGCAATACCTCCATCCATCCATGTCCCAACTATTTCCAGCTCATTAAAAAGTTGATAAAAAATGTAAACTAATGAAAAATATTTAAAAATTTTGAGTTTTAACCATAAAGACAAAATACAATGTAAAGTGAATAGTACGAGGTTTGATTTTTTAGTGTAAAAATGTGGTTTTTCGTTAAAGTGAACGGTACCGCAAGCTTTTCGTTAAAACTCCCTTAATAAAAAAGCATCTAAATTAACTTTAAAAAAAAAAAATTAAAAAAACATAAACAAACAAAAAACAAGACAGTGACACAGATTTGAGCAAGTCATGCTCACATAGAGCAATCAGTGATCATCTGAACCTTGTTTAAAAAAGAGAGGAGCTTTTAACTGAATCCAGCACCGAATACAAACACGAATGCTCATTGGTTATGAGGGAAGACGCAAGAATTCACCTTACATGCATGACCATGACGTTCATGTTCTAACAGCGACATCACTGACACGTCTTTGTGATTCATTCGATGGGATTAAACAGAGATCGTTATGGCTCGTTTGGTGCTCGAATTGGATTGGATTGAATAACTAAAAATAAATTTAAACCACATTGAAGAAATTTTATCTTACTTGAAGGTAGACGATTAATTTTACTGACCAAAGAAGCTCATCATTTTCATTCCCGACAAGATTTTCGGATTCCTTCATTAATCCCTTCTGATCACCTCGAAATGAAAAATCAATTCACCTCTGCTTTCAATATGCCTTGAATTTTTTTAATTATCTAATTCAATTCAATCGCAAGATGAATATAAGCAATAATGGAACATCAAATATAACTAACAGAAGCAAACTAATTTATTAACCAAGCGAGGGTGGCGAAAATAGTGCATAGTTACATAGCAGTCGATGGCTGCAACTTGCCATACGAAATTAACTGAAAAGAAGAAAATGAGCATCCATACAACAAATCAAAGAGAACATCGGAATACACTTCAGGAGCAGTACCAGAGAGCTCCGAAATCAGATTGAGTGACAACAGCACTGCCATTACATTTAACGGCCCAACATGAGGGATAATCGCCTTCGTTCAAAAGAGAGGGGAGTGATAAAAACAAAAGAGTACCATAAGCTCAAGTGCACATTTAGTCGTTCAAATTCTCAACTCCAAGCTTCTGCAGCTCAACCTTGAGAGACTTCAGGTACTGAACAGCTTCGTCTAGAACGGCGACACTGTTCATTTCATTCCCACCAGGTACAATCCCTCTCAGCGCCCTCACCATCTTCTTCATTTTCTGGCGTTTCCTTTCACTATTGCAGCTGCTACTGCTACCAATGGCAGTAGATTTTTCAAGTGAAGAACACAGCCCTTCCTTGTTGGTTTTCAAACCATAACTGGAGCAAGAATCAGAGACTGAGCTCCCATAATTTCCACGAGTTCGGGCTGTACTGACCTCTTCCTCATCATAATCTTCCAGCTCTTCCTCTTCCAAGCTCAGCAATGCATCAATATCATCGGAGTCCTCCTTCAGAGTAGACGATGCTTCTCTATTGTCAATATTTCCCTCGTTCAATCCCAGATTGTCTTGGATGTAAGCTGCACAGAGGTTAAAGGCAGGACCAGTAATTTTGTGGGAAATTTCGGGATTGAACATAATCTGACTTCGATGATCAGTCTGGTCGAAGATAATGAAATTCTTCGGGCAGATGCTAGAGGTTTGAAATTCAACACCATGGAAAGGTTTAAAGTGATTTGCGTCATTAGGTAAAACCGCGCCACACCCAGAAGCAACTGGAATATGCATGTAATTATTACCCACTTGATTTGAAAACGGCGGAGCTGCCTTGTTGGGGTCAAATTGCTGGTCACTCTGCATCAGAAATTCTAAGTAATTAAAGCTTAACAGACAGCGTTTCAACTGAAGTGTCAGATTCTTTGACTTCTAACTAAATGAAGGTTCGCAAAGATAATACGAGAACTGTTTACAAATCAAGTTATTTCCATTCTGGTCACGAGAGCCACCTATTCCCAACCAAAAGCAACCACAACAACTACAACTGCCTTCTTATGTATAAATACCGCAAGAGTGCCAGTTTATCCCAAATCCCCGAGTCCAGAGGGCTTTTGATATAATACTACGTAACAGGTTTAAGCAACTGACGGAAATATTCAGCCTGTGAGAGCAAAGAAAGAGGATATCAACAGATTAGTTTTCATATCTTCATAGTGGTACAATCAAACAAGCATATCAAGAACAATCATTTGAATGCATACCAATACGTAAGTCCTAGTAAAGACAGCACACATGTTTTCCATTGAATGTAATAACTACTTAATTGCTGCTAGAGGGAATAACAGTTAAATAAACTATTATACTGCCCGCAGCTCACCCAAATTTGTAAAGTAAGCCAATAACTATGGAATTCCAAATGAAATCGAAATGACAATCTTATTTCATGCTTAATGTAAGTGAATTCAGCTGAAATGACAATCAATCGAAACCGAAAGAAGATGAACAACCACATAATGTTACGGTAGGGAAATAAGAATATCAGATGTACCTGACAAACTTGCATCTGGTGAGAGTAGGCAATTACCCCAACACTCATTAAAATCTTCCCAACTTCCTTTATAGCTCGATATTTCTTTACGTTTACCCCAATGTTCATTCTCACTCTTCCAACCAGCCCTAAAAATCACCAAATAAAAGGATCCTTCGAAAACAGAGTTTCACCTGCAGCAGTCGATCCACAAAGCCGCAATGTTAGAATGAGACTGAAAGAGCAATTAGAAACCGAACTACAATGCCACATTTGATACGAAGTACAGACACATCAACTTGTCCCCAATAACTTAAAGCACAAAGGAATCAACGAACTGACGTTTTTGTTCTACAACAACCAAATAATTAAAATAAACATAAGAAAATCAATCGGTTTCCTTTAAAAATCAGGTACAGAGGAGGTAAATGCGTAATCAAGTTCCGATTTTTACACAAAATTACTTAATCCTGTCAGCCGAATCAACAAGGCAAAATTAAACTTGAACAAAGCAAATGAAGCACAATAAACTGCAATACAGAATGTGTGTAATCTCACCAAAGTGAAGCAATTTACAGTATGACACGGAAGAACACCACCAAGCGAACGCAGTTCCTGTTGTAATTCACAAAAGAAGACGTCCACGGCATCTTGATTTTATTTCTTCAATGCCAAATTAATAGTAAATCCTCTCAATCTTCCACTGGGAAAAACTAAATGGAAACAAAACCCCAAAGTTAATCAAATATTATCCAACATTTATGCCTTCACACAAGTCACTTAACACAATAAACACACAAATAAAGAAAAGTTTGCCTAATCAGATAATTTTTTTTATTAATTTGAGCAGTTTCCTAGCAACATAAACAGAAGCTAATTACACAGAATCACTAAGAAAAATAAAAATTTACTTAAACAATTAATCCTAATTCAAAACCCTAGATTATGGATCCAAAACAAACAAAATCATTCATTTATATTATATCATCCAATGAAACAACAGAACTAACTCAAAAGCCCACAAATCAACCTTCAAATCCCTCAAAACCACAACCCACAAAAAATTACAGCAGAAAAAAATGTAAAGGTCAAAACTTTCAGAGGAAAACCTAGGTTTAAAGAAGAAGATAGCAGATTTGAACCAGATTATCGATTGCAGAGGATCAGATTTCGGATTTGGGAAATGAGTACTTTTCTCTGAGCAAAAATTTCCCTGGATACGCGCTGCTGAACAAGATCTACCACTACTGGTTCTATAGAGAGAGAGAAAGAGAGTGTGTGTGTTTGTGAGAGGAGAGAGAGAGAGATGGGAGGGCGTGTTCGGGGAGTGGTGGGTATTTAATTTTGTGGTTTTCGTTGGGATGTGTGAAGGGACCGAGACAGAGAGGAGTCAAACACGGAGCGTGTGAGCCGTCAGATTGGGGGCCTTGGAAATGCTTTCCGTCTATTGCGGATGCAATGATGCCCGTCGGATGGAGCACGCGTGCAGGGGCAATGTGGGCCCCTTCGCGAGGCCAGGTTCGACGAATGCGTATCGTGGTAAAATGACTCCTGTAGTCTTCGCCGGCAGCATTTTTGCTTCATAATGTGTTGTATGCTCATCATTTTATTTATCATAATTAGATAAATTTTAATTTAAAAATTCATACAGTGAATAATTACAAATCTTAAAATTCAAACTCATCGTAAATAAGATAATAAATATACATCGCACTGAATGATTGTGAGCAAAAATGCACTCACTCTTTGCCCGTGTGAATGCTCCATTTGCCTTTATTTGTTACCCCCTATTCTCTTAAATTATGCTTTCCATAATTTTGCTTTTGCTTTAATTAGCTCAAAAAATATTAAACAAAAGTAATATTGAGAAATTAAACGATAAACTAATAATTTTTTATTTATAATTTTTATGTAAATAATATTATAAACTATTAAGATTAAATTTATTCATGATGAGATTTCATATTTTGAAAATATGTTAGGATAATTTCATTATCAATACAAGAAAAAACGTTTGTTTCAATATAAACGACTAAACTATCATTTAACTATTCCAAATTGGAGTAGAACTATCCAAAATTGGAGTGGAACTATTCGAAATAAGATTTTCCGAACTAATAGATGATTTTTGCTTGTACTATTGTTCCATACTTTTTAATTTCTACACATCAATTAACGAAAACAAAAATCATATTCCCGAAGCTAAAATAATATAATAAACTAACCAACATGCCGTGAAATCAATATCAGAAAACTTATAAATTGCATCCCAATAATCATACTATAATATATTATGAATCTAAAATATTCAACAAATACACATCAACTTTTATGTTTAACATCCTTTATTATTAATTTAAATCAATACTAGAAAATTTACTTTAAATTGGGAATCAATGGAAAAAAATTGGGATTCGTTGGGATTTATTTATGACTTATTAATAATTTAATTTGCATTAAATTTTATTGTTGTTCATAAATTTAACTCCTATCAGTTTCACATCCCGGTCCGGGGCGGATTACTTCCCGGGCCCGCTCCACCACCGTAACACGATATTGTCCGCTTTGGACTTACCATTCCCTCACGGTTTTGTTTTTGGGAACTCACGAGCAACTTCCCAGTGGGTCACCCATCATGGGATTGCTCTAGCCCCCTTCTCGCTTAACTTCGGAGTTCCTATAGAATCCGAAACCAGTGAGCTCCCAAAAGGCCTCGTGCTAGGTAGGGATGGGAATATACATATACGGATTACTCCCCTGGACGATGTGGGATGTCACAATCCACCTCCTTAGGGGCCCGACGTCTTCGTCGGCACACACGCGGTCAGGGTCAGGCTCTGATACCAAATTGTCACATCCCGGTCCGGGGCAGATCACTTCCCAGGCCCGCTCCACCACCGTAGCACGATATTGTCCGCTTTGGGCTTACCATTACCTCACAGTTTTATTTTTGGGAACTTACGAGCAACTTCTCAGTGGGTCACCCATCATAAGATTGCTCTAGCCCCCTTCTCGCTTAAAAGGCCCCATGCTAAGTAGGGATGAGAATATATATTTAAAGATCACCTCCCTAGACGATGTGGGATGTCACAATCAGTGTCTCTGTGTTTTCTTTTTCGTTTTTGTGTTGCATGTGATATTTTTGACGAATTTATTCATACGTGAATACGACCCCTCAAGCTCAAGATGCATGAATGACCAGAGATGATGGCGATGTGTGTGTCGAATTGTAAATTCGTGGCAATATAATTGGCTGCCAAGTGGCAATAAACCTCTAGTTCTAAACCACACACCAAACTTTGATGAATTGACAGAAGTGGAATAAAAGCCCTTTACTATTATATGTCACGCTTTATCCACGAAAACGATGGTCGGATCGGATGGATGATATTAATAATTGGTTTTACAACTAAAAACAAAATTCAAGGTACTTATGAGTTTGTGTTTTGTTAAATTTCAGGTAGATAGGTTATGGGCTCACTCTAACAATATTTATATTATTCTTATTTGGTCATTTGTTCAATTCGTCAGGTGTGTGATTTTATATAAAATGTCTCGGTAATAGTTAGAGTAGGATAATTCTATATAAATGGCTTGTTCTCAAGTCTTCTGATCGATGTGAGACAAAGGAATTCTAACATGTTTCGTATAAAGTGATGTTAGAGAGATTATTTGTTTGAATAACATCAGAAATGGGTCCAAAAAGAAAACTAAACACAGAACTTCAAGTGCATGAGTGAATTAATACTTTCAACATATGGGTTGAGGTACAAGCCGCTTGATCTCAATACTAGACTTTAAAATTAATACAAGTATTTTCTTCATTTAATTAAGTATTTTGATTTTATCTTACTTTTTCTTTATAAACAATTGCGTTAATGAGTTGAATTATTAGATGTATTTTGATCGAATCCACGCCACCGCGAATACAGTAAAATGCAATATGCTTGATTTTGTGTTATTTCCCTTTTCTTTTTTTTCGATGTTTATCACTAAGTTAAGTCCAACCTAATCTTGTTACATAAATATCAAGCTAAGTCAAGCAACTCATCCCAAATACAAGCCAGGTTGAGACACAGTGACAAACTCATCATACTTATACTGAATAGCATATATTCTAGCAAAGTTTAACTAATCAATGTCTGCCTCTGGATTTCAACACTTCAACTAAGCTCAAGCTTCGGAGATTAACAGTCGAATCAAATTATAGCTAAGGTACAGTCCACAGTCCCCACAATTGGGGCAAATTTATTAGATTACAAAAGAAGCAAACACGATAACAGAAAAACGCTTTGATAATCTCAGACATAGACGCAATCACCCAAACCTGCAGTAAATAACAAGCACGTTTTGTTAGAATCATAGCAATGAGGTAAAGGAAAAATAAAATTACTAGATATGCAGTGTGTTATGCTAAACAAATTAGCTTACTTGGATTCGTCACGACGACTTGGCCAGCACCGTTGAAGTCGCAATTGTATTGTCCGTCGGCCTTATAGTAAAGATTCATGGCAAATGAGGCATGGCTTATCAGTGTATTTGGCAAAAAACATGAACCATGTTCTTGTATCTTGCTGCAATCTTTCAATACTCCACAAGCGAAGTCGATGATTTCCTGCAACGCAGAATCTGGGATTCCTGGCTTAGCCACACACCAAGTATCCTGCAAACCCAAAAAAACATATTAACTGTTTGAATGATTTAAGATTTTGGTTTAAATGAGTTATGTTTTTGTGAGGGAGAAATTAGTTTGATTAATTACCTTTTTCTGTGGCAGTGGAGGTCCTGATCCTCCTGCCAAATAACAAGGGATAAGAAAGCACAAATATAAAGTGATACAAATATTATTTACATACAAAACGTAAAGGAAAATACTTGGCTCTTCCCGTGGACGAAGCCATTCTTACTTACATGCCAATCAAAGATGATATCTGTGGCAAAAAAAAAATTATTTTCGTGTTTTTATCAAATTTTATATTGCGATGGATCAAATTATGAATTGCAAGTAGAAGAATGATTTATCCTAAGGAGCCGAGAAGTGTCAAAATGTATAACTTGTTATAAACACATACCGCTCACAAATATGCAGCTGGCACAATAACCTGCAACAATATGGTATAGCCCTAAAATGTTTAATTAATTTGTTGGAAATAAACTCTTAAAATTTGAAACAAATTAATTGTTTGTATTTGTTTAAGTTAAATTATATGAAATTGAAATGGCCTACTTGGATCAGTCAAGGAAATGAGACCAGTGTTGGTAAAATAGCAATTCCATTGCTTTCTTCCCATCTTTTGGTAGTAAGCATTCATGGCGTATGAGGCATGTTGCACTGATGTATCCGGATAAAAGCAAGAGCCTCCTTTCACTGTTGGGCTGCAGTCTACATAACTGCATGCATAATCCACTGCTGAATGTAGGGCTTCTTCTTGTGCTGCAGGATTTGCTACACACCAAGCATTCTACAAAACAATTAAATTCTAATTAAATTAATCTGAGTATTTGTTGATTGTTATGAAAATATGGTTTCAGCTGGCTTAATTACCTGTGCATTCACCACCATTGAAATCTCTCCTGCAAAAATAATTGAAGTTACGGATTATAAATAAGCTATTTTGCTGAGAAAGGATTATAATTATTAGTTTGGCCAAAACACTTTTTTAGTCCTTTCACAAAGTCACACTTTCGTTAAACTTACCATTACATTCAATTTGGTATCCGATGGCATCCGACAATTCCGTTAATTCCTTGTAGGAAATCGTCATGCACTTGGCAGATCAGAGGTAAATTTGACGGATTTCATACAAGAAATCAACAGAAGTAGATGGATGTGCTCAAATTCGAAAAAATTTAAAGCTACAGGGTCCAAATTCGTTGCATTTGAAAACCATCTAAGAACATGTAACCTTATGAAAACTATAGGAACTAATTAGGCAAGGGCCGAGACGAAATGATCAAAAACCAATTTCAGATTTTGAGAGAGCAGAAAAAGAGGAAATTTACAAATGTAAAATGCTGCGTAGAGTTATGGATCAAAACTAGTTTTGCAGACTAAGATGGAATTGAAGAATCTTGACCATACCTGAGAAGACGAACAGAAGAAGGATAGAAATAATAGGAGACGGTAGAGCTAACTCAGCCATTTTTTCTGTACTATGTGAACTAGTACTCTAACTCTGTGATATGGAATTCATGAAGAGGAAAGGTATATGGGGTATTTGTAGCAGTTACACATATGCTCCATTTAGTCCAGATTGCATGAAGGTTGGCATGACAGTTTGAGGCCACCTGTTGCACATTTCTTTGTTCTTTTCTTGGTCAAACAGCTTTTTTATCGGTTACTAGATATTACAATAACCAAGGGTCCATTTTTTTCATGATGTTGTGCCCTTTTTTCTTTAATACTAGTGCAGTCTTAGATAGTGCTGAGGATTATGTTAATATGTGAAATTAATTACTTGTTCAAGGCTTCAAGCTATCTCATTTATGAAGAGAATCTGAATTGGGAAAGCATTCCTTTTTAAGACAGCTAATTATAAGAGATAAGGTTCTGGAATTGTGGCACGCATACACTGCAACCAGTAGCAAGTGTGGACGCACATTTCTGTCTTCTCCTTCTTGAACGAAAATGTATCTTCAAAATAATTAACATCTTAGATCAAGGTCAAGAGCCTCACGCGCCCACGATGAATTTGGGGGGGGGGGACTTTAGCCGAAGAACCTCCAATGCCAAAGTTAGAATTTAAGAGAGAAAGTGTTTAGATAAATTTGGAGAGTTTTAGAAGAAAATTGGACTTTAGAGAAATGAAGTGATATTTATAGGGGTGTGGCCGGCCCCCTTTGAAGAGATGGGAACCGGCCACATATGGTGGTTTTTGGGTGTAATTGCAAGATATTATGTCAAAATAATATTTATTTTGCAATCAATTAGGAAATTAATTAATTAATTTAGGTAATTAATCCTATTTTGAATGAATAAGTGAAGGTTACCTTGTGGGGAGGATTTGATGACGATGGATGAAATAGGTTTTGAATGAATACCTATTTTGATCACTTTTGACCTTGATTGTGTCATGATTATTCGCTGCTTGTGTGTAGAAGTTCCGGTGTGACTCGAGAGTAATATTATCCCTTTCATCTAAAAGTACACATGTCGCCTCCATAATTTTCCTGATTATTTTTTACTCCACAACAAGAACAGGTGGTTATGCCTCTAGTGATCATAGGGAAACAATTGGGCATGTATATACTAAGCAGCTTGGCATAGTATTATTATAAGTCTCGTAATGTCTATGCTAGATGAGACATGCATGACTATCATACAATGTTTTAAAAAGCTCGTCTCAGGGGGCGGCTAGGCGCTCCGTGAGGCTGGGCTTGAGGGTTGCCACCTCTGTTTTGAGGGAGTGAGCAGAAGGTGCCAGAAGGCGTCGCCGGAGTAGTCCAGGCGTGCCTTAGGGGATTTTTTTTTTTTTTTTCTCCCAAACCCAAATTTTGGGTAGGGTTTTAACTGCCTCATACCTCTGCCTTGCACTGTCTCTGCCTTCTTTTCTGATTTTTATTTTATTTTATATAATGAATGTGTGTGCTGTTTATGTGCATTGTTATATGTGTGCTCATTGTGCTTTTCATTCTTTATTATATATATATATATGTATGTATTATAATATATGTATATATATATATGTGTGTATATGTATTTATAATATATGTGTGTGTTCAGAGTGATTATTAATTAATAATCTTCTTCTTTTTTTAATATAATATATGTGTACACTTAGTGTATATATTAAAAAATTTACGTGAGGCTTCGCCTCAAGGCTAGACTAGGCTATCCCTCGAACGTCTCACCCACGCCTCACGCTTTTAATACATTGCTATCATAGAACCTGAAAAATATGAAGAAGCAGCTATGAATGATGATGGAAGTTGAAATGTCTATGATTGAGAATTATCAGACTTGGAGTTAGTAGATAGGCCTTTTGACAAACTCTATAGTTGGTGTCAAATGGGTTTTAATCTGGATGGTACAATTCAGAAGCATACGGACACACTGGTAGTTAAAGGCTACTATTATATCAACTTGATGTAAAGTCTTTTTTAATGGAGTTCTACCAGAGGAAGTCAATGTAGGCCAACCTGGGGGTTTTGTGATTACAGGGTTAGAGAATAGGTTTATAAACTGAATAAGGCTCTTAATTATCTGAAGCAATCACCAAGGACTTGGTATGAAGAAATCAATTCTTATTTGCTCAATTGTGGTTTTCATAGAAGTCCAAATGAAGCAACACTCTATATCAAATTCAAAGATGCAAAATCACTCACTTTTTTAATTCATGTAGATGACATTGTGTATACAGGAAGCAGCAATGAACGAATTGCTGAATTCAAAGAAGAACGATGAGAAAGTTTGAGACTGATCTTAGCTTGTTATATTATTTTCTTCGCATGAGAATTGTGCAATCTGAGCATGTCATCTTCATAAATAAAAAGAAATATGCTCTAGCCTTATTAGAGAAGTTTGGATTAAAAGATTGCAAGCATATAAGTATACCTCTGGTTGTGTCAATGATGAATCGATAAAGTTGCCTCCTCCTAGTCGTAAGATCACAAGATGAATTTTCCAATTTAGAATTCTTAATGGTATACTCTGATTCTATGGCGGAATTCATTCACGAAAATGAAGGTTAACATTTCAATTTTTTGTATACATCTTTGTCTACTGATAATTGTCAACTCTCTGGCTGCTGGAAGGTGTTGTTGAATATGAAGCTTGCATCACCGGAACTTATACTTTATGATTCATATCAGTTTAAGTTGGGGATTGTTTGGGAAATGGATTTTCTTAAACATAGGATATTTAGGCTAAATATCCAAAATGGTCCCTGAAATTTGCATAATCAATAGAAATGGTCTCTGACATTCAAAATCAAAAGAAATGGTCTCTGAGATTGTCTACCATCCATGATTTTGGTCTTTCCGTTAAAAACTCTTTGGACAATTTTAAAAGCTTTGTAACTCAATCGATTCTTAACCAAATTCGACCCATAATATATCAAAATGAAGATAATTAAGAAAGTGTAGAACAATATTGTACCTATTTGGAAGCCCATGTTGGAGATGGCCGGAAAATAGCCTGAAATGTGACTGGTTTGCAAGAAAACTGGAAAACTCGCCGAAAACTGGGTAAACTTTAAACCTTCATAAATTCTTCAATACTCAATGAAATCGAGTGATTCAAGAACGAAAATCATACTTCTCGATGAGACGAAGATAATGGTACCTTTCTCGATGGATAACTCACCTTGGTTTGGCCGAAAAATAGCTTGAAAGTGGCTAATTGGGCTTCCAAATAGGTATAATCTTGTTCTACACTTTCCTATCTTCATTTTGATATATTATAGGTCAAATTTGGTTAAGAATCAATTGAGTTATGAAGCTTTGAAATTTCCCCAAAGAGTTTTTAACGGAAGGACCAAAATGATGGTGGACAATTTCAGGGACCATTTCTATTGATTTTGAATCTCAGTGACCATTTCTATTGATAATGCAAATCTCCGAGACAATTTTGGATATTTAACCGGATATTTATCAAGTATGTTAGCAGCACAAATTACCGACGCCACGACGGACCAGTCTGCTCTGGTTGCTCTCAAATCCCATATCACCAATGATCCACAAAACATCTTGACAACCAACTGGTCCGCCACTACCTCCGTTTGCAGTTGGGTTGGCGTTACTTGCAACCTACGCCACCATAGAGTCATGACCTTGAACCTCTCTTTCATGAGTATCACCGGAACCATTCCACCAAATCTAGGAATCCTTTCATTTCTTGTTAGGTGGAGCCTCAGAAATAACAGTTTCCACGGTACCTTGCCTCATGAATTGACCCGTTTACGCCGACTGAAGTTGATTATCTTTACAAACAACAACTTTACGGGAAATATTCCACCATGGTTTGGGTCCTTATCCAAACTTCAAGCCTTCAGTTTAGATGGCAACCAGTTTTCAGGTTCTACACCCACTGCTGTCTGTAACTTATCTGCACTGCAACTAATTATAATGGATTTGAGGGCAAATCAGCTGTCAGGTAATACCTAGCTAGCTTAACAACCATCAAGAATTAATTTGGGAAAAATTAGGATCTAGTATCCCTAGTCACTAATGTTTATAGACTCAAATCTTATTGGTTTTCAGTTTTTTTTTTAATTTTTTTTTTTTATCAAAGTCTCTTGACTAGTTGACTTTGTACACCTCAGCATTTTACTAATAACATAGTTCCATGTCATCTTTTTTATTTTTTTACAACAAATTTTAATTTATAATTTCTCCCACATTATCATGTTCAAAAGGTTGAATAACATTTGTAGCTGAAAATCTCAAAATTCTCTCACTCAAATTTATGTTTATATTCAAATTCAACATTATTATACGGAATATGTATCCTCAAATTTAAATTTTGCCAAAATTTGTTCAAACTTATTTTTTCTCCATGACCATTTTATTGCAAAATCATAACAAATGACCCTATGAACGTAATTTTAATTTTATTGGGTACAGTCTCTTCCCTTGTTCCTTAATCCATGTACCCAACTTTTATTCTATACTACCATTGCAACTTTTTCTTCTAAATTGTTTTATACCTATTTATAACTTTTTCCTGTAAGATTTATATAGTATGTGCCCTTATCTAATTTGGTCTTATGGTTTGCTTCCATTTTTCTATCCCTGAATCATTTTTTGACATTAAGAATTTATATGGGTACAATGTTTTTTTGTTTTTGTTTTTGTCACATATGTGTTTTAATATTTGAAATTGTATACGGGTATATTCTTTTGAATTACTATAATTGTACATTGGTACATTCTTATGGGAACGTGCATTTATCTTTTATCATGACATTTTTTTTCTTATTAATTTACAACTACTATAAAAAAATAAACACGCAATCGCAATCCGCTAGAACAATGTGCTCTGCTTCGAATCACTTAACCCTGTAATTTTTTTTATTTCTTTAAATAATATTTTAAACTATATTAATTTATGTACAAATTCACTTAACTTATATTTGCTGCTGTGAGGTTAAGCTCACCCACTTCCTTTAACGTAGGTAGTATTGTTTGTTATAAAAAAATAAAAATAAAAAAATAAAAAAAAATAAAAACTCATATTCTCGTAATTCAGAACAGATTAAAGATTGTCCGAAAAAATATTGACATATATTGAAAAAAATAGAAATTTACTCCATTCAGATTCAGCCTTACATACTAGATAATTCACATTTTTCTGCTCTAGGGTTCACCCACCAATCTACAACATCAACAAATTTTCCACGCTCAAATCCACACTCAACAAAAGGGACTCACGACAAGTCTTCAATTCTTCTCATACTCTCACTCACTTTCCGGGAACAAAGTTTGTGGCATAGTTCCAGGCATTGTTGGCGACTGGGTCCGCAAGGTGGTCGGCAAGGTTCTCCAATGGTCCCTTACCGGTGACAATGGCCTGGACAAAGAATCCAAACATGGAGAACATGGCCAACCTTCCATTCTTGAGCTCCTTCACCTTGAGCTCAGCAAAGGCTTCTGGATCGTCGGCAAGGCCCAATGGGTCGAAGCTTCCGCCGGGGTAAAGTGGGTCGGTCACCTCTCCGAGGGGACCACCGGCAATTCTGTATCCCTCAACTGCGCCCATCAACACCACTTGGGTAGCCCAGATGGCCAAGATGCTCTGTGCATGGACCAAGCTAGGGTTTCCCAAGTAGTCGAGACCGCCCTCGCTGAAGATCTGGGCTCCGGCCTTGAACCACACGGCTTCGCCGAACTTGACACCATTGCGGGACAAGAGCTCTGGGAAAACGCATCCAAGAGCTCCGAGCATGGCCCATCTGGAGTGGATCACTTCGAGCTCACGGTTCTTGGCGAAGGTCTCTGGGTCAGCTGAGAGTCCGGCGGTGTCCCAGCCGTAGTCACCGGGGAACTCACCGGTGAGGTAGCTTGGGGGCTCGCCGGAGAATGGCCCCAAGTACTTGACTCTGTCAGGGCCGTACCATGGGCTGTCAGTGACTTTTTTGGTAGCAGTTTTCCTCATGGACACTCTTCCGTTTCCGAAAAGCTCGGTGGCTCCCGGGGAAAGTTGCACGGCTTTGCCGGCGAAGGTTGGCGAAGAGAGAGCCATGGAAGCAGCCATTGCAAAACAAATGTGATACTAGTAGAATGATAAACCAGTTAAAGAAAGAGAGGATGATGGGTGGTTGTGATTGGCTTCATGGCTTAAATAGGACAGTGCCCTTATCCTAGAAAATCAATAACTTTACTCTCATTGGTATTGGCATTCTGAAGTTCGATTTTTCTTGTCTAGTTGGCACCCTCTACCACCATTAGTACCAACAGTCGCTAGATTATACAGTTTGTCCTGGTGTTTGAAAAATCTCGGACAATAATGCATGGGTACCACTATTTTGTCCAATCGGACAATGCCACTTGTCCAATTGGATAGGCTTTCTGTGCTCGGAGATAGTAGAGGATTTCCTCTGTAGGACCAAACCCTAATTCTACCATGCAACTGTACACCTCCGTATTTCCAAATTCTGGACCTCTCAGAACATTGCTGCATTGCTAGCCATGAAGAATGAATGAAGTCACTTATAATTCTAAACAAATTGTATGTTTCTTATTTACAACGCAACAGTTGTCCAGACTTGAGAGATTTTTTAACAAACTCATCAATGCAACAGTTGTCTAGACTTGAGAGATTTTTTTTAAGAGTGTACTTGAAGATTACTATGGACCCTACAAAATCGTACGAAACTTTCACAACAAAACGATATTCTGAACTATTAATTTACGAGAATGAGAATGCTAACTTAGTACAAGAAGACCGATCAGACACACTGTCTTGGCCAATTGACTTAACTCACAAAGTAAGTTTTTACTTTGAAATCATGATTCCTGTTTAACAAAAGGCAATATAAAAAATAGTAAATGCTATTTAGCAATGAATCTAATTTGGATGTTGACAAACTCAATCCATATATGCAGAAGCATCCTATTCTTCAACATTTGTTACTATAATCACATAATGCATGTATTAACTTCGTGCAAACTAACATGTATGCTTCTGATCTTAGTTTTAGGAAGAGATATTTTTTGGGTCGGATAAGATTGAAGAGGTCAAACCAAATTTCTTGCATCCAAATTATAATCCGGTTCACGTGAAAGTAAGTTTGAGATGTGGACCAAGATCATCCGATATTTTCACAAAGATTTTTTCTTCTCCTTCTGCAGAGATATTTTCCTCACACGCCCTCTGCCTACCACTCGATTGTTCTTTTAACTTTTTTCTGAAGGGTGAAAATTTTACTTCCTAATTACCATATCAATTAACCCTAACATTCGACCGTTGAGAAGGCACTGTCACGACTCCTGTAGGTTGTAACACTCCAACCGATAGAATGCACCCAACGTCCCCAGCTTGTAGATTTTTTCAAGATTGTTTTAGAGAGAGAGAGAGCTTCCGATATTCTGGTGGCTGAGAGTAATCATGGTGAGCCCACATTGGTTATAGGTCAGGGAAATGAATCTGAGGACGTGGTGGATTAGAGAGACTGACACGTAGGCAAACAAAAACAGAGGAAAAATCTTGGCAGTCCAATGAGATTAAAGCTTTAGATAACATAAGATAAGTGGCCTTGATATCTTGCCACTATAAGTACGTACCAAATCGGCCACCATCAATCACTACTCTCATACTTGAACTGTCAATCAAACCTCAATCCTTTCTTTCAACCATGGCTGCTTCCACAATGGCTCTGTCTTCCCCAACCTTCGCCGGCAAAGCCGTGCAACTTTCCCCGGGAGCCACCGAGCTTTTCGGAAATGGAAGAGTCTCCATGAGGAAAACTGCTACCAAACAAGTCTCCTCTGGCAGCCCATGGTACGGCCCTGATAGAGTCAAGTACTTGGGGCCATTCTCCGGCGAGCCCCCAAGCTACCTTACCGGCGAGTTCCCCGGTGACTACGGCTGGGACACCGCCGGACTCTCAGCTGACCCAGAGACCTTCGCCAAGAACCGTGAGCTCGAAGTGATCCACTCCAGATGGGCCATGCTCGGAGCTCTTGGATGTGTTTTCCCAGAGCTCTTGTCCCGCAACGGTGTCAAGTTCGGCGAAGCCGTGTGGTTCAAGGCCGGAGCCCAGATCTTCAGCGAGGGCGGTCTCGACTACTTGGGAAACCCTAGCTTGGTCCATGCACAGAGCATCTTGGCCATCTGGGCTACCCAAGTGGTGTTGATGGGCGCAGTTGAGGGATACAGAATTGCCGGCGGACCCCTCGGAGAGGTGACCGACCCTATTTACCCCGGAGGAAGCTTCGACCCGTTGGGCCTTGCCGATGACCCAGAAGCCTTTGCTGAGCTCAAGGTGAAGGAGCTCAAGAATGGAAGGTTGGCCATGTTCTCCATGTTTGGATTCTTTGTCCAGGCCATCGTCACCGGAAAGGGACCATTGGAGAACCTTGCCGACCACCTTGCCGACCCGGTCGCCAACAATGCTTGGAACTATGCCACAAACTTTGTTCCTGGAAAGTGAGAGCTCCGAATTGTTTTGTACTATTGTTTGTAGTGTTGTCGATGATGTAAATTTGGTACCGAGTGATGGACAACAATTAATTTGAACTATTTCGATCTTTTCGTTTTTGAACAATATCTTAATTGGTCGAAATTCGTACCAGAAAACTTTGAAATATTGCCTGCTAGGGCAAAGCAAAACTGAACTCAGAAATGCAAGGGGAAGATATGAACTATGAGATTACATTGTTCAGATTCACCTAAAACCTTTCCTTCAAAAGACCTCGCTGCAATTTAAGCGAACCACGACTCAATCTACCCCTTTAATAGCAATCATTTCTTCGACCTCTACAACGTGTGGCAATTGTATTTGATCCACAATTTCTAACACAGGCTAGCTTAGACATATAGAGGAGGATGGCAACGATTTGATTTGGGAACGGAAATGTCATATCCATCCTCATAACCACAAAAATTAACCATCCCTACTCCCTAGGTAATAGGAAGATCCAAATAAAATAGCTCCGAGTCTACGAGCAATGCGAGCTCAGATACTCTGCTTTGAAGAAGAAAATGATTCAATAATTAGAAGAATAAACATGATTTTGAATTTTTATTTGCATCATATCTCTTGTATATTTTGCGTAGAGATACTTATGTATTCAATTAATGTGCCCGAAAGGTATACGAGTTTCGTAATTAAATTAAGAACCTAGTAATTAGTATACTACTTAACGGGTTTTATGAACAAATAAATGGAGATCGAATGTAAAAGAATGAACATTTGGTCGAAGGCACATCGATTCTTAAAACCACCTCTGTCGCTTCGAGCATTTAATTTAACATTTGCAGAACTTGAAAACATTCAATCTCAAGCTTCTGGTGTGCTTGCTGGTCAGATAACTTTCGTTCAAAACATGCATCCATATATGGACCTTACCAGTCCGAGCTCCAACTTGCCAGAGACGAAGCCACATTTGTTTCGCTAAATAAAGCACGGACGCGCCTGGCTTATATAGCAAGGTATCATAAAGCTTTAAGCGTGAGCGACAGCCCTTGCTCTGGCCAGAGACTTGGAGTAGAGTTCTTCGTACTGTGATGCAGAAGTATCCCAACTGAAATCTATAGTCATGACCTTCTGAACAAGCTGCTGCCAATTATCCGGCTTATTCATGTAGAGGGCGAATGCACGTCCCAAGGCCCCGTTGAATCCCTGTTGGCGTTTCCAAGTCAGGATACGGTAAATATTAGACAAGAAAAACTAGAATAACATATTTACTGGAGTGGAGAAAAATCACGATACGAGGCAAGGATCTACTATCAAATTCCTAGCCTTGAGCACGAATGCCTGATCAAAAACGAAAAAAAGGGAAAGCAAAGGAAAGAAGAATGTATATGGATGGGCTTTACCTGTTCGTTAGGAGTCAAGAATGAATATCCATTTCGAAACTGAAGAGGTACAGTATCGTCATCAACATCGAAAACACTGCACATTAAGTATTTTAGGAGTTTAAGGTTCGTCTAGAAGGAATAACCTAAATCGCTAGTAGAATCGATAAAATAGGTCAGGCAGTGGATGCTCACCTATCATTTAGACCACCAGTTTTTCTTACAATGGGTATAGAACCGTATCTCATGGCTATCATCTGCCCAAGAAAAAGCACAAGTTAATCCAGCGTGATGTAGCGAGTAATGTGCTGAAGTTTTGCGCAGGAAAGAGAACAGACTTTACCTGTGTAAGTCCACAAGGCTCAAAGATAGACGGGATGATGAACATATCAGAAGCAGCAAAAATGGCATGGGAAAGAGAATCGTCGTACTTCAATATCAAACGAATATGATCATGATTCTCAAAATGGCTTGCAAGACCCTCAAATTCGCTCTACAATAGCAAACAACACAACAAAAAACCTTTCAGTTATAGATTAGATCATCAGATAATGAAGAGCAAAGCTAGCCACTACTAAGTATTCACATCTACCATACGGGAAAATCCAGCGTATTTATAACTTCATTAAATTTGAAACATTTATATCCATTTGTTAATTAAATAAGCATGACAAACAAACTTTGAAGAACAAGATATTAAATTGGACTTTTCTATCGCATTGGACTTGAACTCAAAATCTTAGCAATATATTGGATTAGAGAATAGGTATTATGTTTGATACTGCTTTCAACTTAGTGATACATTAATATGGTTAGAGACAACAGAGATACATTCCCTGCTTGAGCATAAACTAACAGCGTAATTTTCTAACAGTAACGAACATAGCCAGGATATAATATCAAAACGGAAGATAGAGCAGTGCCTGAATATGATGCACTGGGCTAGAACCCAGAAGTACAAACTGTCCTCCGAGCTCCAATGTTCGATATATTGCATGTCTGATAAGATGTACACCTTTCTGTGGCACCAATCTTGTTATGCAGCCCACCTATTAAAGGATTGATCAAACAATTTCAACTAAGAATTCACTCATCTGGCTTACCGAAAATAGAATAATGATGCTATTTTATAGAGTTCCAGATATGATTCTAACTGCAGAGAAAATTTAACAGAAAAAGAAATTACCAATGGCCTCTTGACATCTGCCGAAGAAAGCCCCAGAGTTCTTCTTAAAGCTTCCTTATTTTCTGCTTTCCCCTGACGATCATTAGCACTGTACTGTACTTTGAGATACGCATCAGTGGCAGGATTCCATGCATCAGCATCAATACCATTTAGAACTCCATTGAACTTCTTAGAATGAAAATTTAGTGTTGAATGGAGACCGTGTCCTCCCTGTGATCGTAAATAAACAACTATTTTTTTACAAACGGAAGTTCAAGAATTCGAAAAATTGGCTAACAACACAAGACTTTTCACCCATAGCATCTTAAACAATTTCAAGGCTGTCTGCCGTAAAGTTATTTTGACGGTCACAAAAGTCCAAAACAGAGAGTATGATGTATTTTTACATGAGTAGGGAAGAGATATATTGTTCTCTTTTCTCATCTGTGAAGTGTACTAATGCCCAAAAACAGAATAAAAGTGGGATGTTGAGTATCCGACATGAAGAACCTTTTGGTTAGGAGCCACATAATTTACCAGAGGTCCAACAACTGATGACTTCTATATCAAAGCTCTCATAGAAAAGTACAATTTTGAGAATTTTTCTTTCATCTGAAGAGGCCAACATCATCTCAACACAAATCCACAAACAAAATCATATGCTTAGATGTTGATATTTCTAACGTGTGTGGAATCTGGATTACTATGTATACAAGAGAGACAGATTTACACAATTTATGACGGAAACATACATTTGGTTAAAATAGTTAGATTCTCCAAAATCAAATGTTAAAAGGAAACAATGCCTATAGGCTGGGACGGGGCAAGAAATTTGAATTTGAATCTGATATCTATAGGCAATTGTTAGTATGACTATGAGCAAAAGCCATACCTCAGCAGTCAGCACCTCTTGCGCATAGGTGGGAGATACTGTTGTCACGATATTAGAGAATACAACTGCACCCTTAAAGAGAAAAGCACAAAAATGATAATGGAATCAGGAAAGCTTTTGCCAATTCCCGGAATGCTGGTAATAAATGAATCAGCAATTGCTATACCTTAACAGCATTGATCCTATCATGTGCTGAGTTGTCCTGCATTCTATCTGGTCTATTTAGCTGGTGGACATCAAGACCACAAGATGCCAATTCTGAAGCAGGTGCAGTCCCTTGGTATTCAAAGTTGTGGCATGTAAAACATATTCTAGCTGAGTTCAATCCCTTTGGAGCATATAGGTCCCAGTAAAGTGGAGCCTAAGAACAGCAACAAGTTAGTCGAGAGAGAGAGAGAGAGAGAGAGAGCATGGTAAAGGAAAATGAAGGTTTAATGGTCCATACAACAAAAGCTGTCTGCCAATCATGGCAGTGAATTATGTCTGGTTGCTTGCCAGATTGAAGAAGCAACTCAAGGGCTGCACGACTGAAAAAGGAAAATCGCTTGAAATCATCATGTTCCCCATAAAACTGTCCTCTCCAGAAAAACTTATCAGGATGCAGAGGCTCAATAAAATAAACAGGAAGACCTGCATAATCAACACCAGAGTGAGCATCCAAGACTACAGTGAAAATCCAAGACAATAGTATGTCATGCAAACGAAACTTTCAATGAACAAACCTTCAACAGTGCCCACCCAGACTTTATTTTTGAATAGTCGACCGTCAAAGTATGACTCTAACACCAGATCTAGGGCCTGCATGTTAAAGTGTAATGAAACTCGAGTAGAAAATACATCTTTTCTAAAATTAATTAACTATTCAGCATACCCTTAGGTCAGGAACACGATCGTACTGCATGCAGTCATATTTGGGAAGAACAATTTCCACAAGGTGTCCCTTCTTCTGCAGTGCTTTACCAAGACCAGCCACAACATCCCCCAAACCACCAACCTGTAAAATTAACTAGTTATGTTGATGGTATGTTTATCAAAACAATACGGAAGATCTGTGAGATGTCCCTATACATTTAGACATGAATATTAAACAGTGTTTAACAAATTCCTGAATCTGAACTACTGTAATAAAAGTAATTGTAGCTTGACAAGTAAGAAACCCTGCTCAATTATCTTAATAGAATAAAGCAAAAAAAGATAAAAATTTATAGAGGCAAGCTGAACTCACCTTAGCAACCGGTGCCATCTCTGCTGCAATATGAATGACATGCAATCCTGGACTAAAAAATCAACAAACTCGCAGATTAAATAGAAGCTTAAATACAAAAATCAACAAACTAGCAATATGAACGACATGCAATCCTGCATTCTTCTAATACTAGAAAGTTCATACCTTGTTCGTGATGATATCAGTTTGAGAAATGTAGACACAGCATCATGCTCGTTCTTTTCCTTGCAGACCATGTATGAGTCACGAATTCGTCTCTCTCTCTTCCAAACCATTTCTCTCAACACCTGGGCGTCATCAATTGATATTTTGTTCTCAAACAACCAACCATCGATCATAAGCAATAAACGACTCCAAAATTCCCATGGCATATCATCCACAGGTTCATCAACTGCCCTTCTCTTGCTTTCTTCTTTTAGAGTATTTAGTGTATCTTGAAATTCCTCCACAGATTCTTGATATAATTGAACATAAGAATGTATCTCTTCGTCAGATCTTTGAAGCCGGTCCTCCATAAGTTTTATTTTCTTTTGCATCAGCTCATTGTATCGTTGCATATTTTCTGATGACTCTCTATAGACATTAGCTGTTTCAATAGATTCTTCTAATTTATCAACTTTCTTTTGAATCTCTTGGTTCTGCTGTAAAACTACAATAGCTTGATCTGCCTGTTTGGTTGACTTATCTAGCAGTAGCTGCAAATTCTCCACCTTCTCCCATAATCCTTTGCATTCAACTTTAAGATTGGATAGTTTGGATACATCTTCCTGAGAAACTGACAATTTCGATTCCAACTCTTTCAACGCAGACTCTAAAGTCGACCGTTGATTTTCCAGCATTACCACCCGTTCATCCGTATTCTTCACAAAGCTAAGCTCCTCCCCGAGTGCTTCTACATCATTCTTGAGGGATTGATTTTCCAATCTCAATGCATTCAGATTGGCAACAAGAGCATTGATGCTAGTTCTGTATGGTAGAGGAGCTTCTTCATTAAACAGCTGGTCTTCATTCTCAAAAATCTCCACCTGACCTCTTTCAACACCACGGTCACCATTGAGATTCAGTTCATTCTGCATCTTATCTAACTGGTTTTCCAAAAGTTCCACCTTTATTTTTTCCTGGGCAGCTACTCTAATCCGCGCATCGGTCTCTGCCAATCTCATCTCCAAAGCATTCATCTGTCCTTGCAATGCCTCCTTCTCACCGAGAATCTTGTCAAGGTTTTCAAGCGCATTTACCCGCGCCCGGTTGAGAAGATGGATATCTAAGGCCACAAAAGAGATATACATGTTTCACAATTCTAATAAATGAGGAATAAACAGTAAGGCCTGTTTGAAACTGCTTATAGGATGCTAAAAGCACTTTTGGCCATGTTTGAAAGAAAACTTGGAAACACTTGTACATTTCTCTCTCAAAAAAAAAAAAAAAAAAAAAAGCACTTACGCATAAGTCAAGTGCTTTCTTATCATAAAAGTGGTTTCTTAAGTGCTATCCAAAAAGCACTAGAATTTCTGATAGAAAATTTTAAGTTTTCAAATAAAGATGCTAGAAGTGCTTATGCGCGAAAGTGCTTCTTACAAAAGCAGTCCCAAACGGACCATAAATATAATTGAAGCCAAATGAACAGGGCAGAGTAATAACCTACTTTTCTCTGCATTTCTAATCATGCCAACCAAATCCTGAGTATTATACGCCTGTAAAGCGAACAAGCAATCAAACTCATAACAATCATTTAACAATTAACACTGACTCTTGAGTTTTGATAAGCAAAGATGAAGAGTTACCGAAGGATTTGCTTGATCAGACGGAGTTAAAGTTGTCGAAATCGAATCGTTTCCATTGGCAGTGGGAGCTTCGTCATCAGATACGCTTTCAATGGGGACGATGACGCCCGCCGAAGAAGCACCGTCAGATTCAGAGTCATCGTCGCCATTGAACCGGAAATCTGTACTCGTCGAAGGCTGTTCGACCGAGCCTTTCTTCCTCAGTCTCTGCCTCTTATTCACGCAATTGCAACTTCAAAAGTCGAAATTGAATCAAAATTATCATCAATCACTCGATCAAGCAGATTGAAGTTTGAGAATTTGATCGATAAACGATTTCAGAGAGAAGAGAGAGAGAGAAAGAGAGAGAGAGAGTGAGGAGGGGGAAGGTACCTGAGATTACGGTGCCGGAGCTTGCAGGAAGAAGCAGGAGAGCAGTGAAACGAAAAGCGAGCGTTTGAATATGAGCGGTGGCGGGAGGTGGAGTTGGAGCCGGTAATGCTGAGCCCCTGGGTGACGAACCAGGTCGTTAGTCTGACCGCCATTGATGATCTCAAGCTTTCTCTCTCCCGTTTCGGTGAAGAGGGAGAAGAAGTGGTTTCTTTGGCACAACGACTAACAGTCGTTTTATCGTACGACTCGGGGGCGAGCATCAGCAGAGGAAGTCTCCCGTCCAAGGAAAGTAATCGAATATTCTAACTTTTTTATTTTTCTATTTTTTATTAATCATTCTGTTGGAATTAATAAAAATAAAAATTGGATTAGCAAGCGTACGTGGATTCTATTTTTTATTAATCATATTATTTATATTTAATTTTAAATAAAATTATTTAAAATAATTTTTATCTACATATATACGATGAGACACGATTTAAATTTTTTTGAGATTTTCAAAAAAGAAATCCTCATTTAGGAGGGTGAGGTGTAGAGTGCAGATGGAAACCGAGGTGAGTGAGTCACCTTATCTAAATCGAACGGTGATGGGGGTGTGGGCCAAGGTCCATATCAGGTGGGCCCTTCCACAAAAATTTCTTATGATAAAAACCTACCATGAAATTTGGAAGTTGGATGATTGAAAGCGAATAATTTGGAAGGGGAATTATTATTAGCAGTTTAAAAATACCATTCTACATTTCTTATAAATGTATTTTTCTTTTTAATTATAGAAAGTTTGGAGTGCCAAATGAGATTTTTGAAATGCTAATAACAATTCTCCTTATAAGTTCGTTTCTAATAGATGAAGTTCTTAATATATTCTTAAATTTAATAGAAAGAAAAAAAAGACGACATTAGTAAAAATGATAATAGTGCAACACATTGTACGTTTGAAAATTAAATAAATTAATATGAGATTTCAGAGCCTAAATTTAAATTTTTTTGTCATATATAAACAAAGAAGGCAAAATGGGTCAAACTTTAGTAATAATCAAATTACTTTCCTCCCATTAGAATTAAAAAAAAAAATTAAAAAAATCACAAAAAACCACGCACATAGTGAAATTGTGGCTGGTTACATTCATTATTCAAAATATATTTTAATAAAATAAGTAATATTAAAAAACAATAAAAGAGTGAAAAAAAAAAAAACAATCATCATGTAGCCATGTAACAAGAGACTAGTCGTATATAAAATTAGCATTTTTTTTTATCTCCTAAAAATAAAGTTAGCACCTTAAAATAATAAAATTTTCTATATCTAACAAAAAATGTCTCTCTCTAATTAGAATGTTAAAAATAAAAGTATTAATTTAAAAAAGAGAAAACTTGATATAGGTTCAATTTTTTAAGTCAATAGTAGGAATAGTCTAATTTATTAAAATAAGTCCAATTCCTTAAATCTTATTATTTTATTATCAATAATTATCTCTTAAATGATAAGATTTATTATAAAAAAATCAAATTTCTTCTTAATTATCTCTTAGATTATTTATTTATTTTGTTCTTTATCCCGCTTTAAACCCCATTTATAGATTTTAGTTTTTATTTTTATAATCAACCTATATCATAGGTTAATTATATTTATCTACCTATATGACAGATTCTTTTTTATAATCAAGTAAGATTCATGTGTCTTACTTGTAGATATATTATAAGTTTCATATCTTACTTATAGGTATGATATACATTCATATATTTGTTTGAGTTAGAGTAGAATGATTTGCAGATAGATTTATGTTAATATATTATTTTTTTTGTTATAAGATATTAATTATAATTTTTGGGGTTGAAAATTCATAATATTAGAAGATTTTAATTGATTTTTAATATTTTTAGAAAATATAAAATGAGCATTAAAAAAATAAATACATATAATTAGGTAATTGGACTCACTCCTACAAACCATCTATGTTTTTGGACCTGGATCTAAAAGCCCCTTTAAAAAAATTACTTAAAGATTCAGAAAAATTAAAGATTCCAACATTGTGGGCATTATTTCTTTGAAATTAAAAATAACTATGAAATCAATATTTCAAATAAATTACAAAATAAATTTGAAAAACTCAATTATCACATGCGTTAAGGTGACAAGAGGCTAGTTTTATATACACCATATATTAACAATAATTATAACCCACAAGAGGCTAGTTTTATACATTGTTCTAAAAATTCTCGCCTAATGCCTAGACTGCGAGAAGCGGCTGGTCACCTCCTCGATTAATGCCTAGAAGTTTCAAAATTAAGAAAGGACACCTAGACCTGCTGAGGCGCTAGCCTAGCCTGCCCAAACCCTCCTAGACACATGCTTAGGTTGCGACTCACTTAGATAGAAAATAAATAACTTCCCTTTTGCATTTTATTGTTTTTAATAAATTATAAGAGACTTATTGAACACTTAAATAAACACACATTATATGTTTGCTCCCCATGTTTTCATTATGTTCCAATATTTCATAATATATATATATATATCATTATATTTTCTAGTTTGTGATGAAATTATATATATTTTAAATGTAAACGTACATTTATTTACACGAAATACAATAGATTTACTTAGATCCGCCTAATTCGCCTAGCACCTTGCATCTTTTAGAACATTAGTTTTATATAGACCATATATTAACAATAATCATAATTCAAACTTTTATTCACGATTTAACTCAAATTTATGAAATTTAAGTTGACCACTTTTTTTATTTTTTATTTTTTTGCACAAAATTTATGTTGATTATTACGATTGGGAAATTGTTACTGTTTCCACAAGCTGTGATCAGCAAAGACACTGACACTCCTGATGATCAAATCCACCAATCACCCATCTTTTTCTCTGCGCTTCTGCTCCTCCTCCTGCCGTTCCGCCGCCCAATCTTCGCCTGCTCAGCCGTCGCAGGACCTCGCCACCTGCAAGCACGCGCCCGACCCCACAAAACACACCCTGAAACACTGTTCACAGTGTGCTTCCTGTTTTACTCGTCTTCTTTTCCAAGCAGGCAAGCCACTTTGCTACGGATCTTTCAAATTGAAATTCCTCTCCTTCAACCTTTGCATGTTGAATTTCACATCAACAGCATCTCCCTATAACCTAGGAGCTTTGTTCGGCTTCAAGCTTTCCGACGGTAATTGGACGATTCCTCCAACGCCCGCCATCAAGGTTAGTCTCAAACGATTCCTACCTTATTGACCTATTGCATCTCAAAATCTGCTTCAAATTTGTTATTTAATATAATTGGTTAGTCTAATCCAATTTAACGATTAGAAATTTCGGCTGGGGACGGGGACTGCAATTTCATCTGCTCCAAACAAATAGATTCTTTTTAATTTGAATTTAGAAAATTATATTCGAATTTGTTTTACATCTGATTCTGTTGGATTTAGGGGTTGTGTTTACTGTTTCCTGGCCTGAGTTGTAAATAAAGAAAAAGAGTGATTTTTTTTATCTTAAAGAGTTCATCATGATCATGCACACGAGTCTGAGATTATCAAGTAAGATGCCCGAGTCCTCTTGCATTCATATAATTACATTTGTGAGCTGCTTTGCTGGGTTTTTGTGGCATATGAAGCAGGGCTCTTGTATATTACGATGCAAAAAATTGTTTCTTTTTCTATTTTCCCTTTAAAAATGGAAGGTAGAAAAAAAAATTTATATTTTTGAAGGATTCCCTTTTGTTTCTTCATTCCATTTTCCCAAGTCCTCACCCTTACCGGAAAGCAAAAGCCTTTCGATTCCCCAATCATGGGATGGGCCGTTGCAATCACTCTTCTGATCGCCGCCGCAACGCTGATCGTTACTCGCCTGCTCTACGTATTCCACCGAACCGGCAAACCCCACAAGCCCAGCAGCTCAAAAGGCTCAGCTCCCCAACCCCTCAGCACCCTAATCGTTTTGGGCTCTGGAGGCCACACGGCGGAGATGATCAACCTCTTGTCAGTCCTTCAAAGAGACAGATTTGCCCCTAGGTTCTACATCGCCGCCGCCACTGATAACATGAGCCTCCAGAAAGCTCGCCTGCTGGAAGAGAACGCCGATGAGAGTTCGAGCTCGCAGTTCATGCAGATCTACCGTAGTAGGGAAGTGGGTCAGTCTTATTTCACCTCTGTTTTGACCACTTTGATTGCTTTGGCTCATGGGCTCTGGCTAATGATCAGAATCCGACCCCAAGTGGTAATCTTTTCGCCTTTTCGGATTTTCACATTTTCACAATTTGTTTCAGTTGATATGAGACATTGGAGATTAAATTGTCGATGATCAGTGCTGTTGGTGTTGCAGATTCTGTGCAATGGGCCTGGGACTTGTGTTCCACTTTGTGTAATTGCATTCATATTCAAGGTTTGGATTGACCCTTTTGAATCTGTTGTCATTTTTCTTTGTTAAGTCTTTTGCCATTTTGTTCTGTTATGAATTTCGGGACCTTTTCGATATGTGCAGGTTGTGGGGATTCGATGGTCGTCTGTGTTTTATGTTGAGAGTATAGCAAGAGTGCAGAGGCTCTCCCTGAGCGGCTTGCTTCTTTACAAGTTACGGATAGCGGATCAATTCTTTGTCCAGTGGCCTCAGCTACAGAAGAAATATCCCCGAGCTCACTATGTTGGTTGTCTCATGTAGTTGATCTGATTCTGCTGCTGCTATGCGTGCTCTAACGTCCAACTTTTCACAATGTAATGTGCGTTTCTCAAGGTTTTAACTTCTACAGTTTATTTTGTTTTGTCGACCATAGTTGCCAATATTTTAGCTTCTTACTAATTGAAGAAGAGACTGATATCATTGCATCGATGAGGAAAGTGTAAAGATTGTCGAAATTTATAGTACTTTTTAGGACATACCTGAGATCAAAAGTTATGCATTACTGGGTTCAACTTGTAATCTTGTATGCTAGATAATTTAACAGTGATCGCATTCTGGTTTATCGAAACTAGGCTTTGTATCTTTACCTTTTAATTTCTCTATCCTTCTCCTTATGTTATCGTTGAATAATATTACAGCTAGAACTGGAATGAAAGGCAAGCCAGAAGCACTTATGACATTGGAGAATAAAGAAGACACCTCAAAAATCAATCCAATGAATAGCGTTAGATGGTGATATACGCACCACCAGGTAAAATCTCTGGGCTGAGAAATTAACTGGTATGAAACACATATTTGGATTACCATCGAGGTAGCTTCATGTATGATTTATTCATCAATAAAATAATTTTTTATTTATTTTACTAGCATACAAATATAATCTATCTGTGAACTCCTCCATTGCAGATATGTGCTATAATCCTACTGCTACAGAGTTAATACATCGGAACGATTTTCCGATTTTATGCGGAGAAGCCATATAAAAACATGAAAACTATAACATCTTTCTGCACATATAGAAATCGACTTACCTATGTTGTGGGGTTGTTGCCTTTCATCAGGACAATTGGAAAGCTTGTAATTCTGTTCTTTTGCATATAAAACCAGAGATGATCTACAAACCACTCTTTTAAAAAACGGCCCAGGCGGTGGGCGGTGGTGACCCGAGGTGTTTTCTTGCAAATCAGTTCGAAAAATCAGATGGGCTCTAGGCGGGCTAGGTGGTTTTTTATTTATTTATTTTTTATTTTTTTGAAAAAAAAAAAAAATCTTATTGTACATGTGTCATCCTATAATACTCCTTACAATGGTTATGTGGCATATATGCTTAATGTGTTTTTAAAATTTAGACTTGTTGGATACTCTTTTTGCATTTTATCATTCTTTTATTATCTTATCCATAAATTTCATGTAAGTGTCAATATGCATTTATTTACAAGATAAACAAGAAATTTACCTAAATTCGCCTAGGTTGCCTAGGCGCTAGCCCGCCGCCCGACTAGCGCCTAGTGTTTTTTAGAACCTTGCTACAAACAGACCTCTGTATTCAATCATTTAAAGCTTTAGGAACTTCAACGTTCCTGGAATTTCTTTTCTTCGCCTTGGACTTACGATCTTCGATGTAGTGATGATACGCGTAGGAAACAAATCCCCAAATACCCAAAGCCATGGCTATTCCCTTAATTCCACTCATTTTTTCGTGGAAGAAGATCACAGCTAGAACCGGAACAGCAGGCAAACCCAAAGCACTTATGGAATTGGAGAAGAGGGAAGAGGCTTCCAAAATCAAGCCTACCGTTCCAACTGCAAAAAGCTGCCATGTTATTGCTGTCCATGTCACATTCATCACATAGGATATCTTCCCTAATTTATACCCCTCCATCTCACCCTTCAAATGCTTCCACTCTCCGCTAGCGAAAAGTCCGACCGCGGTTACACAGGTTGCGACCGTATTTTCACACACTATCAGGTCCATGACCGCTCTAAACGTCCCCCGTTTTATAACCCTTCTGAAGGCAAGCTGAGTTAGGGAAAGCAATAATCCGGCTCCGGCTGATGCCCCTAAGGTGCATATGAACCCAATTGCATACTTTGCCTTCGATCCTCCACTTGGATCATCGTCTCCAGAGTCGTCTTCACCTTGGAACACGAGGAGAGTGGAGGAGATGGTGAGGAGAACTAGAGAATTGACAATGTAAGAAGTGAACTTTTGCGCGTTGAGGAAGAAGGAGAAAAACGCGTTGAAGGCCAATTGAGATGCACAAATGAGGGTAAAAGTAGATACAGGAAGGTAAGATAGTCCTACGGAATACAAGTAGCAGTCTAGGGCTATTAGGATGCCAAGAGAGACATATACTGATGCGAGAATTTTGGTAGACGGTGATTTTGATGGGATAGGACTATCTTTGGGGATTGGATTATTTCTGCTTGCTGGGATGCAATAGTAGGGAAGCATGATTGGAAAGCCACAAATTTGTACTACCGTTGCCAACCAATTACTTTTGGCGCCCTTGTCGTAGTACTGTCTTCCCAAGAATGTTGCAATTGACTGGCCGGCAATGACAAGGAACGAGTAAATGGCGATTCTAATCCACCAGTTGACACTTTTGCGCTGCGGTAGCAGTGATCGGTCGGCGACATGTGTAGGCCCTGATAAGTTTGCTTCACTTTCTCCATTTCCTTCCTTAACTATAAGAACAGAGACTTACAAGGATCAGTATTGAAACTCATGATAATAACAAGGTTGGGATTTTGTAGAACTCTCCCCCCATAGCCACCCCAACTTGTAATTTTTATGACTCATAAATTACAATAAGAATATAACTCACTTATCATAATTTGATTCTTTTAAGACATATCATTCGAAAGTTCTTGATAAACTGGCTCATAGCGTTGTCCAGGTGAATGAACAACTAGATATGCGGCCAAGAATCCCCGTGCATACTGAATAAACTTTATATCAGTTGCTCTATATACTCAGAAAAGATCATATTGAATAGAAGTAGACTTACCCCCGATGCTGAGTTGAAGTTCTTGAGCTTCTCCCATGTCAAAGATGAAAATACTCACAATGGAGAGAGAGAGAGAGAGAGAGAGAGAGAGAGAAGTCACTCGCATAAGTTAAAGTAAATGACATGCATGCAATTTCGGAATAGATATTTCCAATTGAAAGTAATAATAGCTAGCTTGTATTATTGTTGCTTATTTATATTTTTGTATCCTCAGAAACTGCAAGTTACAGACGGTATCATCACATTCATGAATAATAAGACGTACCAAACTGGATCATTCGCCTTTGTTTGATACACGACTCTACCTCTTTTCAGGCGGTTAATACATTGGGATTTGGATACTCTCCTGAGCCTAAGGAGATGATCATTCTAATCAAGACATGTGGATTGTTAGATTTTTATTCAATAATTACAAATAGAGAGTTCAATTAAAGTTATAATCCACGTGTCATGATCAAGATGATCTTCTCCTTGGGCTCAGGAGAGGATCCAAATCCATATCATTGAAGAAACAAGATATTCACACTTCACTATTTAGGCCCCGCAACACGTGCGTATATTATGAGCACTGTTTGTATAGTATAGCATACGTGGTAAATAAAGGTCACCTAAAGTTTTCAGTTTCAAAGATACATAGTAGTATTTACTTACTTGAAACGAAGAATCATCAAATATATTTACTCCTTCTGAAAGCACTGTGAGAATATCAACCTCCAAAGTTGGCCTCTTCTAGGTAGTAGACTAGTAGTTGATCATGTTCTGAGATTCACTTTTCGAAATAGGATCCTTTTTAATTCTCTTTGTAACTATTCAGATGATCAATTAATCATGTTTGTTTATTGTACATCATGCAGTTAAAAATTATTTTAATTTTTAATTTAAAATTGAATATAAATAATACTTAACAAAACTGATCGCACGATATACAATGAATAGATACGATTGACTGATTTCTGAATCTCCACAAAAAGAATCCAAAGAATCTCTACAAAAAAAAATCCAAAGAGGATCCTTGTCCTCACTTTTCCAACTAGGAATCATCAAATGTATATCCTCCTTCCGAAAGCACTAAAAAAGAATATCAACCGCCAAATTTGGCATCTTTTAGGTAGTGGACTGGTAGTTGATCATGTACAGAGCTTCACTTCTCCAACTCAAGAAAAATCACTCATTAATTTTCAAGACAACAGCTTGTAGACTTCTAGGGTTCATGCTATATGTCAAATCTTGATTATTGCAGTGAATAATAAATCACAAAAGAAATCTGCCAATCTTTGCTTCCAGCTGGTGCAATATTTTTTATCATATGCACCGGAGATAATTCAGCTGTAATCATAGTCTTGCCTTAATGCAAACAAAGAATAATGTCCAGAAGATTATTTATATTTTGTAAGCGTGGTTGTTCATGGTTGTGCTTATTTTCTATTTGTACGTATCAAATAATTTACAAATGTGGTAAAAAAAAAAAAAGCAATCTTCCTACTTAAAAAAAAAAAAAATTTATATAAAACTTGCAAAGTGACTCAATTATTTCTCAATATTTATTTATTTTATACTTGCAAATTGACTTTCTATCCAAAAGAATAATAATAAATAAATAAATAACATCGTGATATTCATAATTTCATGAACAATGTCAAGTCATTATCATGCCTAGCTAACCTTATCCAATAATTGATGAAATTTCTACTAAGATGGCTACAATTGTTTGTAGTCATGGGTCCATGGCTTACTAGTTCATCAACTACTAGCTACCACCACAAAACATCATAATTATATCATAGACCTCACAATAGTAGTGAGTTAAAGTCAGTTTGACAGATTTTACAACCATGCAACAACATACGACGCGTATTACATACATACAAATCTTAGATTAAGTAGGATTCTGTATCACTATATTTGTTTAATTACGTCTTGAAATGCAAAAGCAAAATCCCTTCAATTATTTCCATTTTTGTTCTCTATCTTGGACTTAGGATCATGAAGGTAGTGCTGGTAAACATATGAAATTAATCCCCAAATGGCCAAAAACAAGGTCATTGCCTTAATCTCGTCCATTTTGTCAGGCCATCTCCAACCGAAGGGTCCAGAGGGGTGAGCCTGAAAACCATCTACAACCGAGGGTTAGGTCAGAGGGCTTGTGGAATCTGAGAAGGCCCCACGAAATCTGAAAGGGTCAAAAGGCTGGCCAGAAAATACACCAATCCTGTCTGATATAACCGACAAGAATGCTTAAACTAAAATTTGAATCCAACGGCTAGTCACCTAGCCGTTGGATTCAATTTTTTTTTTAATTCTTAAAAATTCTATTTTTTTTCTTCCTATAAATACCTAAGGTATTCATTCACCATTCCTCACAAAAATTTCACCATTCCTACACCATTAATTTGTAGTTTTTAAATTTATTTGTCGTTTTTAAATTTAAGTTGTAGTTTTTAAACTTAAGTTGTAGTTTTTAAATTTAAGTTGTTGTTTTTAAATTTAAGTTGTTGTAGTTTTTAAATTTAAATAATAAATTATGTTTGGCCGTATGGCCCTCGGTTGGAGATGGTTTTTTGTGACAGGGCTAAAACGAGCCATATGGCCATTTGGTCATCAATTGGAGATGGAGGCAAATATGACTCTATATTGTTCATTAAAATATTAATATCTTGGAGGACCATATGGCTAAAACGAGCCCTCTAGTCAACCCTCGGTTGGAGATGGCCTCATGGAAGAAAATCACAGCTACAACTGGAACAACCGGCAAACCCACAACGTTAATGGCATTGGAGAAGAGAGAAGATGCCTAAAAACCAATCCCACCATGCCAACATCAAACAGTTGCCATATTATAGCCGATCATATCAAGTTCATGACATAGGATACCTTCCCTAATTCGTACCCCTCCGTCTCGTTCCTCAAACCCTTCCACTCTCCACTACCGAAAGGTCCCACCAAGACGGCGCAGGTAACAACAAGAGATTGATACACAATCATATCCATGACCACTCTAAATGTTTCCCTCGTTGTAACTTTTCTGAAGACGAGCTACGAGAAAGCGTTAATGAGTATTCAGCTGATGCGCCAAGGGTACATATGAACCTGATTGCATACTTTGCTTTTGATCCTCCACTTGGATCGTCTGTTGAGTCACCTTGGAGCACGAGGAGGGTTGAGGAGATGGTAAGGAGGACTAGGGCATTGACAATGTAAGGGTTGAACTTTTACGAGTTGAGGGAGAAGGAGAATAGCCCGTTGAATGCCAATTGGGATGCACAGAAATGAGGGAATAAGTAGAGATGGGAAGGTAAGATCTTCCAACTGAGTACAAGAAGCAGCCCAAGGCTATTAGAAGGCCAAGAGTGACATAAATTGATGCAAGGATTAAAGTCGAGGGTTCTTTTGATTCGGTAGTAGTACTAGTACTAATGTTTGTGGTTGGATTTTTTCTTTTTGTTGGGAAGAAATAAGATGGAAGGAGGATATGGAATGCAGCAAGTTGCACTAGGGCTCCCAGCCATTTGCTTTTGCCTACCTTTGTCGCGTATAATATTGCCAACAGCATTGCAGCTGATTGGCCGGCGATGACAGAAAGGGTATAAATGGCCATGCCAAGCCACCAGTTGAAGCTTCTACGCCAGGGAAGCAGTGATTGTTCGTGAACATCTGTACAACCTGAGGAGTTTGTGTTTTATGTTAGGGAATTTCGGCTTCAACTTGTACACCAGAAATTTAACAGTGATCCCATTCTAGTTTATCGAAACTAGGCATTCTCCTTATTAGTTCACACTTCCATTTGATGCTCTTCTGTATATATGTGGGACTCGTAATGTTTCAAAATGTTACTGTTTCTTCATACTGAAGGCACAGCTCTAATTCGTAAATCCAGCATGCGGATTGATAAAGTTGGATTAGTTATGTTTAATGTACACACGTTTGTTACATTCAAACTTGTGGATTAGTTTTAGTGAAACTCCTATAACATTAATATATGACAAAACTTGTGTCCAACAAAAAGAAAAATTGACAATATGATCCGATAACTACTGCAGAACAAAAAACTGAAGTTATAGTGTCTGTCTTATATAACTCCTTGAAGATTATGAACACAAGTTCGGATTAAACTTCACGGTGAAGGAAAATGGCCAGAACTTTTACTGATCATTGATGGAACAAAAAAGTCTAGGTGAATTGGTGATGGATGTCTAGTTGTCCATCTTATTACTCGCTCAACAGTTGACCTCTTCCGGTAAAGGAATCGTTGAAATTTCTCTTACATGTTTTGTTTCAGCCCTGGACTCTGAATCATCGAGGTAGTGCCGATAGACATGTATATGAAGCAATGCCCCAGAGGGCCAACAAGGTGGCAATAACCTTTATTCCGTCCATGTTATCATTGAAGAAGATTACAGGCTTTACAGCTAGAACTGGAATGAAAGGCAAGCCGGAAGCACTTATGACATTGGAGAATAAAGAAGACACCTCAAAAATCAATCCAATGAATAGCGTTAGATGGTGATATACGCACCACCAGGTAAAATCTCTGGGCTGAGAAATTAACTGGTATGAAACACATATTTGGATTACCATCGAGGTAGCTTCATGTATGATTTATTCATCAATAAAATAATTTTTTATTTATTTTACTAGCATACAAATATAATCTATCTGTGAACTCCTCCATTGCAGATATGTGCTATAATCCTACTGCTACAGAGTTAATACATCGGAACGATTTTCCGATTTTATGCAGAGAAGCCACATAAAACATGAAAACCAGAGTGAAGATTCTTAAAGTGATGTGGGAGGGAGGGAGGGAGGGAGAGGGAGGGAGGGAGGGAGAGAGAGAGAGAGAGAGAGAGAGAGAGCATTCAAGTGGAAAGCAATAGCCTTTCATAAGCACAATTGGAAGGCCTGTAATTGTTTTCTTTTGCATTAAAACCAGAGATGATCTACAAACAGACCTCTCTATTCAATCATTTAAAGCTTTTGAAACTTCAACATTCCCGGAATTTCTATTCTCCGTCTTGGACTTACGATCTTCGATGTAGTGATGATACGCGTAGGAAACAAATCCCCAAATACCCAAAACCATGGCTATTCCCTTAATTCCACTCATTTTTTCATGGAAGAAGATCACAGCTAGAACCGGAACAGCAGGCAAACCCAAAGCAATTATGGAATTGGAGAAGAGGGAAGAGGCCTCCAGAATCAAGCCTACCATTCCAACTGAAAAAAGCTGCCATGTTATTGCTGTCCATGTCACATTCATCACATAGGATATCTTCCCTAATTTATACCCCTCCATCTCACCCTTCAAATGCTTCCACTCTCCGCTAGCGAAAAGTCCGACCGCGGTTACACAGGTTGCGACCGTATTTTCACACACTATCAGGTCCATGACCGCTCTAAACGTCCCCTGTTTTATAACCCTTCTGAAGGCAAGCTGAGTTAGGGAAAGCAATAATCCGGCTCCGGCTGATGCCCCTAAGGTGCATATGAACCCAATTGCATACTTTGCCTTCGATCCTCCACTTGGATCATCGTCTCCAGAGTCGTCTTCACCTTGGAACACAAGGAGGGTGGAGGAGATGGTGAGGAGAACTAGAGAATTGACAATGTAAGAAGTGAACTTTTGCGCGTTGAGGAAGAAGGAGAAAAACGCGTTGAAGGCCAATTGAGATGCACAAATGAGGGTAAAAGTAGATACAGGAAGGTAAGATAGTCCTACGGAATACAAGTAGCAGTCTAGGGCTATTAGGATGCCAAGAGAGACATATACTGATGCGAGAATTTTGGTAGACGGTGATTTTGATGGGATAGGACTATCTTTTGGGATTGGATTATTTCTGCTTGCTGGGATGCAATAGTAGGGAAGCATGATTGGAAAGCCACAAATTTGTACTACCGTTGCCAGCCACTTACTTTTGGCGCCTTTGTCGTAGTACTGTCTTCCCAAGAATGCTGCAACCGACTGGCCGGCAATGACGAGGAACGAGTAAATGGCGATTCTAATCCACCAGTTGACACTTTTGCGCTGCGGTAGCAGTGATCGGTCGGAGACATGTGTAGGCCCTGATAAGTTTGCTTCACTTTCTCCATTTCCTTCCTTAACTATAAGAACAGAGACTTACAAGGATCAGTATTGAAACTCATGATAATAACAAGGTTGGGATTTTGTAGAACTCTCCCCCCATAGCCACCCCAACTTGTAATTTTTATGACTCATAAATTACAATAAGAATATAACTCACTTATCATAATTTGATTCTTTTAAGACATATCATTCGAAAGTTCTTGATAAACTGGCTCATAGCGTTGTCCAGGTGAATGAACAACTAGATATGCGGCCAAGAATCCCCGTGCATACTGAATAAACTTTATATCAGTTGCTCTATATACTCAGAAAAGATCATATTGAATAGAAGTAGACTTACCCCCGATGCTGAGTTGAAGTTCTTGAGCTTCTCCCATGTCAAAGATGAAAATACTCACAATGGAGAGAGAGAGAGAGAGAGAGAGAGAGAGAAGTCACTCGCATAAGTTAAAGTAAATGACATGCATGCAATTTCGGAATAGATATTTCCAATTGAAAGTAATAATAGCTAGCTTGTATTATTGTTGCTTATTTATATTTTTGTATCCTCAGAAACTGCAAGTTACAGACGGTATCATCACATTCATGAATAATAAGACGTACCAAACTGGATCATTCGCCTTTGTTTGATACACGACTCTACCTCTTTTCAGGCGGTTAATACCATTGGGATTTGGATACTCTCCTGAGCCTAAGGAGAGAATCATTCTAATCAAGACATGTGGATTGTTAGATTTTTATTCAATAATTACAAATAGAGAGTTTAATTAAAATTATAGTCCACGTGTCATGATCAAGATGATCTTCTCCTTGGGCTCAGGAGAGCATCCAAATCCATATCATTGAAGAAACAAGATATTCACACTTCACTATTTAGGCCCCGCAACACGTGCGTATATTATGAGCACTGTTTGTATAGTATAGCATACGTGGTAAATAAAGGTCACCTAAAGTTTTCAGTTTCAAAGATATATAGTAGTATTTACTTACTTGAAACAAGAATCATCAAATATATTTACTCCTTCTGAAAGCACTGTGAGAATATCAACCTCCAAAGTTGGCCTCTTCTAGGTAGTAGACTAGTAGTTGATCATGTTCTGAGATTCACTTTTCGAAATAGGATCCTTTTTAATCCTCTTTGTAACTATTCAGATGATCAATTAATCATGTTTGTTTATTGTACATCATGCAGTTAAAAATTATTTTAATTTTTAATTTAAAATTGAATATAAATAATACTTAACAAAACTGATCGCACGATATACAATGAATAGATACGATTGATTGATTTCTGAATCTCCACAAAAAAAATCCAAAGAATCTCTACAAAAAAAATCCAAAGAGGATCCTTGTCCTCACTTTTCCAACTAGGAATCATCAAATGTATATCCTCCTTCCGAAAGCACTAAAAAAGAATATCAACCGCCAAATTTGGCATCTTTTAGGTAGCGGACTGGTAGTTGATCATGTTCAGAGCTTCACTTCTCCAACTCAAGAAAAATCACTCATTAATTTTCAAGACAACAGCTTGTAGACTTCTAGGGTTCATGCTATATGTCAAATCTTGATTATTGCAGTGAATAATAAATCACAAAAGAAATCTGCCAATCTTTGCTTCCAGCTGGTGCAATATTTTTTATCATATGCACCGGAGATAATTCAGCTGTAATCATAGTCTTGCCTTAATGCAAACAAAGAATAATGTCCAGAAGATTATTTATATTTTGTAAGCGTGGTTGTACATGGTTGTGCTTATTTTCTATTTGTACGTATCAAATAATTTACAAATGTTGTAAAAAAAGAAGAAGTAATCTTCCTACTTAAAAAAAAAAAAATTTATATAAAACTTGCAAAGTGACTCAATTATTTCTCAATATTTATTTATTTTATACCTGCAAATTGACTTTCTATCCAAAAGAATAATAATAAATAAATAAATAACATCGTGATATTCATAATTTCATGAACAATGTCAAGTCATTATCATGCCTAGCTAACCTTATCCAATAATTGATGAAATTTCTACTAAGATGGCTACAATTGTTTGTAGTCATGGGTCCATGGCTTACTAGTTCATCAACTACTAGCTACCACCACAAAACATCATAATTATATCATAGACCTCACAATAGTAGTGAGTTAAAGTCAGTTTGACAGATTTTACAACCATGCAACAACATACGACGCGTATTACATACATACAAATCTTAGATTAAGTAGGATTCTGTATCACTATATTTGTTTAATTACGTCTTGAAATGCAAAAGCAAAATCCCTTCAATTATTTCCATTTTTGTTCTCTATCTTGGACTTAGGATCATGAAGGTAGTGCTGGTAAACATGTGAAATTAATCCCCAAATGGCCAAAAACAAGGTCATTGCCTTAATCTCGTCCATTTTGTCAGGCCATCTCCAACCGAAGGGTCCAGAGGGGTGAGCCTGAAAACCATCTACAACCGAGGGTTAGGTCAGAGGGCTTGTGGAATTTGAGAAGGCCCCACGAAATCTGAAAGGGTCAAAGGGCTGGCCAGAAAATACACCAATCCTGTCTGATATAACCGACAAGAATGCTTAAACTAAAATTTGAATCCAACGGCTAGTCACCTAGCCGTTGGATTCAATTTTTTTTTTAATTCTTAAAAATTCTATTTTTTTTCTTCCTATAAATACCTAAGGTATTCATTCACCATTCCTCACAAAAATTTCACCATTCCTACACCATTAATTTGTAGTTTTTAAATTTATTTGTCGTTTTTAAATTTAAGTTGTAGTTTTTAAACTTAAGTTGTAGTTTTTAAATTTAAGTTGTTGTTTTTAAATTTAAGTTGTTGTAGTTTTTAAATTTAAATAATAAATTATGTTTGGCCGTATGGCCCTCGGTTGGAGATGGTTTTTTGTGACAGGGCTAAAACGAGCCATATGGCCATTTGGTCATCAATTGGAGATGGAGGCAAATATGACTCTATATTGTTCATTAAAATATTAATATCTTGGAGGACCATATGGCTAAAACGAGCCCTCTAGTCAGCCCTCCGTTGGAGATGGCCTCATGGAAGAAAATCACAGCTACAACTGGAACAACCGGCAAACCCACAACGTTAATGGCATTGGAGAAGAGAGAAGATGCCTAAAAACCAATCCCACCATGCCAACATCAAACAGTTGCCATATTATAGCCGATCATATCAAGTTCATGACATAGGATACCTTCCCTAATTCGTACCCCTCCGTCTCGTTCCTCAAACCCTTCCACTCTCCACTACCGAAAGGTCCCACCAAGACGGCGCAGGTAACAACAAGAGATTGATACACAATCATATCCATGACCACTCTAAATGTTTCCCTCGTTGTAACTTTTCTGAAGACGAGCTACGAGAAAGCGTTAATGAGTATTCAGCTGATGCGCCAAGGGTACATATGAACCTGATTGCATACTTTGCTTTTGATCCTCCACTTGGATCGTCTGTTGAGTCACCTTGGAGCACGAGGAGGGTTGAGGAGATGGTAAGGAGGACTAGGGCATTGACAATGTAAGGGTTGAACTTTTACGAGTTGAGGGAGAAGGAGAATAGCCCGTTGAATGCCAATTGGGATGCACAGAGATGAGGGAATAAGTAGAGATGGGAAGGTAAGATCTTCCAACTGAGTACAAGAAGCAGCCCAAGGCTATTAGAAGGCCAAGAGTGACATAAATTGATGCAAGGATTAAAGTCGAGGGTTCTTTTGATTCGGTAGTAGTACTAGTACTAATGTCTGTGGTTGGATTTTTTCTTTTTGTTGGGAAGAAATAAGATGGAAGGAGGATATGGAATGCAGCAAGTTGCACTAGGGCTCCCAGCCATTTGCTTTTGCCTACCTTTGTCGCGTATAATATTGCCAACAGCATTGCAGCTGATTGGCCGGCGATGACAGAAAGGGTATAAATGGCCATGCCAAGCCACCAGTTGAAGCTTCTACGCCAGGGAAGCAGTGATTGTTCGTGAACATCTGTACAACCTGAGGAGTTTGTGTTTTATGTTAGGGAATTTCGGCTTCAACTTGTACACCAGAAATTTAACAGTGATCCCATTCTAGTTTATCGAAACTAGGCATTCTCCTTATGAGTTCACACTTCCATTTGATGCTCTTCTGTATATATGTGGGACTCGTAATGTTTCAAAATGTTACTGTTTCTTCATACTGAAGGCACAGCTCTAATTCGTAAATCCAGCATGCGGATTGATAAAGTTGGATTAGTTATGTTTAATGTACACACGTTTGTTACATTCAAACTTGTGGATTAGTTTTAGTGAAACTCCTATAACATTAATATATGACAAAACTTGTGTCCAACAAAAAGAAAAATTGACAATATGATCCGATAACTACTGCAGAACAAAAAACTGAAGTTATAGTGTCTGTCTTATATAACTCCTTGAAGATTATGAACACAAGTTCGGATTAAACTTCACGGTGAAGGAAAATGGCCAGAACTTTTACTGATCATTGATGGAACAAAAAAGTCTAGGTGAATTGGTGATGGATGTCTAGTTGTCCATCTTATTACTCGCTCAACAGTTGACCTCTTCCGGTAAAGGAATCGTTGAAATTTCTCTTACATGTTTTGTTTCAGCCCTGGACTCTGAATCATCGAGGTAGTGCCGATAGACATGTATATGAAGCAATGCCCCAGAGGGCCAACAAGGTGGCAATAACCTTTATTCCGTCCATGTTATCATTGAAGAAGATTACAGGCTTTACAGCTAGAACTGGAATGAAAGGCAAGCCGGAAGCACTTATGACATTGGAGAATAAAGAAGACACCTCAAAAATCAATCCAATGAATAGCGTTAGATGGTGATATACGCACCACCAGGTAAAATCTCTGGGCTGAGAAATTAACTGGGATGAAACACATATTTGGATTACCATCGAGGTAGCTTCATGTATGATTTATTCATCAACAAAATAATTTTTTATTTATTTTAATAGCATACAAATATAATCTATCTGTGAACTCCTCCATTGCAGAGATGTGCTATAATCCTACTGCTACAGAGTTAATACATCGGAACGATTTTCCGATTTTATGCAGAGAAGCCACATAAAACATGAAAACCAGAGTGAAGATTCTTAAAGTGATGTGGGAGGGAGGGAGGGAGGGAGAGAGAGAGAGAGAGAGAGAGAGAGAGCATTCAAGTGGAAAGCAATAGCCTTTCATAAGCACAATTGGAAGGCCTGTAATTGTTTTCTTTTGCATTAAAACCAGAGATGATCTACAAACTGACCTCTCTATTCAATCATTTAAAGCTTTTGAAACTTCAACATTCCCGGAATTTCTATTCTCCGTCTTGGACTTACGATCTTCGATGTAGTGATGATACGCGTAGGAAACAAATCCCCAAATACCCAAAACCATGGCTATTCCCTTAATTCCACTCATTTTTTCATGGAAGAAGATCACAGCTAGAACCGGAACAGCAGGCAAACCCAAAGCACTTATGGAATTGGAGAAGAGGGAAGAGGCCTCCAGAATCAAGCCTACCATTCCAACTGAAAAAAGCTGCCATGTTATTGCTGTCCATGTCACATTCATCACATAGGATATCTTCCCTAATTTATACCCCTCCATCTCACCCTTCAAATGCTTCCACTCTCCGCTAGCGAAAAGTCCGACCGCGGTTACAAAGGTTGCGACCGTATTTTCACACACTATCAGGTCCATGACCGCTCTAAACGTCCCCTGTTTTATAACCCTTCTGAAGGCAAGCTGAGTTAGGGAAAGCAATAATCCGGCTCCGGCTGATGCCCCTAAGGTGCATATGAACCCAATTGCATACTTTGACTTCGATCCTCCACTTGGATCATCGTCTCCAGAGTCGTCTTCACCTTGGAACACAAGGAGGGTGGAGGAGATGGTGAGGAGAACTAGAGAATTGACAATGTAAGAAGTGAACTTTTGCGCGTTGAGGAAGAAGGAGAAAAACGCGTTGAAGGCCAATTGAGATGCACAAATGAGGGTAAAAGTAGATACAGGAAGGTAAGATAGTCCTACGGAATACAAGTAGCAGTCTAGGGCTATTAGGATGCCAAGAGAGACATATACTGATGCGAGAATTTTGGTAGACGGTGATTTTGATGGGATAGGACTATCTTTTGGGATTGGATTATTTCTGCTTGCTGGGATGCAATAGTAGGGAAGCATGATTGGAAAGCCACAAATTTGTACTACCGTTGCCAGCCACTTACTTTTGGCGCCTTTGTCGTAGTACTGTCTTCCCAAGAATGCTGCAACCGACTGGCCGGCAATGACGAGGAACGAGTAAATGGCGATCCTAATCCACCAGTTGACACTTCTGCGCTGCGGTAGCAGTGATCGGTCGGAGACATCTGTATGCCCTGATAAGTTTGCTTCATTTTCTCCATTTGCTTCCTCTGTAACAACAGATTTACAAGGATCAGTATTGAAACTTATGAAAATAGCAGGATTGGGATTTTTAGAATTCTCCCCCCAAAACAATCCCAATTTGTACTTTTTTTCTCATAAATTACAATAATAACATAATTCACTTCCCATAATTTGTTTCGCTTAACATATATCAATGGAAAGTTCTAGATTGACTTGTCCATAGCATAGTCTAGGGTGAATGAATAACTAGACATGCGGCCAGAATCCCCGTCCATACTAGATAAACTTTTTATCAGTTGCCATATATGTTGAGAGTTGTCCCACGTCGGTGAGGGACAAAGTTTGTTATGTGTTTATATGATCTTGGGTTACTTCTTGCTAATTGGTTTTATGGTGGAATCCTAATTTCATTATGGTATAAGAGTGTAGGTTTGAAAATCTACCGCACGTGCGTAGGCATGTTGAGATATTACCAATTAATTTTATGGTGGAATCTCAATTTCATTAATATATATATACTCAGAAAGGATCACATAGAATAGAAGTAGACTTACTCCCGATGCTGAGTTGAAGTTCTTGAGCTTCTTCCATGTCAAATATGAAAAAACTCGCAAACAATGGAGGGGGGAGAGAGAGAGAGAGAGAGAAGCCCTGTTTCAACTCTCGTATACATTAAGTAAATGACATGCATGCAGTTTCGGAATATATATTTCCAAATGAATGTTGTAATAGGTTGCTAGGACTCTAGTCTTGTATCATTGTTGCTTTTCTATATTTTTGGAATCCAGATCGTGAGGATCTCGACAATACGTAAATTATGTCCGTTCATCGTATATTGTACAGTTAGAAATCATTTTAAATATTTTTATTAAAAATTAAATACAAACAATACCTAATAAAAACTAACCGTACGAGATAAATGAATCGACACGATTTACAAATCCCTATGATCCTCACCAAAATATCCGGATCCTGTTGGATATTTTTGTATCCTAAAAAACTGCAAGTTACAGTCAATAACATCACATTCATGAATAAAATGATGGACCAAATTGGACCACTCATCTTCAGCCGCCTGAGGTCATTGAAGAAACTAGATACCTACACTTCATTTTTTGGGTCGCGCAACTTTTATATGATATAGTATACGTGGGATAGCGGTGATATAAAATTTTTAATCTCGTATATACATAGTATTAACCAGTGTTTACTTACTTGAAACGAAGAACCATCAAATATATATGCTTATGAAAGCTCTATAAGAATATCAACCCTCCAAATTTGGCCTCTTGGAGGTAGTAGATTGTCATGTTCTGAACTTCCCTTTCCCAACTCAAGAAAAATCATTCATTAAATTCCAAAACAGCTTCTAGGGCTCCTATTATATGTTAAATATTGATGATTGCAACAGATGAAAATATCACAAAAGAAATCTGCCGATCTTTGCTTCCAGCAAGTGCAATGTTTTAGTTTTTTTGTTATATATAGTGGAGAAAATTCAAACCATAATCATAAGGGAACTATTCAAATTATATTTTATAAATTATATGGCAAAATTTTTTATGATTTGATTATTACTTAAATATTTGATTACGTGCTTATTTTTTATTGGTGACACATCATGTAATTACAAATGTTGCCAAAAAAAAAATGGTCTCCCTATATTATTTCCTCAAAGGATTTCTATAAAACTTGCAAAGTAACTCAGTTATTCCTCAATATTTATTAATTTAATTTCTTTTTACTAGTGCAAATTGACTTTCGATTCAGAATTGTTGGTCTTCATTATATACATCATGCACAGTGACAAGTCGTGATCACGCCCTTATCCTATAATTGTTAAAATTTTAACTAAGACGGGTACAATTATTTGTAGTCATGGGTCCATGGCTTACTAGTTCATCAACTACTAGCTACCAGCACAACAGATCATAATTATACGATAGACCTCGCGATGGTAGTGAGTTAGTTTAAGTAAGTTTGACAGGTTTTACAACCATACAACAATATACGACACGTATTTTACGTACAAATCTAACATTAAGTAACATCTGTATCATTATATTTCTTTAGGTCTTGAATTCTTCAATGTTACACTTGATATGCAAAAGCAAAATCTCTTCAACTATTTCCATTTTTGTTCTCGATCTTGGACTTTTGATCATCAAGGTAGTGCTGGTAAACGTATGAAACAAATCCCCAAATGGCCAAAACCAAGGCCATTGCCTTAATCCCGTCCATTTTGTCATGGAAGAAAATCACAGCTACAACTGGAACAACAGGCAAACCCACAACATTAATGGCATTGGAGAAGAGAGAAGATGCCTCAAAAACCAATCCCACCATGCCAACATCAAAGAGTTGCCATATTATAGCTGACCATATCAAGTTCATGACATAGGATACCTTCCCTAATTCGTACCCCTCCATCTCGTTCCTCAAACCCTTCCACTCTCCGCTACCGAAAAGTCCCACCAAGATGGCGCAGGTAGCAACAAGAGATTGATACACTATCATATCCATGACCACTCTAAATGTTTCCCTCCTTATAACTTTTCTGAAGATGAGCTGCGATAGAGAAAGCGTTAATGAGTATTCAGCTGATGCGCCAAGGGTACATATGAACCCGATTGCATACTTTGCTTTTGATCCTCCACTTGGATCGTCTGTTGAGTCACCATGGAGCACGAGGAGGGTTGAGGAGATGGTGAGGAGGACTAGGGCATTGACAATATAAAGGGTGAACTTTTGCGAGTTGAGGAAGAAGGAGAATAGCGCGTTGAATGCCAATTGGGATGCACAAATGAGGGAATAAGTAGAGACGGGAAGGTAAGATAATCCAATCGAGTACAAGAAGCTGCCCAAGGCTATTAGAAGGCCAAGAGAGACATAAATTGATGCAAGGATTAAAGTCGAGGGTTCTTTTGATTCGGGAGTAGTACTAGTACTAATGTTTGTGGTTGGATTTGTTGGGAAGAAATAATAGGGAAGGAGAATAGGGAAGCCAGCAAGTTGTACTAGGGCTCCCAGCCATTTGCTTTTGCCACCTTTGTCGTAGTATAGTCTTGCCAACAGCGTTGCAGCTGATTGGCCGGCGATGACAAAGACCGTACAAATGGCCATCCTAAGCCACCAGTTGAAGCTCCTACGCCGGGGAAGCAGTGCTTGTTCGTGAACATCTGTGCACCCTGAAGAGTTTGCTTCATTTGAATCCTTAACTGATAAATAGAAAGAAGAAAAAGATATGCAAGGATCAGTATTTGATCAAATGTCTGTTTCTTGTTATACTCAATGCATTAACACTTCGGCAGGATTTGCTTCATGATCAAGGCCTCTCGCACTTGCTATATATAATAAGCCTTATCATAAGAAAAACCAAATCCAATTCTCACGGCTAATAACAGTAAATTCATTGAATTATGCGTATCAGTAATAAGCTCGCGTAGAATTAGACTCACCATCTATGCACGTATACATTGATTTGTACCCTCTCTCCTCTCTGATAAAATAAGTTTTTTCAGACCGAGCAATAGCAAGAAGAAAAAAAGTTATTAAAAAAAAAAAGGACCATACGTACGTACGTACCTACAATGTTGAGTCGCACTTCTTGAGGTTCTCCCATGCCAGAGATGAAGAAACTCTCTCAAATGAGAGAGAGAGAGCTTATTTGAGCTGATCAGATGAGAACTTGGCCATGTAATTTAACGTAAATGTGGAGTGGGGTGTGTGTCATGTAGCACGGCAATGAAGAAAAAGGAAGTACGAAAAGCATGCAATCCAGAAGTAGAAGTAGATTCGTTGGGGTTTTCCAACTGACACTTCCCAAATTATTTTGATAACTACTTTGTTAAGATGGCCCAAATATCACGTAAGCTAATCACCTTCTCTTTCTTTGATTTACGCATGATTCAACTTATTTTAAGTCGACTGGTATCAAAGAGAGTAGATTGCAAGGGATATATGAACCTCGTCAATTTGCTTGTATATGCATTTGCATACGCGAAACCATAACGACATGCATTTATATTACGTGGGATATTGGCTTTCGATTGTTGCAACTCTCAAATCAATTAGTTGTTGGTGGAGTGATATTTATTTTCCTCCAAAATAGAAGGGGTCTCAAATTTGAAACCCCATCCTTCATTGATAAAAATAAAATAAAATAAAATCATCTCGCAAGGATAAACAACTAGTCTTGCCAGTGATTTGTGACAAATTCAGATCGTCTTCGTATCTTTGTGTTTGGAGTTAGCGGCCAAGAGAATTCAAATCACTCAATTTAAATCAAGCAGTCCTCATTAGCTCATCACATTTGCTCACCTCACACAAAAACAAGCTCCTTAATAGCCCGGATCTCTTTCTCTCTCTTCTTTGAACAGTCAGGATTGTCTAATCCATCGGCTTCAAACACAGAGATCTAGAGAATATCTAAATTCATTTGTGATAGTATGATGGACAAATTGAAAATGTTAAGAAAAATGATTTATGTACACTATTTTTCTACATGTGCACTGTACAATCCTTTTTTTTTTTTTTTTTTTTTTGATATACGTTAATTATGTTTTGCTATATTCAACCTAAATGTGAAAAATAATAAAGGTGTGGATGTGAGAAAAAAGTGTAAATCATTTCCGAATATATTGGGGTAATGAGGAACATAAAACCCATTTTAAAGAAATTCGTGGGTTTTGAATTGATGTGCATCCTAATTTGTTATAACTTGGATCTTTACTCGGATGCTCATACGGTCACATGTAAAGTGTGAACTAAAAAATACGGAACACTTTGTTCTTGAGAATTCCTACGAAACAAAATTCCAATCCAAACTTGCGACGATATGGAACATTGTTAGTCTGAATGTGTCAAACAAATAAACAGTTATGAAACATTGTCAAAGGGCATTCTCATTATGAACCATTGATTTTGTTTAATCATAAAAAATGACTAAACGGCCTTCAAAATAAATGAATTTTCAAAAAATAATATTTCAACAATGATAAAGAGAATAAACGGTTCTATTATGACATTTTGTTTGATAAAATAATACCCCGCGGGGAAGGACGACTTTCCTCCGTTCCGAGAACGAGGGAAGTATTGGATACAGTGGACCATTTTAACAATAAACAGCAGATTCAGATTGCATTGCTCATGAACTTCTGAACTTTGATTTATCACAAACAGCACATCTATGTCACAGAGATCTACAATTTCCTCAAGGATTTAACAAAACTGTGGGGAAAAAGAAAAAAGAAGATACAAAGCAAACAGCTATATATATTTTCTAAAGAATTCTTCTCACCATTGTTGCTTCCTGCTTCCGGGCCTCCTGCCAAACTTTCCAAAGGCAAATCTAACATCCACATCCAAGCTTTCACGCAGCAACGGAGAGTTTGCCCTTCTCCTCGATACAAAAAAATGTTAGAACTGCATGCTTTTGTAGGCTATATTCGCAACCGACGTCTTCCATTATCCTTATTGAAATTCTTTGAATATTTGCACATCCAACAGGAAACATCTGTATAACCCACTTTTGGGTCTTGAATGGTTAAGCCTGTAATAGTAAAACCTGTTAATTTATGAAACTACGAACATGACAGCAAGTTTTGAAACTTTTCAATAAATCTAAATCACAGAAATTCTACACAGCGTCTAAGAAATAAGAAAGAGTGAGCACAGAGCAGAAAGGTTCTTACAGGTCAATGGGGTATCTGAACAAGAATGAATGAGACAAAATACAAACAAGTAAAAATGGCTGCCCCCGCAAGAAAATTATGAAGCAGCCTTTGGTTGTCTTTGGTGGGAACAAACACTGTCTTAAGCGTATTGGTTAACTCAAAAATCCGATGAGATACCTGCAGAACCAAGTCAACAGAACAGCAGGGAGAAGGTAAGAATTTGTAAGCACTGTTGGCTTGCAAAATTTTAAGGGCTAAATGAAGATTGAAGATTTTCTTACCAAAACATAGATGGCGGTTGTCAGCATGAAGTTGAGCAACGGATATTCTGGAATGACAGAGAGAAGCCACTTGGGCTGTCCATTAGGTGAGTTTGTTCTGTACATGAGTAAAGGAAAATTTTCATGAGTTCTTTATGAAAAGAGAAAACATTTGTAAAGACTCAGCTGCATTCCACTGGTAAAAAAACGTACGGTTTAGTCATAGTTAAAGAACAAGAAGTATCACGTACCTCAACCAGATGTGGAACTGTGAAATATACGTCTCCAAAGTAATCTTCCCAAGCCACCTAGCATAACCAAAGTGAAATTGTACACATAAAATGAGTCAGCAAAACCTTTCATAAACACGAAAAACCACTTACAACTGAACAACTATTATCCCTACAAAAGGTACTGCTGTGTTTGACTTTCAGATAAGAATACGTACGCAAAAAGAGTCAAAGAGACACCCCGCAACTGCTGAGTAAAGTTCCGCAAGCATATATATACACTGAAATCACAATAAGCAGAGGTGATGCTAATTCAATATGATGAACAGAATGAAAAAAAAATGACTGAAAATTGTATGTGCCATCTGATAAAACTCCCAGAAAATAATTCATTTTAATTTGAAAAAGAAACAAAATAACACGCACGTTATCGGAATCCATGATGTGTAGGGGTGCAATTTGTTGTATGAAACCTTGTCCAGCTTGTAAATATATTCATACCACAGATAACCAACCTAACAGCAAAAATATAATGCGCATGAGATCATATTAAAGGATTAAAACATTCGCCACTATATATAAGCAGATAAGTATCATAACGGAAGAAACTTACAAATATAGAACTGGAAAATATTCCTGCTTTGATTAAGACTCTCCTTTTGGTATCAGATTCCTCCAATTTCTCCATCCATTTCTCCACCTAAGAGATATTACGTTTAAAATTTCTACGTTTAAAATTTCACTAGTTGGAGTATCAAGAAAGCAAAAGCAACCAGATGTAGATAATCAAGAGATTACATTAGGATGATAATAGGCATATATCATTCCAATGATCCATATGTAGCGATCAAGTCCAGATCTAAAATGCCATTCATGCAGACGATGGAGATCTGGTTTAGCAGGATCAGTATACCCTGCATCGTAGGAAACAAAGACGATAAGTTTGAGCAATGGGTGAACAGTAAGAAATTCATGCACAGAAACAATTCAAGAATCCCATATCAACCTTTTCTTCATCTTCTTTATATAAGGAATCTCAAATCATTTCAAGACCTATGTATACAAGCAGGATTTTTATTTTTGGCCAAAACCTTAAGCCCCTTAACGTGAAAGTATTTGAACGGGTTAACTATTTAAAGTTATTCAAGATTCATGCAATATATACAAATAACTCACAAGAGGATGACTATCTTTTATTGGTTATAAACTATTTTCTCTTACAATATTGACCAAAGTTTTTGAGTAATGAGCCTGCCCAAAAATGAAAATTGAAAAGCACAAAATAAAGACTCTAGGATCAATGTAATAAAATTTTATCGAAAAGTCTGCTGAGAATCAGAAGAACAACCATGTTGAGAGGATGAAAGTCAACTGTGTTCTTTTCTTTTCAGTTGAACTTCCAACAGTGAAAAACATAATATAAATAAAAAACCAGAAAGCTGAATGGGGTTACTCACCCAATAAGAATGATAATGGACTAAAGACTAATTCAAACACTCCGGGTATTTCCCAAATCAAGATAACCGCAAGAAAGCATCCGAGAATCTTCAAAGCCATAACAGATCTGATCTCATTGTACTTGCTACAGATGCCTAGGGCTCCATATACCATAAGAGTATACAGAGTGTGCATTGGACAGATGTAATAGAGCATATAGTCATTGTTAAGAACAATACAGCAAAATGCCACAAAAAAATTCAGCCGCCACATCATCTGCATAGTACATAATACAAGCATTTCAGATCATTGTCATAATACTCCCAAGGACATTTGCGAGAATACACTTCCCAGAACTATATTTTACCTGAGCAAAGCGGGCAAGGCTAAAATCCTTTCTAATGTAGTAATAGGAAAAGTTTCCAAATCCAGTCATCCAAACATATGCAGCAATAAAGACGCGTATTGCGTTGTAAATCTCACTAGCAGCAAAGTAATGGTACATTAGAAATAGGACCTGCCAAGAAGCAAAAGAGATGAATTATACTCATAGTACATTCATAAATTAATTATTATAAACAGCATAGTGAGCGAACCGAGCTCTATATATAACAAAGTTTGATGTTCAACTGGAAGAAAACTAAAGAGTAGCATTGTTGGGTTTTGCAACTAACCTCTGATAAAAATCTAAATGAATAAAAACCAATCAAATCTACAGATTCAATCTAGAATGGTATCCAAATTTAAGTTCAACCACTAACGAAAATATCAAAGGATGACAAATGCTCGTTCGAGTTAGATGAGCATGGACGGTTGTCACAATACAAACACCCGAACAGTAAAAATAACAGTGGCAGGTCACCAAGAGTGTAAGTTCAGAATTCCCCTCCTAAAACAAAAGAGAGAAGAAATACCAAGAGCACACAATTCTTTCCCAAAGGAAATATCTTTACACTACAATTTACAAACTTAGAGAAGAGTACTTGCCTGCATCCACCCTTTCCATTCCTCAGTCTGATGCCTATTTAGGTAAAGTATGGATTTTCCAGAAAATGCTGATTTGTCAGTATGTTTTTTCAAAGATGTCATTGCTGAAACTATGACAAGGATAAGGTACAGGAAGATGAAAAGATCCCGATTGTATTTCTGTTCAAGGAAGAACCACATAAATAATCAATATTACAACAGTAAAACCAGCTTATTGTTCTTATCAGTACATATCAGCGTGTCATGATCTGAGTATAAAAGAAAGGAACTTTGTGTTTATCAATGTGTGACAATAGTAACACTGCCATCCCTAACTTTTCTTTAATAGAAGCCATATAAAAGATAGCATCCTTTTATATCAGGATGTGAAATGATGAGCAAGATAGGTGAACTCAGGGCACTTAGGCAGAAATATCAGTGAGAACAAAGGACAACACGGACATAAGCTGATAGATTAGGACCTTTGATGCGATGATAATATCATCTGTGCAAGTTTTCCGTATAAGTAACTAATGGTAATTTAAAATACATTCAGGAAGCAGACAAATGTACCTTCGTAGAATCTCCCAGTATATTTGTGCGGTCACATGTGAAAAAATAGAACAGAATTGCCCCAAGCTCAGACCTACAATTGTTAGGCATTGAGTGTAATATAAGTATAACATAAATAAGAAATTTGGCTCTGAGAAGATACAAATAGTACGAATTAGTAATTACTTACATCACTCTAAGAGTTGCTCTGTTTTCAAGTAGAAAAGAGTCATCCATATTCACAAACCTGGAAATTCATGAGAAGTGGAACGTGAGAAAGACTTTCAATAGTAAAATCAACACGAAAATTCAATGAAGATACTGTATATTATATAGAGTAACCTGATTAAATTTATTTTGATGGATGAACTATTAAACTTTGTAGATGCTGATCTTGAAAGGCCTCCTTCCAGCAAAACAGCTCGATCATCTTCCTTGATTGTCTCCTCTCCCAACTCAACAAGATTAGTATCTGAATGACTACAATAGGATAAAAAACAAAACAAAAAACTTAGTTGTTCCGCATCAGAGAATATTGGCTGGTAACATCATATCTTTGAAAATCCTTGTATCTCATTTGTAATCAAAGACATATCTAGAGCACTATAAACAGTCATCCAACGTATTTGTATATACTTATTAATCCAAATATGATTACTTATTTTGTGTAAACTAGTTGGGTAAAGATCAATTCATAGAAGTCATCCCTATTTGATCATATTTATCACTTCATATCACCAGTTCGAAGATATGGAACTTACACTTTAGGAGGAATTGAAGATTTTTTATACTCCAAGTACTCTGAATATATCCATGTGACAAAAACTGGGATGATTCCAAGCAAAAATGACACCTGGAGAATCATATAGAAAGCTTCAGTAAATTTGCTGCTTCATTTAGTCCTTACATTATTGATACCACAACAAGATCTTTCATAGCATTTGAGACAAATCTGTTTAACAAAGCCTCAAAAGTGTAGCTAATTTGATCACATAACATCTAGAATTGCACCAAAGTCCCAAACGCATCCAGGCATGTAGGACTATTGTGTGTCCCATGAACCAACAGAAACACAGGCCTCTTGGTTAACATACTACTAGAAGAAAAACAAGATCCTTGATCTATTTGAGTAGAAAATAAAATTATTAAGTATGGTTTGAACAGAGCCATTTTTGTGTAATGCTGCATTATGTTTGTTACCAAGATACGAGAATTGCTACTTTTAACAGCTCTGGTGATCAGCGGTGGCGGAAAATCAGGATGCATTCATAAACAGGACTCCTTTTCAATGAGATGCTATAATACCGAAATGCAGTAATCTAACCAACCACTACAAACGGCAATGCCATTACGAAATAACACAACTTTCTTCGGATCAAGAACTAAAAACACAAAGCAACTTCATATTGTTGAACAAAAATCAGAAACCAGTAATTCATACACATTCACAGATCCTGATCAGAACTGAACAACTACAAATAAACTAAGCATGTTAAATATCTTGGTATTCAATCGAAATCAGCAGAAGATCAAAATTACGCATAAGAAATGAACAGTCTTGGCATTGAAACTTAACTACCTGTCCAGGCGTAACTGGTCGAGCGTCCACCATTTCCAAAATCCCCAAATCGGCTCCGAACTGCAAAACCCAAATCGAAATTCAACCAAAAAAAGCAGCAGAATTGGGAAATACGAAGCGTAGATCGACGCAGAGGAAAGTACCTAGTTGAAGGAAGTTCAGAGACCGACTACTCTATCGAACATAGGGGATAAATATGAAAACCTAGCTGAAGATCGATGAAGAAGAAGAAGAAGACGATGTCGTTTAGGCTGTTGCTTGAAGAATAGGAAAAATGTCCGAAGGTACGTCCCTCTCCAGTGAAGTTTGTTTTTCCACGAGCGGTTGGTGGTGGTGGTGGTGGTGGTGTTGGTGGTTGTTGTTGTGGTTTAGTTGGCCTTTTGTTGTCTTTACAAGACAATCCTACACGTCTGGAAATTGATTCTTTTATTTTATGAGAAATGTTAACTACTTTTTTTATTGTCTTTTTTTTTTTTTTTTTTTAACTCATCTGACATGTGTATTTTATTTTAATAAATTAACTAATTTATTAAAATTATAATTTTTCACCTTATTTTGTTGGTGAAATTCACTTTTCGAGTGATAGAATGAGAAGTAAATAAGAAGAGGGAAATACGAAAGAGAGAAATAGTATTTCTCTTATTTTATTATATACTAGAATTTGCCTACACACTTTGTGTGTATGAACACATTTTTTTTAGAAAATGAAAAGGAGAAAGGGAGAGAGATAGGGAGAACGTGGAAAAAGTGGGAGGTTTTTGTTTTTGGTTTTTTTTTTTAATATTGGAGGTATTTTAACATCATCTATAGGTGAGACTTCAACAAAAAACAATAAAATTTGGACTTATGAAATTACATTATTGCCTATCATTTTTTTGTGTGATAGAAGACTAATTAATTTTTTCACTCTTTTTTTATTGACAAAGAGGGGTTCATTAATTAATAGAGATTTTGCAGCTCGGGCACTGCCTTGCCGCGGCTGCTGGTCCAATTGAGATGGCTCACACTGCGGTGCATGCTGAATTTTTTGCAGCTCGGAGAGCTGCACTACTGGCTCACACCCTAGGTACGTTGGAGGGAAGGTTTCAATTCGAAGGAGACGCTGCGTTGGTGTTGGCTGCCATGAAGCGGTGAGGGGAAGATACATCTATTTTCGGTCCTATAATTAATGATTGCGATACCTTCTCATGGCGTGGCCGAATTCAGTGGTTAATCATGTCCAACGGGAAGAGAACTCGGCAGCTCAACGGCTTGCTCGGATGGGGATTACCAGTGCGCAGGAGGTGTGGTTTGAAGAGCCCCCATATGTACACTACTCTCAGTTTGAATTCTGATTTGCTTAATGAATATCGTACCTTTTTTCAAAAACAAAAAAAAATAGAGATTTTAGAATTGTTAGTATACCTTAAAATTCTCATTTTTTGTCTTTTCATTTATATATAGAGATTAAAACATAATTAAGTTGGTAATTTTCAGGTGATAATTGGGATTGGTTTCAGGTGATAATTATGATTGGTTTACTATTTAGGACTAATCTAATTAAGACAATTAATTTGCATCAATAACTACTAATGACCATATCGTTGACTAGATTTCTTAATAGAAACTAGCATATGGGCACACACAAAGTGTGTAAGAAAATTTTTTATTTTTGTTTTTGAAATAGAAGAAGAGAGGAAGAGAATGTGGGAGTGGGAACGTGGGAACGTGGGAGAAGATGGGCGGTTGAAGAGGCTTTTGGCGAGAGAGCTGTAGAGAGAAGTCCAGGAAAGTTGATGAGAGAGAAACAGGAACGAAGAGAAATTTTAAATAAAATCTGTTAGTATTACATGGCTGTGATGCTCAACTAAAAAACTTTTTGAAATAGAAGGAGATAGGAAGAGAGTGATAGAGAATGTGGGAGTAGGAAGCGTGTTTTTTTTTTTTTTTTTTTTTGGAGATATGTTAGGATTACATGTAGATGAAGCTTTGAAAAAAAAAACAAAATTTGGTTGTGTGAAATTACATTCTGCCCCATATTTCTTATTCATGTTTTGTTTTAATTAGAGGGTTAAACTAGTAATTTCATAAGGTTTTGGTTGACAATGAGTGTTTTATTAATTAGTAGAGATTTTGAACTAAATTGTATGGGCAGTAGGATTATTTCCCTTCCTATTTCTCTTCCTTCTCCTCCTCTCATACTTTTTATTTTGTCTTTCTCTCTCTATAAAAAAAAATTAAAACAAAATGTTAATGTGGTTTAATCGTGCCCGTTCAAATAAGATGGGAGGGAATGATAGGGAAAAACAAAGGAAAGAGAATCATACTCTATTGTATAGAGTGGTCTCTATTTTAACAAGATATAAGTCAAATGTTGTCATTAAATTATCACACCTTGAAAGGACATTTCAAAAATTAGAGGTGTCAAGTAATTTTTGTGCTGAACTAAGAAAAGTATATGGTTTAGTGAGAAAGGTGGCATTGGAGGTGTACAGCACGACTAGAATACATTATGAATGGCACGACTATAATACATTATGAATTCATTAGAGGTGTATAGTACGACTAGAATACATTATGAATGGCGCCAATCATGGTACACGAAAAACATTGTTGATTAACTAATAATTAAGGAATTAATTAAAGGACCAATTGACCATTAAGATTATGACTTAAGCTAGGAGGGCAGTCTACCAGCTCATTAAGCTTTGGTAATGCTTATTGATAGTGAATGAGTTTAAATTTTGAGATTTGTGTTTATTCACTACACAGATCTCGAAATTTAAACTTATTTAACGATGATAAATAGAGTGATGAACATCACCATCACTTGAAGTTGGTGAGTAAAAAATATATAATTATGTGCATATTAAGGAACCCACCTAATCAACACCCTTCGGTAATGGTCACCATATATCACCGTTAGATTAGTTTAAATTTCGAGATTTATGTAATGAATAAATACAAATCTCAAAATTTAAACTTATCCAAATGTGATAAATAGGATAGTAATTATTACCACCACTTGAGGCTAGTGAGCAAAAATACACCCCTTTCTTTATCCATTTTGGGTGTAGGCTTTGGGTATAATTAGCTTCCTAATGCTTTTATTACATTTTATGCTTGGACAGTTTCTGGTAATTTAATACCATAATTTGGTTGATACCTTGACAAACTTGACAAATGGGACAAATATCTAGTAACTCATACTTAAATTTTTTATTGCATGATACAAAAACATTGTCACGTGATGTTTCTTAAGAAAACATAAGTTTATCAATGTTTACTTACTAAGAATATGTAAAGAAAAACAAATAGTGAACTCAAAAACAGAAGAATAAAGAACGAGCATTGAGTCAAATGCTCTCGTGTTTGTTTAATTTACAGTTTTAAGTGTATTTAATTATGAATTTTAGAAAATGATCCATTGATATTTTGATTTTTAGGTATTACTAAAGGTCGAAAAATTAGAAATCGAAATAGTTTCTTTACATCTCATACCTATTTCTGTTAAGCAAACGTATCGTTACTTTCTTTTGTAGTAGACGTCTACAGTAAACTAACTTTGTTTTACGAGCACCACAATGCCAATATGTACATTAGTAGTGTTCAAGAAGAAAGTACTTTGTCAGATGCATAAAACTTGCCTTGTAAATCAAGCAACTAGATTTGTGCTAATCAAACATTAATTAATTAAGTTTAAGGTCGCATATACTGATCGGATTTCGGTGTAGGTTTTAGTGTTAATTACAAGGTGATGCTTGCTCCCGGCAGAGGTCCCTCTACGGCTCACCTTTTTATACCAAACATTTTCTTGACGTGTTAATTAGGCGATGCATATTGTAGATCCAAGTTAAAGGCTTCAAAACGTAGACTATACACTTGGGATCCAAAATATATTAAATAAACTAATATTATCATAATGTTTTATTAACTTATTAAATCAAGAAATTAAGACATTAGCTTAATTTTGCATGGATGTGCATGTTATTTTTTTTGTCAAAAGTTTATGTTATTATTATAAAATTTTATTCATTTATTAAATAGACTCTACATCATGTTTTATATTGGGTAATGTTAATGAGATCAAAATTTTGAACCAAATTTGCAAACCAAATGATATGTCACTAATAAAAATAAGCACATTAACCAACACTTAAGTAATAATTCAGTCATCAACAACCATATCATTTGGTTTGTAAATTTTGTTTGAAAATTTTAGTCTCCTTAGCATTATCCGAAAGTGAAAACTATCCAAGCCAATGTACAGTGAAACAGAGAAGAAGAAGATGGAGGTTTTAAATGAAAATTAAAGCTTGTACTGATAGAACCTGTGAGAAAATATATAATAAAAAACAAGTTGAAGAAGTTTGTTCATCGTGATTCAGTTTGGAAAATAGTGTTAACAATCAAAGGCCCATTCCTCATGACATTTCTTTCTTTGTTTGTAGCTAATCAACTCAGTGCATGCATGAACATAGAAAATTGAAGTATACCCTTCGGTTCTTCCTTATTTATATGGAAAGCGAGATGTCATCTAATCAGACAATGACCATTCGAATACTGACCACAAAATTTCGAAAATAAATATTTCTCACAGTTCTTGGACCATCCTGACATCTTGTATATATATAATCATGTTTTTTCTCATATTAATGTAACTACTTTTGTCTCGTTCGTTTGATTTTTAATACGTGTGTGATATATATTTGCCTATGTTAAATTAAGTTCATTGGAAACAACATAATGGAATGGTTTGGCTTACAGATTTTACTTTAATCTTCATTTTCATAACATATAATCTAAATGCCAAATAAATAAATAAAAATTCTAACTTATTCTGTGAAGAAAGTTGATGTTCTAGTATAAAACCAACTAGTAATATGACAGTAGTCCAATTACTTATAAGCACATGCAATATTTCTTCTTTTCTCAATGTGGGATTCATACTCTCACCACACTCGCTCACGTGTAACAAATTTTCATGCCTAACACGTGGATAACACAAATCGGTGATGTGGACCTCGTGTGGCCATTAGGCTTACACACGGGATAACCTGCTTTAATATCATGAAGAAAGTTAAGGTTTCACCATAAAATCAATTGACAATATGAAGAGTAGCCTAATTCCTTATAAGCACATGCAAAATTCTTTTTTTCTCGATGTGGGATTCATACTCTCATCATTATGTGAAAACATAATGGATCCCTTCATTAGAGTATTGAAAGGTTGTGGTTGTTAGGTGTATAGCTAGTATTGATAAAGGGCCAATTATGTGAATGTTGTAAGGAGATATAAGGCAGAAATAGAGCTTTGTGTGTATGACGGCAATACAATAGGGCATTACAATTGCACTCTCTATTCCCAACACCCTCCCCCCCCCCCCCAAAAAAAATTCCTCATCTCTTCTTCCTCCTCTTTCTTGCTCTGTCTCTCTCTCTCTCAAACACTCATCTTCGGCATTCATTTTAACATAGTTTCACAAGCCAATAATGGTTAAAGCTGGTCCGATTCAATTAATAACATTCGACAATGCATGTGATATGATGCCACGTGTCAACATCATATCAATAGGAATTGTAACTAAATTCTATTTTAGGTAGCCGTTTAGTTAGGTGAATCGGTTACTTTCTGTATAAGATAGGAATTCTAAGCGATGAAGGATATGTTTTGTAAAAGTTGTTTCAATCAATAAAAAGTTACTTCTTACATCTGAGTGAAAATCGAAGATGGGTATTAACATTGGTATCGAGCTAGTATTGTGATTCTCTCGAATCCTTTCTCAGTGTATGATCTATGGAGTCTCGTGTTTCCGATTTGGAATCAAAATTGACGAATTTCCATAATGAATTCAAGGTCGCGCAAACTGATTTCAAAGCAACCCAAGATGTGTTTCTTCAACAGCTTCAGGTCTTACTTGCTCGAAATGGAAATGGTTCAAGAATTTCAAGTGAATCGTCGAAACAAACGCAATCAAATCCCAATCTTCCAATGAATCAAAACCCAAATTTCGACCCCAATTTCCATCGTAACGATTCGACCCCAAATTCACGCCAACCATTCATCAAGATGGATTTTCCTCGATTCGGCGACGATGATGATCCCTTGGGTTAAATATATAAAGCTGAGCACTATTTCGACTTCTTCAACATCGAAGAATCCAAGAAAGTAAAAATGGCATATTTTCACATGGAGGGTGAAGCTCTGCAATGGTTTCAATGGGCGAATTACATTGCCAATTTCCCTAAATGGGAGGATTTCACGAGGGTTTTCTGTTAGGAATTTGGACCTTCAGAGTTTAAGGATTAGGTAGAGAGCTTGGTGAAGTTGCGACAACTGGGCTTTTGAGGGATTATATTCTTGAATTTCGTCGATTGGCAAATTGTACTCGAGATATTAGCCCTGCTCTACTTAAGTCTTGTTTCATTAGAGGATTGAAGCCAGAACTACGACATGATGTCAAGATTCTAAAACCAACAACCGTATTTGACGCTGCTACTTATGCTCAACAGGTAGATGCCAAGTTATCAGAGTTAAAGGTGCAATCTTTATCTAAACTCCCTACACCTTCAATACTTAATCGTCAAAATCCATTTCAGAATATCACTAACACTACCCTTCTTGAATCAAAACCGAAGGTGAATAATGTGAGGAAATTAACCCCTAAAGAGGTAGAATTCTGTAGAAAAAATGGGTTACGTTTTCATTGTAAAGAAAAGTATGTCCGGGGTCATTATTGTGAGAAAAAACAGTTATTATTGATTGATGTTCCTCCTGATATAACCCATGTTGATTGTGATGCATTTGAGGATGAAAATATCGAACCAGAGATCATTGCTTGTGCGTTATTTGGTACCCTACCTCTGAGCTCAATTAAAACCATGAAAGTCTTTGGGGTAATCAAGAATTGTCCTATTGTTATTCTCTTTGATTCTGGAAGTTCCCATAATTTCATTGATTCGTCTTTAGTTAAACGTTTAAGGGGAAATTGGATACTTCTCACACCTTCAATGTCAAAATAGCTGATGTGGTTAAGGTGACTACACAAGGTACTCTTGGTACTGTTTCCTTAAAAATTCAAGACTATCAATGCATAACATATATGTATGTTATTCATTTGGGAGGGTGCAATGTTGTTTTAAGAGTGCAATGGTTAAGAACTCTTGGTCCAGTGTTATGGGATTTCGATAAGCTTTATATGAAGTTCATGAAAGACAATAAGACCTTTTGTATTACAAGCCCAGAAGCTCATACACACCACTTACAAGATGTTTCTGCCTTACAAATAGAGAAGTTGTTACAACAAGAGTCAATGGTGGCACTACAAGAAAAGTGGGCTAAGAACACAATTGATTTGTGTCCTTTTCAATTTCATTGAGCACAAATACAAATCTGTGCGTTTTGAGTATCATTGAACACAAAACTATTTTATATGTGCTCTCTAAGCAAAAGGAACACTAGTTTGTGCCGAAAATGAAGTGTATTTGTGCCTACTTGCTGTGTCACCTTTAAATGTCAGAAATGAGATTTGTTTATTAATTTACGAAAGCACAATAAGAGTTTTCGTGCTCTCCGATGTAATATATTTAAATTAAAAGTAGGTTTTCGTGTCCATTGCTTTTACTTTTTCCCATTTTCAGTTCCTTTACATTAGTTCACGCCTTTCCTCTCTCCCCCTCTCTTAAACTCTACTCCTTGTCCTCCTGAGCAGTCTTCCATTCTTCCTCCCTCCCCCTCTCCCTCCTCTTTCACGCAACAAAGCCGCTGTCCACCCGTCACCAACGACTGTCTAATTATATCTCTAGATCCTCTTGTCGTCCTCTTTCCAACTCCCAAATTTGTTTCTCCAAATTCTTAGCCAAATTTCCTCAATTTCACATCTAAGCAACGGTGATCGTGGGCTTTCCTGCCAATTTCCGGCAAAGGCTGCCGGAATTGGACCTCGATGCAAGAGGTAAAAATGATCTCTCTTTCCTCTTCTTTCTTTCTCATCTCTCTTTCCCTCTCTCTCATCTATCCTTCTCCCTACTTTCATCTTCTACTCTGCCTCCCTCAGACTCTCTTTCTCTCGCCTCTATCTCTGTCTTCGACTCCCTTTCTCTCTCTACCTTCCTAGATTCGGTCCATCTCTTTTCCTTTTCCCGATCTGGTGGTTTTTGATGAACCAATCCAAAGCATAACTCCCAGATTCGGTCTCTCTCTAATTCTCTCTTATTTGATTTGATTTTCAAAAAATATATAGATCTATTTGATTGTCTTTCCTACTATTGTCTTCTTCAAGCTACATTGATCTGGATTTGATGAAGGAGAATCTTCGAGTCAGAAAGATGTGGGCAAGCAAAAAAGGAGGGTCGCCGGAGGCCGCCCTAGAAACCACCATTGCCATCTTCACCATCGAGGTAAATTCTCCTTCTTCCCAAACTTTCCCTTCAATTTTCTTTCACTTTCTCAGTAACCAAACGGACAATTTAATCCATAAAGTTTGTATCTTTGACATTATTTGTGTTTTCAAATCGTTAACAATAGCAGCTTTATTACAAACACTCGCCGAGGACTTGCAGGAACTTCATCGGGCTCGCTTGCAGAGGATATTACGACAATGTAATTTCACAGAAACATCCAGGTTTCATATTTTCTGCTTTTGTAGTGTATATAAATATTAGATATATATATATATATATTTTACTGACGGTTAAATTGGAATTGGGGTAGGATTTCATAGGGCAAGGTGGTGATCCCACCGGGGTAGGAAAGGGTGGCGAATCCATTTATGGGTAAAAAAAAAAAATTCCCTTGAATTTACCCATAATGTATTGAAATTTGCTTTATTTTTTTTTTACTCCCGATTTTAATTAGATTTGAGAACCATAGTGAAGAACTTGTTTTGTATAATGAGTTTCAGGGAAAAGTTAAGAGGACGAGATAAAAAAAGAGTTAAAGCATATTGGAGCTGGCATCTTATCGATGGCGAATGCTGGTCCGAATACAAATGGAAGCCAGTTCTTTTTCATGTTGGCACCGTGCCCATCATTGGATGGTATGCTAATTTTTACCTAGTAATGTTAAAAGACTGTTTTTTACTACTATATGTGCAGTATCTGATTTTTTGTTTTACTTAATCTACATAAAAGTGATTAAAAAGCAGTAAGCGTTTTTGCCTTAAGATGTTATGTGTATCTTGCGTACAATGTGGTTTGGTGGACTTGTGACCTGTTGACTTTAGAAGTTATTTGCATGAGACATCAGTTCATCGCTCTATGACCTATTGAAATATCTGGAGACTGAAAAACAATTCTTGCTATAATACCATTTCTTTGTGATTTTGCTATGAGGATTTTATGATTTGACATGCACACGCAATCTGAATATAGTTATGAGCTGTATTTGTGTACGGGAATCTTTAGGCTTTAGTTGACTTTCAGGTGACTGTAATAATCTACACCATCACCATTAGGATTCTGTTTAAGCTATAAAGTGACTAAAGTAAAACTCCTACCCTTTTCTTGATTTCGTGTTCTTATGAAAGATTTTGACTATGTATGTTGAACACGAGGTTGTGAAGGTATAAAACCAGCTCCCTGCACTGAATAATTAAAAAAAAACCTCAGTGTATTTCAATTTTGTGACTCACGTGATTCCTCCCAAACTTGATTATCTGTATGCCCTGAATTTTCATGTGCCTTACTAATTGATTGTGATTTAGGAGTACAAATTTGTAGTAGATTTAGAAGTAGTAAATCACAGTTTAGCAGAGGCATTTTGTAGATTCAAATATCAATGTTTGTTCATTAGTTCCCCTAAACATCACACATTTTGCTTCTTGTTTTCTAGTTTGCTCAACTTTGTCCGTTGGATCAGAAAGACATGGCCCTTGCCTTAAACCATTTGATGAAAATTTTGCTTCTGTTATTACAGAAGTTTTTTCAATTTATTATTTTTTTATGACTTGTTATTTGTATATAATGTTTGGTTTTGGATTATACATATTTTTACAGGATTGACGGGAATATATTGTGTTGTAGAGGTGTACTTTACCTTCGTGCTATTTCTCATTTTTGTAAGTGTTTAATGTACCATACATTAATAAGTTTGGTTTTTATTTGCTTGAAATATGTACAACATTATTGGAGGTCCTATTAATGTTTTGCTCTTATTATGTATAAAATAACTATTTTTTTATTTTTTATGAAACTTATATTTACAAAATTTCTTTCTTTTCCAGGAAGAGGATGAACTTCCTTCTACAATTATGGTTCACAGTGTCGATATGGATTTGCTTCCTTGTCTTGTTAAGGTACATTGGACATTTAGTTGTACCAATGGTAAAATGTTCTCTTTTTTGTCGGAGAAAATGAAACTCTTATTGTTATCATATATGTGTAGAGCTAATGAATTCTCAATGTTGAATGGATGTCTGGGTAACATCACTTGAAATATGTGATCCTTTCCCTTTTTCATTTTTCCTTTGGTTTGGATTTCAGGAAGGTGATTGCATAATCCACCGAGCTGGGAAAAAGGGTAAAATCAGTTATGGGTGGCTATATGTAGGAATGCATGGATACATTGATAGGAAAATCTCATTATTTTGTTGGTCTTTTATCTTGAACACTTGTAAACATGTTATTTATGAGGAATATTTATGTAGTTTCATTATAGACATTCCATTTCTACTATTGGATTGCTTTTTACAGTCGAGATTGGCATCTTTGATTTTATGAAAATTTTAAACTTTTGGTTTTATTTCAAAATTTTACATTTCTATTTTTTTTTTAATAGAACCTACTGGGCACAATAACAAAATAGTGCAAACGTGGATGGAGAAGGTCATCTGACAAGTTGTCAGAACAAGGACACAAAAAGGCCTTTATTTGTGCCTGCCTCTTTGAGCACCAAACAGTCTATTGTGCCCTTTTAGTAATGGTGACGCCCATAGAGGGCACAGACACAAAGATGGTAGCTGCAGTGTTGCTATTGGTCTATGAGCACAATTGTTGGTGCTTTTTGACCTCAAAGGGCACAGATAATTTATTGTGTGCAGTGCTCATATTTTTTGTAGTGTGGAAGCATTTCTTTACCACATTCAACTTGAAATGGTGGAAAAGCAACAATCTTTAGATTTAACTGAGGAACAAAAGAGGGACATTCAGAAAATATTAGAAGAATATAATGTAGTATTCTTGACTCTTGGTGGTCTTCCTTCTCACTCTTGGTGGGCAATAAACCACGAAGCAGCATGCCTTATAGATATGGTCCATTGCAGAAGACTGAGATTGAGAAGTGTTTGAAGGAATTACTTGAAGCTGGGTTTATCAGAATGAGTCATAGTCATTATTCTTCACCAGTGATTCTTGTTCATAAAAAAGAAGGAACTTGGAGGATGTGTATGGATTATAAAGGCCTTAATTGGATCATAATCAAGGATAAGTTTCTCATTGCTCTCATAGATGAGCTACTTGATGAACTTTTTGGTGCACATTATTTCTCTAAGTTGGATTTGAGGTCGGGTTATCACCAAATTCGGATGCATCCTGATGATATTGAAACGATTACGTTCAAAACACATGATGGCCATTATGAATTTTTGGTAATATGCCCTTTGGCCTTACTAATGCACCAGCAACGTTTCAAAGCTTAATGAATGAAATTTTTCGGCCATATCTCAGGAAGTTTATCCTCGTTTTCTTTGACGATATTCTGGTATAGAACAAGACTTGGGACTCACACTTGGAGCATCTTAGATTGGTATTTGGGATTTTACAAGCTAATATTTTGTTTGTAAAAAAGTCTAAATGTGCTTTTGGCCAAAGAACCATATAGTATTTGGGACATGTGGTCTCTAAGAAAGGTGTTCCTGTCGATCTTTGAAAACTAGAAGCCATTGCTTAATGGCCAATTCCAATTTCAGTTAAAGCTTTCAGGGGGTCTTACAGGGTATTATAGAAAGTGTATTCCTAATTTTGGTAAGATAGCAGGTCCCTTAACTACCTTGACTAAGAAAGCCAACTTCAAATGAATTGAAGAAGCAATTACAGCTTTCCAGCAACTCCAGGAAGCCATGTTATCGCCTCTGGTTTTAGCATTACCTGACTTTAGTCAAACCTTTATCATTGAAAGCGATGCTTTAGGCCATGGAATCAGAGCTGTTTTGCAAAAAAATGGTTGACCTATTGCTTTTACTAGTAAGGCATTGAGTCTGAGGAACCAATCTCTATCAGCTTATGAAAGAGAGATGATGACGATAGTTCATGCCATCAAGAAATGGCAACCTTGCTTGGTTGGGAGGCATTTTATAATCAAAATAGATCATCACAGCCTCAAATACTTCCTACAAAGTAGAGCTCATACTCATTTTCAACAGAAATGGGTATCAAAATTGTTAGGTTTTGATTATGAAATTCAATACAAGTAAGGTTGTGACAACCAAGTTGCATATGCACTTTTCATATTACCTTCATCTTCTGCAGAATGTTCTGAATTATTTTTGCATAATCATGATTGCTTAGAGCACGCTGAGTTCATGGCCATCTCTTATCCATACATGAGTTAGATGGATGATATTAGACGACATGTAGAATCTGATGAGTGGATTATTGCTAAAACTAAACAAGTTTTAAGCAATATGACTTATTCTGCTCCTATTGGCAACTTAAGGTTTCATGTAGACAATGGGTTCCTAAAGTATAAGAATATGATTGTTCTTAGTCCTCACAACCAATGGAGACAAAGGATATTTGACGAACATCACGGTAGTCCAGTGGTAGGCCATACAGGTTTCCTTAAAACCTACAAGAGGCTTTCTAAATCATTCTACTGGGAAGGTATGAAGAAAGATATTAAAGATATGGTGGCTAGTTGTGCAGTGTGTCAACAACACAAATATGAAACGCTTTCACCAGTTAGGTTGCTTCAACCTCTGCCAATTCCATCTCGAATTTGGTATGATATCTCTATGGATTTTATCATTGGTCTACCACCTTGCAAAGGTAAAACGGTGACTTGGGTTGTAGTGGATAGGTTATCAGAATATGCACATTTTGTAGCATTGGCTTATCCTTACACTACGTCTTCTGTGACTAATCTTTTTGTTGAGAACATCTTCAAATTACATGGCATGCCTACATCTATAATTTGTGATAGAAACCCTGTTTTCCTGAGTGGACTTTGGAAAGAATTTTTCAAATTGCAAGGGTCATCCTTGTGTTATCGCTCTGGTTATCATCCTCAAATGGATGGACAAATAGAGGTGCTGAATAGATGTTTGGAGACCTACATACGCTGTTTTTGCAGTCTTCAACCTAAAAGATGGGCATTTTGGCTACCATGGGCCGAATGGAGTTACAATAACAACCATCACACTGCCACCAATATGACACCTTATGAAGTGGTATATGGCCTAGCTCATCTTGAAGTTCCACTTCATGAAGATGGTACTACTAAGTTGGAGATGGCGGACAGAAGTTTGCAGGAGAGGAATCGAGTTTTATCATTACTCAAGGCCAATTTGGAGGCAGCTCGGAATAGAAAGAAGATTCAAGCTGATAAACACCGTATCGAGAGAGATTTTGATGTTGGTGACTTGGTTTATCTGTGATTAATACCCTATCAACACTTGTCTCTAGCTTCTCACCCTTTCAACAAGTTGCAACCTAAGTTTTATGGTCCGTTTGAGGTATTAGCAAGGGTTGGTGCAATGGCTTATAAGTTGAAGCTATCTACTAACTCCAAATTCCACCCTGTTTTTCATGTTTCTTGCTTAAAGAAGCATTTGGGTCCTGCAATACAACCTACAATTTTTTTTTTGTCGACAATACAACCTACAATTCAACTTCTAGTAATTACAGAAGCTGGAATTCTACAGGATGTGCCTATTGCGATTTTGGAAATGAGAATGGTTAAAAAAGGGAATGCATCTGTGACTGAAGTGCTAGTTCAATGGCATAATCACTCAAAGTATGATGCGACTTGGGAGGTGTATTCTGTGTTGAAGACCAAATTTCCAATTGTCACAAATCTTTGAAGCCTTGCAATTGAAGGCTTTTTTTTTTTTTTTAGGGGGGTGGGGGAGGGGGGGGTATTGATATGATGGGGGTGGGGTGGGGGGCATTGATATGATGCCACTTGTCAGCATCATATCAATAGGAATTGTAACTAAATTCTATTTTGAGTAGCTGCTTAGTTAGGTGAGTCGGTTATTTTCTGTATAAGATAGGAATTCTAAGTGATGAAGGATATGTTTTGTAAAAGTTGTTTCAGCCAATAAAAAGTTACTTCTTACGTCTGAGTGAAAGTCGAAGAGGGGTCTTAACAGCATGATCATGTGGACATGAGACATACATATATTTTGGAGACAGTAGACCCGCAACCTACATAATACGAGAAGGAATTTGTAGCAATTGCGTATTATTTGCAAACAAATTATTCAACGAGTTATAATATGCACAGAAACTAAAAGAAAATTACTATATATTAAACTCAGTAAAAATCCCACTGCATGAAAGCAAGGCTGTCACGGCAAGGATCTTGCATTACATTACGTAGATAAGAAAATCCTGTTGCACCACTTGTATAATACAAGCAATTAAACATGAGGCATGCAATCCTCAATTCACATGCACTACGTTCTCGCGAATCACTATACATAAATAAACTCATCATCTTACAAATCCATTTGATTTCCTATATATGGTAGCAGTTCGAGCTAGCAAATTACCTCCAAAATGGAAGACTTAAAAGCTTACACTGCGAGATTAGAGAAAGAGTCAAACTCTTCACAAATATGAGTGGAATTAAAATGATTAGAAGTGAAGGGTACGTAGATATGCAACCTAGCTAGCTCACTAATTAAAAACGTCAAGGATGATCACTCAAGATCATGAGACTAGCTACTATATAAAATAATTAATCATATCTACAAATTAACGAGCTAGAGATCGATCGCGAAGGAGATCATCAAGGCTCTTGTTTGAGGAACATGGAAGGAACCAAGTCCTGCAAAAGTCCATACTGATCAGTAGCTCCATGAGGCAGTTGATGCTGCTGCAGATGATAATTAGGGTTTCGTGACGATCCCTGATTAGCATTGTTACTGATCATGTATTGGGGCATTTGAAACAAAAATTCCTGAGAAAAGGCAGAGCTCGGGCCACCAGCAGCCAAGGTTGAGAATGTACGCGTGGCGGGTGCTAGGTTTAGCATAGAAGGTGGGAACAATGCTGCAGCCGCATTTCCTCTAAGGGTTGCTGGAAGCGGGTGGTTGTGCTGACCTTCGTATGTCGTAATCACAGTGGATGGGTCCTCGTACGACCTCTCTACGCGTTTCTTGACCCCGCATTTTGGAGTCGTACACCGGTAGTAGCTTCTGCAATTGGCAACCGCAGTACATATACAATTAGAGAGTCGTGCTAAAATCAATCTTTTTTAGATTTTTTTTCTGTCAACAAATTTTTTATTTTTACTACCAAACAAATTAAGATTTGGCGGATTAATTAATCTTGCAATAATCAAATGGTTTTTTCTTGATTTAGTTTAGCTTCATTACCCATAACTCAGAATTTGCGAGATTAAGATTACTTAATATATATAGGACTAAATTTTGGGATCATATTATAACAAATTAGTCAACCTTTGGTTTTACTGATTAGTATGTCTTATGCAGGAATTTTTGCACAATTTGATGGAGTAAGATTTAAAAAATAAATTAAATCATTGAAAACTATAGCACGTGAATGAAACAAACTAGTCAACTTTCGAATATATTGCTTATTTTTCCTGTTTAAGGGGGTTTTTTGGTGTTTTCTTTCAAGTGCAAACAAAGAAATGAGCTAGAAATTACACATTATATATCCAAGTTAATTAGTTAATTAATTACCTTGGATATGGGCTATTTTTCACAGCTTTCTGCCCATATTTTCTCCATCTGTATCCATCTTCTAGATGATCAACCTCACTCTTGGTCATGAAGGCAAATCGTGGCTCTCTTTGCTTTTTCTCTCCCTTATTCTTTGCTAGTTTGCTCCTGTTGGTTATCAAATATATCAAACACGATCAGATCAGGTATATGAATATGTCATTAATTACTTAGAAAGTATCCTTGTTCTTTTAATTGATACAAGCTATATTAGATAAGGGAGATTTGAACTCAAGATCTCGAACGCAAGAAAGATTGCTCTTAACTAACTGAAGCAACCTAGACAATATTATATGTATTCAATTCAAACTTACACTTTCTTAGAGCTATCTCCTCCATCTTCTGATGACCCTTTCGGCTGCCTATCTTTCTTATTCTTACCACAGTCCTCATCAGCACCAACCTCAGCTGAAGAAGACGACATGGAAGAGTTTGGCGTCAAAGGAGTCACATCACCGCCTCCGCCACCACCTGAGTATCCAAGATGATTAGCAGGCTTTTGATCTCCTTCAATAGACGAAAATAGTGCTTCAGAGGTTGAAGATGACAAGCCAAAAGCCGTTGCAAGTGAATTATAGTCCATGGATCCTTTCAAACACTCTGTTAGGTTCATGTATGAAGGATTCACATCAAACCCTTGCAAATTTGGCTGGTTGTTGATGCTGACCATCCCACCATCATGATCTTCATACTGAAATAGGTCATGGTAGTAAAGGTCTTTAGGTTCCTGATCAGACATGGAAGAAGAACAACAACAAAGACAGAAAGAAGAAAGAAGGGTTTTGGTTTGGAGGACTACTACTCTTTGATTCAAGACTTGAAATATCTCTCTCTAAATGTGGTTTGGTTTGGAAAATACATTATGATTTGATCATTATATATATAATAATGGGAGGAGAGAGAGAGAGAGAGAGAGAGAGAGAGAGAGAGAGAGAGAGAGAGAGAGAGAGAGAGAGAGAGAGCCTTTAAGTTTGAATGGACTTTGTTAGCTATCACTTTTATGGAGGTTGACAAAGCACCTTCCAATTGAGAGGACCAAAAAGTGCCTCCTCAAATGGAAACATTTTTAGTCCTTGCCACTCCGTTTATTCATACGAACAAAGAAACAATATTGAAGGCATATTCATTGACAACATTAATTGATCATACACTTATTACATCAATTAGTTTGATTAATTCTTAATTCAAGGTATCGTATACATAACATTTACTTATCTCATATAATTTAAACTACTATCTTACTTTGTTAAAATATGTGACCAAACATGCCCTTGAGAATACTCCTAGCATAAAAGTTTAAGTAAACTAAAAAAAAAATCGTTGACAAAGTAACATGTAATGGATTTGAGATTTTGGTGTGACCAAACATGCCCTTGAGGATACTCCTAGCATAAAAGTTTAAGTAAACTAAAAAAAAAAAACGTTTACAAAGTAACATGTAATGGATTTTAGATTTTGGTGCGACCAAACATGCCCTTGAGGATACTCCTAGCATAAAAGTTTAAGTAAACTAAAAAAAAAAAAAAAAAAAAAAAAAAAACATTGACAAAGTAATATGTAATGGATTTTAGATTTTGCCAACGTGACTTCCAAATACAAATTAATTATGTTGATGCACAAAATCGGTGAGACTTTGGAACAATGTAAAATATCAAGTTTATGACCTTCACTCGGTTGCTCTAGTCACCTAGTGAAGATAATATATAAACAGATAGAGATAGAAAGCAAACACAAGATGTACGTGGTTCACCCTAAGTCTGGCTACGTCCATGAAGTAGAGGAGTTCTCATTAATAGTGAAGGGTTTGCACAAATACATAAGTTTGAGCATAATTATCATCAATGGGTTCTGATGACTAGTTTAGGTACAATAAGGATATTTCAGATTAATTGTAGGAGAATGGTCTCCTTTTATAGTTGAGGAGAGTCTCTAACTTTTATCCGCGGTCGATGAGAAACTCTATAAGATTTATTCTGATGTTGACATGTGTCGTGCTATGATTGGCCTTCTGGTTGGAGGGAAACTTTTGTTGTTCGGCAGGGGTGCCTCAGCCTAAACCCCTAAGTGGGTCCATGCATGTATGAAGTTGATCGGTGTTTGATTGTTTCGGAATTTGACGTTTCAAGATGAAAAAATGACGTAAAATTAAAACCAGTAACTCTTCTCTCATCAAACTATTAGAAATGTAATTAGAACAAATAAAATGAAATCCAACAATGTAATTTTGTTGCTCACTATAAATATCTCCAGGTAAAAAGAAAAAAGAAGTGGGGTAAATGTTTGTAACACCAATAATTGTACAAGGTTAATGTGAAATGCCTCGTTTGGATTATTTCCATGTGCGGTCAATTGTTCAAAGTTAGTGTTTGGAATATTAGGCAATGCGTGGATCAAGTGGCACCGGTATTTGACCGTAGTCTAGTCGGCACCACTGGGGGCACGTGGCAGACCCCACTCATCGTTAAAATCACGTGCTTGTCTCTGCTGATGGGAAACCCACGTCAGCCCTGAATTCTGTATCCTCTGCCTTTCTGTGATTCTTGTCGTCTCTCCTCATCGTCCTCATTCATATTTATTTTTTGCTAATCCTTTTTTTTTTTCCTTCATTTTTTTGGTCTGTGTTTTCTGGAAATTCTTATGTCGTCACTGTGCTTTTGATCTCTCACGTCAATGCAATTTTCTTGATTAATTTAGCAAATTAAAGCTCATTTTCTATGATTTAAGGATCGTTTGAGAATTGAGAGCTCTTTTTTGTTTATTTTTTTCCCAACTACCGTCCACTGAAAATGTTTATTTATACAAACATTCAGGTGCGTACGTAACTGGTATGGGGCCATATATACGGTTATCATGTTAGATGGACATACATGTATAGCCTTCTATATAACAGTGACAGATCTTGTCATCGATGTACGTATATAGTATTAAAAACCAATTAAAACCTAACACGTAAATATTTTTAGTCAAGAGAATATTTTGTAAGACCTAAAAGTTTTAAATTAATAATTATTCGGTCTTCTCACATTTTTGTTGATGATTTTGCAAATCATGGTTCTCCTTTTTACTGGTCTTGTTTGGTGAGATTCTCATCTTGCTTTAATTTGTTCATATTATTTTCATGATTATGTAAGGTTTCCACACTACCGCTTTAGATAGGTTATCTTTTGTTTGCCTTGTATTGATTATTGGAGGTTTTGTTCGTTATGACTATTATCATAATCAGGACTAGGCTTTATGTCTCCATTGATAGATTTTATTTTCCTTCTTACCTTATTGTCACTTCTTCTGATAGTAATGCTAGAATGGAATTGACTTTGATTTTACCAAAAGAAAAAAAAAATGTAATGATAATACACAAGTAGAGTAAAATGAGGTATATGATTCACATTAATTTCTATCAACTGTAAGAAGAAAAACAATGTTCGTATAATGGCAAAGTTTTTCGACCATATGTATACAAGAACTAAGCAAGTTAAAAAACCCAACTCATGCTACTGACTCTCTTTCTCCCTAAAACCCCTGACCCCACCACGAAAAACCCTAGATCTACCATCGTCCTCGCCACCGACCCCTTGTTCCGTCTTGGGTCGGTGCAGCCCCTCCTTCTTCTTTCCTTGCACCCCTTTGGCCTATCCTTCTGTATTTTCATATACCAGCGCCTCCCCTTCTCCACCAAAATTTGGGGTACCCAACCTTTGGCGTGGATGGCGTTTTTGCTCCTTTTCGAGGTATTATCACCTTGATTCGGAGCTAGGCACAGGTTCTCCTTTGCTTTGGCGTGTTGGATTGTTGGTGGACCGGATCCACCCTTCTAGTTTGTTTCCATGGTGGTTCCCACGGCTGAGCCGTCGTACTTGGTCCGATCTGTGGCGATAACGTCGTTTTGGTCAGATTTGCGGCTAACCCTCCTTGTTTGACTGGTAGTTACTGCGCGTCCGCCGTTATTAATTATGACAAATTTACATCAGTAGTTCTCAGTGGTTTTCGTTTTTATGGTGGTCATCTAGGGGTTCTACTCTTTCTATGTCTATGTAAATTATCTCCAGATCAAACTATCGGTCATTAGAGAATTTATCTATTTGACACCTCTTGTAATTGTATTTGTTGATCAATGAAATCTTGCTATCGTTTCTTGTCTTAAAGAAAAAAACACTACGGAAGTTTAAGATTTTTGTACATATGATGGATTGCTTGCTAAAGCCGGTTATTTGAACCAATAATTCAATACATTATTGTTGACGTGTATATGTGGGTAGGTAGATTTACATTGGGAGACATAACATCCAAGATGTCTAACCAAAAAAAGAAAAAAACCTCTTAGCTAGTCTTCCTCAAAACCAAACTGTTGTCAACTTGTCAACCACATCGTAGCTATGCACAAAATAACACCTACTTTGAAATATTTTTCGAACGAACTTACTTTTAAATGTTGAATACAGATAAAAGAGGATTAAAATATTGAAGAAACAAAACAAAGAATTATTGGGGCTAATACGTGTACATACACGTGGATAAACCTGTCATAGTTAACACCAACTTAAGTTGAGGTTATTGGCAGATACGAGAGTATTAGTTAAAACGGCAGCAACTCCATGCATTAGTGGTGAGTTGGTAGTTGCCCCTTGATGGGCACAGAAGCACCCACCACGATAGAGATTAATTAGATGCTCTTTGAACTGTGTCCGGTTTGATGAGCCCCCTAATATCCTTTTAGATGTTCTGTTAGCGGATAATAGGTTGTAAGTGTGCTGGTGCGTTTTTCTCCCAGCTTTTGTATTGTTTATGTTTTTCCCTTCTATGATCAATATATGCCGCAGCTTTCCAACCAAAAAAAAAAAAAAAAAAGGGAAAAAAGAATGCTCTTTGAACTACTTGAAGCAATGTGCAAAATCTATTGCATGTTTAAGCTTAATTAGGTGTTTAGCTTGAATAACTGTATATATAAACCATATAAATGTGGGAAAGGAAAAAAGAGCAAAGGTTACATATGTATTACCGCCTACTTTATGTGAAAGAAGAAAGATGTAAAATTACAAACGCATTTGAACTTTTACTTAGTCAACAAAATTAAACTTTTGTGGCTGGCAAACATCATAAGCCAATTGAAATTATGAGAGATAGACCAATTCAATTCAATTAACTTTGTGAGATTTGGTCAAACTTGGAAAATTCAAGGGCCACCTAGTTACTATGCTTGAGAGTGACATTAGATCCCTTTTGTTAATTTCAAGTTTTTTTTTTTTTTTTTTTTTTTTGCAATTTGATATGTTGTCTAAAGGAGCAATATTATATTATATGACTCTAGACATTACATGCATAATGCATGCAACTAAATAATTAACTTAATTAGTAACTACAACAACAACAAAGTTTTATTTTATTAAGTCGGGTCGGTAGTATGAATTTTAAAATGCAATTGCGCTTGGTTTTCTGCCAAGTGTTTTGTTAGCTTCAAGTACTTCATGTCTTTTCTTAAAGTATCTTTTCAAGTCTTCTTCTATTTCTTTTGCTCTGAACATCTGTCTCATAATTTAATTAGTAATACCAAATAATTAAATTAAATTAAATATTTTCTTGAAAATTCTTAAGTGGTTCGTTCATATTCTGCACCATTAATTTAGCACCCAAACCCTTAAATCGAGCTATCCATTACTCATGTTATGAAATGTGTTAGCTAGTCTCTACTTAAAAAAAGATGAAGAATAAACACACATGACGTGCACAATGACTACTGGTGCGTCATGACTATATCATCATGTTTATAACGAAAAACTATGAAGGTAATTTGGAAGATTAATGTCGAATCAGAAGGGTAATTACCTTGTGTATTTTGACTAGATAAATTAATCAAGAGTTACTAAGCATAGATACATGAATTACGGAGAGATAGTACATAGTTTAAGCTAGTTAAATTAAATAAAAGTGTAAATCAATCCGATCGATGGGTTGGGGCGGTTGCTTAAGAGGGATGACTTTTAATGTAAAAAAGAGACTAAAAGAAGAAAAGCATGAGATTGTTGACCTATTTTTAATTAGTTGCGTCCACAATAAGTGACATAAATTAGGGACTTTGGCATTGGTAATGGAAGTCCCTATCGATGTAGTAGAGGGCAGGTTTTTTGTTAGGTGTGCACACTGAAAAAAAAAAGAATCTTTAGGATGTAGACACATTTGGGTTAATTTGCACCCAAACCTCTAATTTAAAGGCACCAAGCAGCATCGATCCAACCTATGCTTTAGTTGCCATCTGCCTAATCACTTCTCATTAGTGATAAACTATCTTATCCCTACATACACAATAGAACTTTTTGAGTGACATTTATGTAACACCTCACATCGTCCAGAGGAGTGGATCCTGTAAGCCTTATGGGAGCTTACTGGCTTCGGGTTCCATCGGAACTCCGAAGTTAAGCGAGTTGGGGGCGAGAGCATTCCAATGATGGGTGACCCACTGGGAAGTTCTCGTGTGAGTTCCTAGAAACAAAACCGTGAGGGTGTGATCGGGGCCCAAGGCGGACAATATTATGCTACGGTGGAGTCGAGCTCGGGATGTGGTGGGGGGTCGGGCCAGGATGTGACAATTTGGTATCAGAGCCAATCACTGGCCAAAAGTGTGCCGACGAGGACGTCGGGCCCGCTAAGGGGGGTGGATTGTAACATCCCACATCGCTCAAGGGAGTGGATCTTGTAAGCCTTATATATAATTCTCATCTCTACCTAGCACGAGGCCTTTTGGGAGCTCACTAGTATCGGGTTCCATCAGAACTCCGAAGTTAAGCGAGTTGGGGGCGAAAGCATTCCCATGATGGGTGACCCACTGAGAAGTTCTCGTGTGAGTTCCCAGAAACAAAATCGTGAGGGCGTGGTCGGGGCCCAAAATGGACAATATCATGCTACAATGCAGTCGAGCTCGAAATGTGATAGAGGCTCGGACCGGGATGTGGCAATTTATCTATCACATTGTATGCTATATATGGAGGTGTGGGTTGTGCAAGTTACTCGTATTAGTCACATATCAATAAGGTAACATTCTCTCATTTGTGAATAATCTAAGTCAGAATAAGCAAAAGCTATTGCCCCTATACTCATTATGTTTGCTATTTTGAATCGTACTTATCAACTATATTGTGCACAATGGATTTGTGCACTAGATAAAATTACTAACTTATATTAATAAAATAACGGTCTCTCATCCGTGAACAAACCACACAAGTACGAATAAGAGCTATTGCCCTTACTCAAGGCTCTAAAAGACGATAGGCGCTAGTCAGGCGGTGGGCTGGGGCCCAGCAGCTAGGTCCGCGGACTAAGAGGATTTAAGTAAATTTAACTATATACTGTATAAATAAGGGTTATTTATACTTTAAAAAAAACACATAATTGTATCGAAATACATAAATTATAAAGTATTAGAGGATATTGAAAACATGGGGAAAAAACATATAATGATTGTTCATCCAAGTATTCAACAAGTTTCTTTCATTTTATGGACAAAAAAAAAATGCAAAATCAAAGTTATTGATTTTCTGTCTAAGTGAGAGTCACGACCTAGGCATGTTAGGTGCCTAGGTGGACTAGGCGGTAGCCTAAGTGGGTCTAGGTGCACTTTCTTAATTTTCAAACGCCTAAAGACTAATCGAGGCAATGACCAACCACCTAGCGCCTAAGTGAGGCCTAGGCAAGGATTTTTAGAACAGTGCCCCTACTTCCATGTTTACTACCATTGAAGTTGTCCAACATTTTATTGATTTTTTTACCTTTGCATGGCTTCTTGGCCAAGGTACGTGACAGCTAAAACATATACAGGTAAGGTTAGATGCAGCTTGGTGCCTTCGGCTTTAGGGTTTACGGTTCTTCTTTTTCTCTTTTTAATGTCTTATCAAATTAATGTGATATATCATGTTGTCTTGTTGCTAATTTAAACCACAAATTGCACTAATATATACTATCTTCATCAACTGTTAGTTAAGACTGAGTCACTGACGAAAGTTTCGATATTAATATATATCAAAGTTTGATTATTAGCGAAAAGAAAATGTTAGGGTTGTTGTATCAGCCGTGGTTAATTACACCAAGGTAGTAGCAGGGACAACACCTTTCAGTTGGAAGACCAGCTGAATGAATATTGATACACACACACACACACACTCATATATACATATATACATATATATATATATATATGTGTGTGTGTGTGTATTAGTATGAGTAATCTATATATGGATAACACAGCCATACATTAATCAATGTATCAGAATTCCAGTTCATCAAGATAGCAGTGTGTGCCTAACTTTTCTGCTCAATAATTGATATAGTTAAGAGGGCCTATAAACGGACAATAATGCATATGTACTTATTACTTTGCGTATGGTCGTAAAATTATAAGGGGGAACTCCAAGACAAGAATCAGCATGCTAACTTGTAGGAATGAAGGTTAACAAGTTTAAGTTATCTGCACCTATATGTAGATTAATATATATCACAAGCTTCACTGTTATCCAAATTATATGTACACCAAGCAAGCAATCCCACATTTGTATATATCATACACATAATACATCAGACCTTTTTTTGGTTAATATGCACACGTACATGCATGTACATTTAGCTAGAAATGAGATTCTTCTGTTTTACGAAATGTGAGACAGCTGGTCGATTGATAATGCCCCACTTGTCAATCAATTGTCTTAGACTCCACATTTTCATAATAAAAATGTGATCTCTCTAGTATTTTTTTTTCTTTTTTAAAGATTGGAACTACATAAAAATCCAATCAACATGTACTCGCATGTTAAAGAAATAGTATTGAGACAGTAATGTATTAAAATTAGCCATTTCGAAGTACTGAAATACAAGCAAACAATAGGTTACTTTTAACTAGCTAGTTTACATGTAGCAAAGTTACAAAAGCCAATTTGCAGTAGTAATGAACCGCTTCTCTTCCAGATATAGCTTCGTTCAACAAAGTTTACTTAGAACAACATTTTTTTCTTCTCTCCATTAGTTCTTTCTTCCTTTTCCGGTCAGCTTCAATACAAATTGTATTTAAACTATACATGATATGACTGAAGAAATGCTGACAATTCAATTCAACAGAACTTTTATCCATCTAAGGCTAATGTTTTTAAATCCTGACAATTGACTTGAAAGCCAAAGTCAACATTGGAAATGACTATTCACCATCCACTCCAGTCAAAGTATTTCCACACACATATAAATATATACATATATGTGTGTGTATGTGTGAGAATATTTGGGATGTACCTGAAAACTAAGATTTCTGATGCAAATTGCAAATTTAATAAGCAAGACACAACATGGGAAAGGAGTCCCCACATTGAAAGATTCTTCAAGAGGTCAAAAATCTACTTGACTGGTTCTAAGTTCTAACAGCTGCAACTTTCCTTTTTACTTTATTTATACAATTTGAAATTTCTAATTAGCATAATGCCATGCCCCCACCATTTTACTAACTAGCAAAGAACAGAAAACGAAATACAAGACCTTCCTTTTACCAAATTGTTAATGTATTATTTCTTTGACACTGTCACTACTCATTAGCATAAGTTGCAAATAGTTGATTAATTAAGTTGACTCGGCCTTGCCGTAATATGTCTTTATAAATAAATATATGTTTGCATTCTTTGTAGTTTTTCCTCCCAGTTAGGGTAATCTCTGTAGATTCAAATCGAGCATGGTCTTTGTTTCCCAATCAGTCAAAAACAATACTAAAAACAGTCTGCTTAAGCTATAGAATTCAAGTCTTGCTGTGATGATTCCTTTAAGTTAATTAGTTTCTAATATGAGAGAGAGAGAGAGAGAGAGAGAGAGAGAGAGAGAGAGAAAGAGAGAGACTTGGTATATATATGAAGAATCTTCGGCGTAATTTTTGCGTGCATTACACGATGTTTCTAATTTACTTATGTTATAATACATATGTGTAGCTATTTAAGGAAGTAAATTAGGATTGTCCATAGATTAGAAAAACTCTTAGTGTATGCAATGATTTGAGTATGACATAAGGTTTCTCCTGACATTATTCATGATGTTCTCATCTGAGAATCAGTGACATCCTGGTCTTAGTTATCTATATATGACATCCCCTTAAAAAAATATTGAACATACATTATTCAGGACGTTTTGAGTATGAATTAAAGATCCTTTTGACATCAATTATTTGAATATGGTTAGGATCCTCGTGACATTGTTCAGAACGTTCTCATCCAAGACTCAATGTAATTGTGATCTCAATCCTTGTTGTATCTAAAAAATATTGTTTATAAAAATACTGAACACATGAATTAACAACATACGACCGTCTAGCAATCACACTATAAACTACTTGTACTCTTGCTTAGTTTCGAATTCGTGAACGTTTCTATCAGACTCTCGAACACTTCAAAGAAAAGGACCTGTTTCATTATTCTAAAAGGCAACTTTTTGAAGGGAGAAAGAATAAAGCAATATATCCAGTCCTTGGTCTCCTTGCAATTCAATCACCCGAATAAGTCGCAAGAGATTATGAGTGCTTATTGCTTTGCTGATCAAGCTTTTGAAACCGACAGAATCAAAGTTCACAGCAGAATATATACTTGTAGCAGTAGTAGATTTACTCGTTCAAATTCACTTTTTATATTTATGTGAGAGAATAATCGGTAAACCATGAGTCGGAAATGCACAACTTTTGGGTTTATTACGTATTGGAAATGCACAACTTTTGGAAGCAGAACTTTCAAAAAGTATGCAGTCAAATATACTATACATATTGAGCCTTTTTGAACCATCTTTTTCCACACATTCAACTTCACCTTTGTTTCCAAAAAATTTAGGGCTAACTTTTGTCCTGCGTTGGTGCGTGACGGAAAATTCATGTCGTTGGGCGGCAGAATAAAGGCTATTTTGATATACAAATGCTAGAATTTCAATAAATTAATGACAGTGATTTTCACTCTCATCTTTTCATTTTGCACTCATTTTATTGTCTATGTGTCTTAATTTTCCTTTGATTCATTTAATTCGAAGATAAAGAAAAAGGAAGTATGGGGAGAAAAAAGAGAATGCAAAAATCACTTCCTTGAGTGAGTTTGGAATTGTTGTGTTTTGTAAAGAATAATCAGTTGTAAAATAAAACAATTGAACGTTTGATAAATTGTATTTTTTTTAAAGTACTCAGTGTAAAACAGTAAAAGTATAGTAAATTTTAACACTAAAGTGATATAATTGCATATAATGAAAAATGGACATATGCGCATGGTGGCATTAACAGCGGTGGAGAGGGTAGTAGAGGTAATGGTAGGGTAGGGGTGTGGTGGTTGGGGTGCAGAGGTAGTGGTAGCTATTGCATCATTGTTGGGGGTTGCAGTGACAACTGGTAATGGTGATGGCAATAGTGGTGTAAGGCTGGTGGTTGCAGTCATAGACGGTGTGCCGATGACAGTGGTGGTGAAGGCGGTGACATTAGCAATGGCAATGGCAATGGTGTGGACGATAGTGATTGTGATGGTGATGGTGATGACATTAGCAATTATAAGGGTTGGTGGTAGTGCTCGTAATGGGATGCAGCGGCTGGGATGCAGAGGGAGGTGTTGGCAACAATAGTGGTGATTAGGGTGGCAGTGATGGCGGTTCTAGTTATGATGGTAGTAATAGTGGCAGTGGTGACGATTATGCAACGGTGACGACAACAATGGTGATGGTAATGGCAGTTGTAGTGCTAGTGGTGGCAGTTGTGGTGGTGGCGGTAACAATGTGGCTACGACAACATTGGTGGTGGTGGCAACAATGATGGTGGTAATGGCGTGGTGATATAAGGATAGTGGTTATAGTGGTACGTGATAACAGTCACTTTGTTCTCTAAGGGAGAAAATATATGTCGAAAGATAAATAATGTCATTCTTAAAAATTAATGAGGATGTTACACAAGTCCTAACTTGCTGATGCAGAGAAAAACAACATTTCAACAAAATCAATCTACCAAAGTGTTCATATTTGTGATTATAAAAAACTTGATCTCCGTGCAACAAAGAAAGAAAGCGAAGTGAGCTTGTCACGTAATCAAGGTTCTTCTTCTCCTTCATTCGTACTAATTTACAGTTACGAAGCAGCAAAAAGTAACATTTGGTTGATTTCTGAGCTTTCATCTTTTATATTCATTTCGGCAAGATAAACGCTACTCGTCTATATTGACATTTGATTTGTTGACTGTTGTATACTTAACAGGAAATACATCTGCGAGGCTTACCGCGCATCAACGTTTGAAGTACGAAAGATTGACTTGATGCTCAGGATGCATGGGCAAGAGGAAGAGTACCAACGGATCTGGCAGCAAAGTTCATACTTCGTAAGTGACTTGGATATCAATGTCGACTCAAGAGATCAGCAAGGCTTATCTTTCCGCAGTTTCCTGTGTCTAGCCTATCAAATTGGGTGCAGATCTGCATTACATCTTTCTCTGATACCTTTCCCATCTCCTTGAGTTTGTATACGACATATTCCGACTTACTGCACACACAAACACGATATAGTTAGCCAATATAAACTTGACTACTTGCAGTGCTGCAACTCAGAATTACCAAAGAAATAAGTCGACAACTCCAGAAAATGGAAAGAAGTCGAACCAAGTCACAAATAAATGAAGTCATACAAGCAAAGCTCGTGGCATTTCTGAATAAAAGTTCCGTAGTGTAAGAATAATATGCTAACACTATTGATTACTACGATCCAATACGAAGAAAGAAAATCTAAATCACATTATTGCGTAGCACTGAGACAGCTTATACTAGTAACTCAACCTCAATTAGGGCAGATCGCCGGGGTCACATATTCAACTAGTCATTTTATTCTTCTGCAAAGTTGGTGAAACCCAAGCACTTGTCAAAAACTTCTGTGCTCATAATCTCCATGTCGCCAAGAATTTGGGTACCAATAAGAGTTAAAGTGTTTGTTATATATTTACTTCACTCACTGTTACAGATAGAAAAGCTGAGTCAAACCTCTGGTCCCAAGCTTTGAACTCCAAAATACGTAATCTAAAGCTAGTATAAAATAAATTCAGGATCAAGGTGGTGATATTATGATTTTGCATGTCAATGCTATATATTAAGTTTCAAAGACTGACGGCAAAAGCACTAAGCAGGATATCAAATTACCAGTTGCAACTCATATACAGTTTGACCTAAGATGACATTCAGAAAAGAATATACCTTACTCAAAAAAAAACCTGAATCCAACCTGAAAAAAAAAAACCTGAACTGATAATACCGAACCATAACCCTGTAACCGAAACCGAAACTTTGGTACGGGAATCGGGACCATGTAGCTGTGTATTCGGCAATACCAGACCGAATTTAATTATATATATAATTCTAATTTTAAAAAATATATAAATTTAAATTATTATTGATGTCCGATTGCTTGAGATTAAATCTTAACCGTTCAATTAAACCCAACTCTCTCTCTCGACCTCACCTCAGTTCTCTCTCGACTCCGACATCCTCTCTCTCTCCCCTCCTGCCATACCACACCACACCACAGTCAACTCTCCCTCCCTCTCCTTCTTAGTTTCTTCACAAAATTGAGGTGAGAAATTTCACCTCCAACGGGTGCAGAAGATCACAGTGAACAGCCGCAGAAGATCTTCCACCTCCAACGGCCATTCCAAGTGTGGAAGGTAAGATATTTCACCCCAACTCGGAATCAATTTGTGTTTTTTATTAGGAATGATTAAATTAGGGATTTTGAAATGGAATTAGAATTTTGATTTGGAGATTTTGAATTGGAATTAGGGGACGAATTCAGAATTTCAGGGTTTAAGAATTTGATGGCTGCTGTTGTTTCTTGTTTACAGAGGCTGTTGCTAAAATTTGAATCATCCTGCAGTTTGAAGCAATTTAAATCCTCCAGCAATTTCTCCTCCTTTGTCGATGGATCTTTCCCGAACCGATTGGAATACCGAAATTATTTCGAGTTTACCGAATTTTGGGAAACCGAAAATTACAGTTCGGTTTCGGTATAGACCTTCCATTCCCGAACTCATTCAGTCCGGTTTTTAGTTTTGGGTTTTCGATTCGGTTACCAAACCTAAACCAGCCCTAATTGTGGCAGTCAAATGGAAGGTCTTGGGTTTCAGAAAACTTAGTAAGTGGTCTACCAAAATCTAGTTACTCAAATAGGTATTTTATGAATATCTAGTCAACGCTAACGGCTGTAGATTACTATGCTCGAAACATGCCAAAGTTATTTGATTAAGCGAAGAAGGCTAATTCAATACCAGTTCTGGCCTGTACATCCAATTATATATACCACTGATGACCATATTCATATCTAACAAGACAACAATCTCAAACAACAAAACATACCTCACAAAGCCGTTATTGTCAATGTCAGCAGCAAGAAACTCGGAAACCGTCATATCCTGACCAAGAACCCACTTCGCCATCTTCCTATGCCGTTTATCCACCCTAGCCTCAGCCAAGTACAAAAATGCTCGAGCAACTGCAAGCGTCGACACAAGCAACCAAACTGAAGCAAAGATGCGGCCTGGTAAAGACTGAAAAGCCCGATCACCATACCCAACTGTGGTAACTGACATAACCGAAAGATAAAATGAATCCAACCATCCAAGCTTTTCCACAAAATGCATAACACCCACACCGATCCCGATGCAAAGAACCACAACTCCCAATGCCAATCCCACCTTCATCCTAATCCTCATCCTCCCCTTCTTAACATCAAATATGTAAGACTCCTTTTTCTCACCCACACCCTTAAGGCTCCTCAAAAAATAATTCTCTTGCAAATCAAGCACATAACTAACCATCCCACTCAGCAAAATGTCTACAAATCCGAACCCCACCAACACAAACGCTATCGAAAACAACTTGGTTGCAGTAGTAGTAGGCGTAATATCTCCATACCCAATTGTGCACATTGTCACAATACAGAAGTACAATGCATCAACCACAGGGTGCGTCTCCAGAGCCGCAAAATGATCACGGTTAAACCAATATATAATCACACCCAATGCAAGATATATAACAAGAAGTACAACACCTTGTCTTACAATCGACTGCGAACCGAACTGGGGTCTGGGAACAGAGCGCCGGTTGGCCACCTCGTTGATCACGGCCATGGCAGGAGCTGTTTTCGAGCGGTGGAGGTTGGTTTTGGTCCACGAGTAATTGGGGTCAATGAGCCATGATTGCGGGGTTGGTGGCTGTTGGGATTGTGGGTCCTGTTGGGTTGTGGCTATGGAGTCCAATAGAGAAGAAGACGAAGGGGGTCTTGAAGTTCTTGGAGAATGGATAGGCAGAGTCAATGCATCGACGAGAGGTGAAGAATCTCGAGGCGAAGCAGTTGCAGGACCAAAGATTATACGGTCTTTGAACTCCGAAGGCGTTAAAGAGATTGTGAATTCATCGTCTTCTGGAAGTGGCCAGAGATTCGATAAAGATGGCAGCTTTCTTCTCGGACTGCCTACGTATGGCAGCAACGGCTCTTTCTCCATCTGGGTCCGCCGGAAAACCGCTTCTGGTGTCGCCGGGAAACCGGAAAACCGGGAACCGGGATTTTTTGTTTGGTTGAAGAAATGGGATTGTGGGGAGGTTTGCAGGGAACTTGGGTCAATTTTCAATTTTTGCAACTCTGAGCAGCCTAAATGGAAGCAGAGGCTCTTCCTCTATCTGGGTCTGCCGGAAAACCGCTCTTGGTGCCTCCGGTAAGCTGGAAAACCGGAGATTTTTGTGCTGGTTTGGAGAAATGGGATTGTGGGGAGGTTGAAGAAGGATATAAAAACAGGGAATGACGCAAAATTCAGAACTTTCAACTCTTTAATGCAGAGAAAGATACATGGGTGAAGATTTTCGAAGAGAGGAATGCGAGAGAGAGAGAGAGAGAGAGGCGGTTGGGGGTGGAGGAGTTTGATTCGGTCGGTTTGTTGGGAGCTTGGGAAGCCAGGCGAAAAGGCGCGAGGAAATAAAAGAGGGGAGAGAATCAACGTTGCAGATTACAGCGAGCAGGAGGCAGAGTTGGACATGTGTTGCGTAGTCAGACTCGGGCGGGCTTGGTTGAATATGATTCACCCACGCACAGATATTTGGGATTTAATTCAGAGAAGTTTAACCAAAAGTTTTCGGTATTATTTATTTTAACAAAAAATCACATTGTTACATTAAAAAGTCAATCTTAATACTATTCACTTTACCTTTTATTTTATCCTTATCGTTAAAACTCAAAGTTTTTAAACCATTTTCATTGATTTTTCTTTTGGGTTGTGATATCCACACATCCTTTTTAACTTCTCACGCACCTTTTTAATTTTCGGCCGTTGAATCGAGTGAATTGAATAAGATCAGATGACAGAAAATAACAAATAGTGTGAGAAGTAAAAAGAAATGTGTGGTAGCACATCCCAATTTATTTTTCAAGCTCCAATTTAGAATTTGTCTCCAAATCTCAACTCTCTGGATTTTAAGTGATTTATTAGGGATTTATTTACTTTTCAAGGTCCAAGTTAGAATATTAAGATTCATTTTTTTTTTCAAGCTCCAAGTTATAATTTTGAGTTTTCAGATCTGATACTGTATGTGTCAATTACGTATATAATTTATAGTTGACATATGAGATGCCGTATGAGTCAGTGGCGTATATATATAGTTGGTCACAACAACGTACCTCACCCGGATTTATATCCTCATTGTTTCCCTTTAAATTAGATTGCAATTATGGGTAACTTATTGTGATGCATGTGTTTTCTAATTTTGTTTAAATGGTATTTGTTTTCTAGCTAACATAAAATACACATCTAATCTAACATGATTAGATGTGGAACCAAAAATTAGATAAGAACAACACAAAATTAAACATAAAACAATTGTGAAAACATTAACAATTGAATTAAATTATGAGATTGTTTGATGAAAGAGATACTGGTTGATATTTTTGTATTCAATTTTTGGTGGAAAAGCATCAATTATTTCGTAACTTCTTCTAATGGTCCAATAAAAATGGAGAAAATTGCAATTGGGGGCCTGCGGTAATCCCATAATACCATCGGCCATCAGAGTTGATATTCTCCGAAGTCGATCCTTACGAATAAACCTAACTGAACAAGGAGGAGTATCACAAATAAAAAAAGTACCTAAATCTAAATCAAGACTATAGGTTGCTAAACTGTCCGCCACAAAGTTCTTTTCTTTGTAGACACGCCAAAGTTCGCATTGCCAATATCTTGAAAGCAATTCTCGGCAGGGCAAAACAAGGAGACCTAAAGGATGATTATTCGAAAAGATCATAGCTCTACACTATAACGAATTCAGGGACCAATATGCTCCGCATTGTGTCAAGTTCAAAGGTCCTACTTATGAATATTTTGTTCGAAGTACCGAAATTTCAATTGAGCTAAAGTCAAAGGACATTTGCTCCAATTTTCTCCATTGAAAAAAGAGTACATTGGAGAATCAACATCCTAGGAGTAGGGATACAAGGAAGGAATAAGCTCATCACACCTCTGAGTCTATCACAAAATACATTACTATCATCTTTACCTATTTGACTCTCTTTCAAACCAAAGAACGTCCTGCAAGAACTGCACCCTTTTAACCATTCTCAAACAGCATGGAGTACCTCATATTGTGTGATGTTACCTCACATCAACGAGGATTTGCATGCTTTACCAATTTGAAAGTTGCATCTGAATAATATAAATTCAAAGGATATATTTGCACGTCAAGATATTACCGAAAGATATCGAACTCACGGACTATAAGCATGGATAGAGTTTAATCATCATCTTCAAGGACGCTCCTACGCCTCTGAATCTGGTATAATAAGAGTCACGGAAAGACGTGTCAAAACTCAGTACATTTTTCCACGTAAAAAAGAAGGAAAAGAAAAATCATTATATGATGGTCACAACTTACGGTGACTTTGGTCTGTTTGGTTGTTTGGTTGTTGATCTGCTCCAACAACGAGATGAGCCTCTCCTCAGATACCTGAAATATGAAGCAATGAGCACCTTGGTTCTGTTCAAACAAACTTGTTACTTCAAAATAAAAACTAAATAAGCTGTGTGGAGAAACTATAAAACCGACCATGATATGAAATATCACCCCATACCTTCTCAACTATCTGGCCCATTTGAGCAGCTCTCAGTATAACATCTTCAACACCCCTTGCCTTCTCAGGTTTCACCAAAGCAATTCTAGCAACTGTACATGCATAGCAGCAGACGAATTAGATCAACAGATAAGGCTAACCCAAAGTAATTCTACCAACAAATCATTTTTTGATCCTTCCTACTTTAAACAACCAACTTATAGTGCCAAAATACACCAGACAAAGAATTGGTTAGTAGGGATGATATCCGAAATTTTCTAAAGCGTACAAGTAAAATAATCATATTAAGTAATGGCAATGTTAGATATATCAGCTTACTTCTTTCACGAGCTTCACCTGACACAATCTGACTAAGCATCATCTGCCTCCGTTCTTCAGCCTCCCTGCATTAATTGCATTATATATTAATCAAATCAATAAGAAGATTTTGGAAAAGGGTTGTCCCAATTGATCTGAAACCCAACCTCTTGGCATCTTCATTTGCCTTGTGCTGCTCTGGGTTTTGTTGTTGCCCTCCAGACCCTCCCTGTTGATCAACGTAAGGTAGTGAGATCAGCCAGAAATCAAAAGAAAATGCAACCACATATTTTGGTGAAAATATTCAAACGAACAAAAGCTGATTGCTTACCACACCATGTTGAGCCATAAGCTCCTGCATTCTTCTTTGTCTGATTGCTTCCAGTTCAGGATCAGCCTAAAAAAGAGCCCAAAATTTAAAAAACGACAAAAGTCAAACGATGGGCAAACAAAAACACTTTAGGAAACAGCAAACCGTAATCATCATACGGACTTCACCTACGATATATATTTTTCTAACCACATAGATATGTATACCGGAAACTATATCTACAGCATTCAGTTCCTGCCATTCGCTATCCATTCAAACCAACTCAGCTACCTAAATGATTCTTTTACTAAGTATACACGCACATACATGTAAATACCTGGGGATTCTTAATGGGGACCCCATTTCAGCTACAACGTGCAGAACTTAAATAGCGCACTTGGCTAGAGTTTAATGAAATCTAGGAACTCAGAGCTCAGTGAAAATATAACCCGTTTCTGAGTTATTTAACCCAAACCCATCTTAGACCAGCAAAGAAACATGATTGAGAAATCGCAACCCATTTTCCCCATCCCTCCCAAAAACCCCATTGTGTAGTACATTTCGCATCTCAGGTGCCAAATGAAAAACCAAAAGTCAGGCAGTTTGGAACACCCTACGAAGAACGAGGCAGTCTACGAAGTCTCTTGAATATACATACAGACAATCTGCGCAATGTTCAAAGACATGCTTATACATCTATGCTCCAATATAACTACTAACTCTCTTTGAGCATGTTTCACAGTTTCGGGAAGTTTTCAAATCCCATTAATTTCTATGCCTGCTCGGTGTAAAAATCCACGCCGTATAATTCCGAAAGCTACAACACTCTTCCTGTCACAAAAGTGTACAGGCAGCACCTATTTCGTAGTAAACCTTGAGCTACCGATATTCATTTCTTAGTCAATTGCATACCCAAAATGGCAAAATCCCATAAAAATCACAACCCCACGAGAAATTAGAATCGTGCAAGCATAATCAAAGAGTTTTCAAACCCTGATTTGCGGAAAGAAGATTAAAATCGACAAGAAATTTATACAATTGAGTAAATTTACAAACATTGTAAACCCTAATCTCTCCATATTTGGTATCTGAAACTAAAAATAGCAGCCGAAAAAGATGCAAAAATGAAATCAAAAATATCAGGGAGAGAAAATACGTTACCATTGATTCGAGTTGTGGATGAGCGATCGAGTCTTCGAAACAAGTTGCGTTGGGCAGGCGCGGATTCTATAAGCTTTTCATACATCTTTATATGTGTAAAGGGATAAAAGGAGGAAGAAAACAGTCACTTTGAATGAAAATCTTCAAGGAAAAGATTCTCTTTTTTTTTTTTCAATAAAAATAGGGAATAGTTGTGGGGTTAGCATTGTATTGAACTTTAATGATTCGAACGGTTTATTTTTTAAGTTGCATTGTCATTGCAAAATATTAGTTAAATCGAAAATGTTTAAGATATCTAATTGGATTCAAAGAAATTAACGAATACTTTGTTATATAAGAAACAATGAAATTTTATCTTGATAATTAAATAGGCAAATGGTTTCGGATTGAATTGAATTTTTGCAAGGATAATTTATGAATCAAGATTTACAAAATCAACTGTTCGAATCATTGAAATTCGATTTGGATTAAATCCCACACCTAATCACCACTTTTCAAAGAAAAAATATAGAGATCCCTTTACTTAAAAAGCATGCACTTTCAAAATCTCAAAGTTATGCAATTTAGTAATACGCTCTCAGAGGAGGATTTTCTCCCCTTTTAATTTCTCTCTTTCTAATTTTTTTTTCTCTTTTCGTCATTTTTACTTGAATGGTTACGGTTAAATTACGTTAACATCTTATATTGACTTATTTTCTTAATTGTTGAATTGTACAAATTAAACAAAAATGTAAGTTTTTAAATCAATCGCATATTACATAAGAAACTGTTATTAGCATCTCAAAAAATTTATCTTACATTCTTCAAATGTATATTTTTTTTTTCTAATTATAAAAAATTAGAAAATAAAATAAAAATTTTAGAATGCCAATAAGAATTTCTTATTATATAATTTCATAATATAAGTTTTTATCATACGCAGCAATTCGATTTGGCCCCTCATGGCACTAGGTATCAGTCTTCTAATCTTTGCTATGAACGTGATTACCCGAACATAAAAGTCTACATGCCTTTTTAACCAATGAAGATAATAAACACACATTTTTTAAAAGATTGAATGAAAATAAGAGACAAAATTAAACAGAATCGTGTGAAAGATCAGAGAAATGCATATTTATCGTTTCTGTTGACGAATATACAACTTCAAACATTAGCATGCCCTCATTTTATTTAGCCAGTTAGTACGACGATTTAGTAGTATTTATTTTCAGTTGTAAATGATATGTTTTAAGTTCGATTCTCGAAAAAAAAAAAAAAAATCATATTTAGGGTTTAGGAACCCTTCTGCATTCATCACAAAATATCTTACAAAACTAAGGGTGGGGGCAGGAATCTTTACCCAAAAAAAAAAGAGGGCGCAGTAAAAGAAAAGAAAATGACAAATTAAGAAATAAAGTAATCCAAAGTCCCGATCGCCAACCCATACAACTCACTTTCCAGCCGTTGGATTCCGAAAAACCAACATCTGCATGGCCTGTGGGAACCCAACACACTTGTCACAATCCAACGGTCCAAATCGCATCTTAAATCTAATGCTGTACATGTTCATGCCCAATCACACCTCACTCTGCTGAGAGCTCACTTGTGGTTAACTGGTAAGTCAAAACAATCAGTGAGAACATCACAAACTTACAAGATTCAAGAAGCTAAATCCAAAATCTCAGAAACCCAAATCTCCATTTCCCAAAAAGATCCACAAATCTAGAGAGAGAGAGAGAGAGAGAGAGAGAGAGGGTGCGAGTGAGGACAGCGAGAGATCAAAACCCAGGAGAAACAGAGAGTGAAGCAAATGGGAGTGACAATGGGTCTGAATCTGCTGCTGCTGATGGCTATGGTGGCCACCAACATACTCTCACTCTACCACCTCTCCTCCACTCTCCAAACCCCAAAACCCCCAACTCCCCAGCCAGTCCCTGACCACCTCCTCCACCAGCTCCACACATTACGCGCCACCATCAACCACCTCACGCGCGACCACCCTTCACCATCAACCGCTACCGCCAAAACAACCAAACCCGACATCCCCTCAGATCTCCTCCTCTACTCTCAGCTCTCCCCCATCGCCTCCTCCTGCCACAACCACCCTGACCTCGTCCACAAGTACATGACCTACACCCCCTTCTCTATCTGCCCACTCGACTCCGACCTTGCCGAGGCGCTCATTCTCCGCGGCTGCCACCCGCTCCCCCGCCGTCGATGCTTCACAAGAACCCCACCAAAACCCACTTCTTCTCTCGCCGTGAATCCGTTTCCTCCTTCGCTTCCGGACTCCAATGTCTTGTGGGACAAGTATTCCTGCAAAAGCTTCAGCTGCCTCGGCGGCAAAAACCCCAACTTGGGCTTCGACCTGCCTCACGAAGTGTCCAATTTCATGACTTACAAGTCGGACCTCGACCTCCCAATCCCTCAGCTCTTCCAAATCGCCAAAGCCGCCAACTCGGTCCTCCGTCTCGGCGTCGACATCGGCGGCGGAACTGGGACTTTCGCGGCGAGGATGAAGCTTTACAATGTCACCGTTGTCACGACCACGATGAACCTCGGAATCCCCAACAATGAGGCGGTGGCGCTGAGAGGGTTGATCCCAATTCACGCGCCGCTGCAGCAGCGGTTGCCAGTGTTCGACGGGGTGGTGGATCTGGTGCGGTGCGGGCACGCAGTGAACCGGTGGATACCGGTGACGGCATTAGAGTTTTTGCTGTTTGATGCGGATAGAGTGTTGAGGGGAGGAGGGTACTTGTGGTTGGATAAATTTTTCAGCAAAGGGGTGGATCTTGAGAAGGTTTTTGGACCGTTGATTGGGAAATTGGGGTACAGGAAGGTGAAGTGGGCTACTGCAAATAAGAACGATTCCGGCGGGATCAAGAACGGCGAGGTTTACTTGTCTGCTCTGCTCCAAAAACCCATCTCGAAATGAGGTTGCAATTTGAGGTACCAATATGCTATTTATTTCCCAGTATGTTCCCTGAATCTGCAATTTTTGGTATAAACTGATTAGTGCAATTAGTTGGATCTAGCATTTGTTGGTGGTTAATTACTTCGTAGTTAAAATGTCAGCTGAAAATAAACTACACTCGAATTAAGTAGATTGAGAATCGCGTTGTTGTCTTCGTTGGTTTGAAGTTTTGCGCATTATTTGCAGGTCTCTGATATGTTTTGCGTGATCTGGTTGTGGCATTCATGTCTTTTGGACAAAGTTCTATGAGATCTTAACACGAACCAGAGCCAGTCACATTAGTTCTTTCGTCGCTATCATATAGCATGGTGTTCTAGGAGGAACATGGCATTCGCCTTCGGTGTACATTGTCTTTAGGCCTCTTGAATTGCTGAGTGTTTGCTAGAATTTACTTGGTCTGTGAATAATCCAAGATGTGACACCTAGTAAACCTTGCATAAAACTTTCGGAGATATGACATTGCAAACAATTTAGCGTTCTACTGTAATGCAACGTCGTTAGCAGTAGTTTTAATCGTATATGAATCATACTCGACATTTTCTAAGTGCTCGGAAGTGGTGGTGTTGGATCATCGCACTATCTGCACACGGTGATTCAAACTAAAGGGAACCTTAACTGGTATTTTTGTGCTACTGACTGTAACTTACAATCTGACTGAGAAGGGTTTTGTGCTTGGGTTGCAGGCATTGCCGTCACTCTTTGCTGTTAACGAACAAATACCTCTCCTGAGAAGATGGGCGTCCTTCATCGAGCAACGAAACAGTACTCTTACGTTCTCCGATCTAAAGCGAGTTACACCTCTAGCTACTTGTTAATGATGTAAACAATCATCAAACGTCGCAAAATTTGCAACACTATCAAAGGTTCCCAAGGAGGGAGAAGCCGAAATTAAGCGCGTTCTTAGCCTCTGTTAACGGTTTTTTGTAGGATTACTCTTGACTAATTGTAATATTTATTCCAAATTAATTCTTCATAAATGAATCTGCAGAGTAATTACGCTTTCCCGTAGGCTTTAACACATGAAGTAGCAACCACCACCAAAGAAAGGTTGTGAAACGCGTGGATTCCATGCAAGGTTGGGGAAAAAAGCAGAGGAAGTAGGTCATATTTTCTTCTTGTTCAAATGCAATTCCTTGTACGGTCTTAGCAGCAACCACCACCAAAGAAATTGGTTGAGAAAGAGGCATCACCTCCGCCGCCAGAGAAGCCGGAGCCCGGCAATTGTTGCGGCGGCTGATGCATTCAGTGCGTTTGTTGTAGATTCAACCAAGATATATGTATCCTGGATTCAATCATGGATTCGTGAAGATATTTGTTTCCGTCGACATCTAGCCATTTTCTGCCTTTTCCGGCAATGAACTATGAAAACGGTAGCGGTTTCAGAGACGACGGTAGCTTCAAGTATAAAAGCAAAATTAAAAAGTTGGAACATGAAATCCCTGTCATCACATCACAAAGGAAACAGTTGCTTCAAGTATTTCTTTCAGGCACACTTGCTCAAAGAAAAAAGAAAAAAAAACAGTAATACACAATCTCATACAACGCTTCACGTCACACCAGAGTCAAAGACGATGCCCAACTGAAGCCAGAAACTTGTTTTCCCATGGCAACATTTTCTCACACCGCTCCGACGGCTCAATCAGTAGCTTTCCGCCTCAGTAGGTGTTGCATGCTGATTCTGTTGATCTTAGCAGCAAGTATGAAGTCATTCTCGGTCAATCCACCTGCACAATTGCATACCATGTCAAAAACTAAATCTCATGTGCAATCAAATTTTCAAATGAATTGGCTCTTTAAGTAAATTGAACGACTTTCAGCGTTGTATTAAGGTGATCTCTAGCTGGAAAATATTTTGGTAACATTCGGAGTTCGGCTGGTAAGTTTCACCATCTAGTTACACTGCAATTTTTGAGGAAATAATGGTCGATGCAGGTCAAGAATGCCAGTAACCAGAACCAAAACCAAACAAAAGTTTGAAATAAGTAACTGGACGAAGCTTCATGTATCATACGTTCACCTATTTTCCTCAAGGTAAAGCAAGAATTGTACAATACTTTTATTTCCCAGAAGCTTTAATGGTGGTAGGAAAACTTCATTAGCAAAACATTATATACACCGAGAGAAGGGGATGGAAAAACCTCACCTCTGCCCTCCAAGACGACCTAATGCATAATGGTTTTATTCAAGAAACGTGTATAAATACATAGTAACAATTAATTAATGGCGAATCCTTACCAACCGCATGTGTCCAAATCTCGACTGTTACATTGTTCCATCCAACTAGATGAAGATCTGGATAATGACCTGGAACATACACAATACGGTTTTCCATCTACATCAGACACATTCTATCTTATTTAAATTCGAATGCATTCTTCATACACGCGATAGCTACAACTACTCATCAGAAAACAAAAAAAAGCTTAAAAGTACCTTCTGCTTCTGCAACATCAGCTACGAGCTTAAGCATATCCAGTCCTTTTGTGAAGGTCTTAACTGTCCATGATCTTTTCAGTCTCAAAGCATCACCTTCACTCACCAAATTCCATCCGTCCACCTAAACCAAATCTATTAATATTAAAAGAGAAACATACATGTGTGTGTAACCGTGTATATATAGGTGATAGTTAACTCTTTAATCGAAACCTTTGTGATTAATCCATTTGCTGCTTGTTCAGTCATGGGTCGCATGTCCTTTGCGTCGCAAGACACGCACTTCTTTATTAACAAATCTAATGCCACCAGAAAACAGTACAAGATAAGAAAAATATGACTTCCCTGACAAACAAAGCTATGACAAAACTAGTATTACCAGATTTTGATATTATAGAAAAAATAACATCAATAAATAATCAATGCCGGTTATACGAGATAAGAAAACAACAATCATGGATATGCCCAGCAAATGGACAAGCAGGTTCCTTCCCTTTAATGAATAAGAGCTTCTATATTTTACTGGAAACCGTACAAGCTGATTAAGGAGGATAGACAGACACAGCAGAGATGAACCTACTAAGAAGTAAAGATTACACACCAGTTACCACAATTAAACATGGGAATAATTTGATACTTAGAACTTTTTCTCATAAAGGTCCTGGATCGATGAAGCAATATCTCAAAGCCGTAAACCAGGACAAGAGTATTTAGAATGGCCAACGCAATAAATCACGGAGGAATTGGGTATAGGCATGAGTAGATAATTTAGTTTTCGGCCATGTGGAACAAGCTTTGCACACAAGAAAAAATTAGTCTTCCCAAGCTACGTCTCTTCCCGTAAGGAGATAAAGCCGATGTCTAAAATTTCGTGAATGGATGCGTATGGAACAATGGCGCCATAGTGGTTTCAATAGGATTATATCAAAGTAATGAGATGTTCTACCGCGTGCTGGCACCCCAAGCTTACTTGAAAGGTTTTGTCACATAAATTGCAGTTCGGAGAGAAACTGCATTCGATTGTCAAACTACAAAAACGACGAAAGGTCTAGATGCAGCTTTGCCAGTGCAAAAAGTTCTAAATCCACAAACTGAGTTTCTGCTGGACGACAACAATCCCACATTGACATAGTTCTGAAGTATCTCAAACACTCAGCTACCGGAACTGTATTTTTTTTAAGTACAAAATTTGTTTTCACAAAAGAATCCAACTCCAAGAAGTGCATGCATGCTGAAGTTCTGATTAAATCAGAGAATTATAAAATCAAAACAACAAAATCGAATGTAAAGCAGCAATCTTTCAACCGACAAATCTCAAATCTTCATCAAACAACACAACAAATCACAAGATTAATGGCAAACAAAACATGGGTAAGTCGAGAAATTACAGAAAATTGAAATTGAAATTGAAGATTCAAAAAACCATTTTTTTTTATCATCATATAAAGGGCATGCAGGGAATTACCGTCCATGAGTTCCAGTGAAGCTTTGAATCACAGATGCTAATGGTACCTGTAAATTTTCCCGAGAAAATTTCAGCAGAAGAGAAAGATGAGAGAGAGAGAGAGAAAGACAGAGAGAGAGAGAGAGAGAGAGAGAGATACCTTCTGCAACAGTCGACTCATGAATGTTGATGTAGACTCTGAAAGGGGAGGCGATTTTGAACGGTGGGCTGTGATCAGATGATGCAATCGAAACTCGAAAGTTTGTATTTTTGCGCTGCTTTCGCGGTTGGACGTGATTGAGAAAAAGGGGAGATTACAGAGGCTGAAGTGAAAAATCGAATAGAATTGCTGGAAAACATTTATAAAATTAAATAACTTGTGGGTTCTCTAGAAATAACGTAAAATTGAGTGGTGGGTTGGGGAAAGTATAAATGTGAACAAACGTGTCCGGAAAACAAAAAATTCCGCTGCTTTTTGCTTCTTCGTCTGAGACTCGCTCTCCTCCGCCGAACAAAATGGTCAGTTTCTTTCTCACTCTTCCGCTTTCTCTCTCTTAAAATTCCAATTGATTTACCAAAATTTTAGGGCTAGGATTTAGGGTTAGGGATTAGACATTGTTATCAGCTTCTTGATCTGTATGTGAGTGGAATAATTGGGGTCGGATCCAAGTTCCTTAGAACTGGATCTCTCAGATCCTGCAACAACAACATGATTTAAATGCATATTTTTGATGAAATTTGAAAAATGCAGGCATTTTTTAATTGGAAGATAATAAATTGTTCTGAATTTTATGTTTGTTTGTTCTTGGTAATTTGATGCTGTTAATGGTACACATGGATGATGGATCCCATTTGAATTTTTAAGAAAAAATTGGATTTGAGCGTGCAACTGAGTTACCATAGCGGACCGTGTTCTCAGGAAATTATTCCACAAGATTTTTGTGTTTGTTTGATCTTGTTGATGGTGTTCAACAATGTAGTTGAGGTTATAAATGGATCCCGCTTAAGTTTTTAAGATGTTCAATATAAGCTTGCAAATGAGTTAACAGAACCAACTATGATCCCGGGAAATCATTTCTGTAAACTTGTAGTCGAACATATTCAGCACAATTGTGCAAGGGCAATGTTAGATGTACACACATATGCGTCATGCGTGTTCTGATCTAAAAGATAGTACATGTTAAATCTCGAATGCTGAATGCAAACGTGTTTATCAAATTAGAGAAACAACTCCATTGACTGGGTATTTGATTACACTCTCTCTTTACTGTAAGTTGCAATCCACATTACACCATATTTAGGCTTTTACACGTACAAGTAATGACTATTAACTTTTGTTATTGATGTGGTAAGAGTCGGTAACCATTTTAAGCTTATATCTAATTGGAAGCAAAACATTAGTTTTCCCTGATAAGCATGAATGAATGAGATATTTGACCCTTCAGTGGTGTAGCCATGATTATCTCCTTTTAATGTCAGTGCTGAAATCATTTGGTGCAGTGTATCGTATAATGATTCAAGTTTTGGCAATATTTAATCGGTTATTGGCTGTTGTTTGTAGGAGTCCTGCCCTTCGATAAAGAACATCCTCCTCCTCGATTCTGAAGGGAAACGTGTGGCTGTCAAGTATTATTCAGAGGAGGACTGGCCAACAAATACTGCCAAAGAATCTTTTGAGAAAGCTGTATTTACTAAAACTCAAAAGACAAATGCGCGGACAGAAGGTAATTTAAGCTTTAATTATTTCTGTACAGGTCATGTCATCAAATTATTCTAATCCCTATCAACTGCTATCCCCTCATATGCAGCATTGTGTTGTTTTGATTCGAACCACTTCCATATTAACTTGTTGCGTCTTCATGTACAGCTGAGATAGCAATGTTCGAGGGCACCATTGTAGTTTACAAGTTTGTTCAAGACCTTCACTTTTTTGTTACTGGTGGTGAAAATGAAAACGAGCTCATTTTAGCCACAGTTCTGCAGGGATTTTTTGATGCGGTTGGCATTCTCCTGAGGTATTTTATCCCCGTATAAAACTAGATAAATTCTCTACTCTCAAGTAGTTATATTTTTATATTCATTTTGTCTCACTTTTGTCCAGAGGCAATGTGGACAAGAAGGAGGCACTTGAGAATTTGGATCTCATTTTACTGTGCCTTGATGAAATTGTGGACGGAGGGTAAGCCTATAACCTTCACGCTATTAAAGTTTGTCAGTGCTATTCAGTGAGTTCAATTCCCAACTTTTACATTTTTCTAAAAGCCTACACTGATATAAGAACCAACGTTGTTGCAGTTTACTTGCAGAGAATAATGATAAATACGATTTGCATGTCTGGACCGCTTGTTCGGTTCATAAGTACTTTATTTCTTGTACAATCACAGCGCCCTTAGGCTTAACCCTTTCTTTTTGGTGCAGTATTATTCTCGAGACCGATTCAAATGTTATAGCAAGTAAGGTTGCAAGTCACAGTATTGATGCTGGAGCTCCGTTGTCTGAGCAGGTATATCCGTTGACTAGATAGTTAAACTCGACATGTAAAAAATACTAATTCAACAACCGAATACTCCCTGCCACCAAATTTTATGTTCTTAATGCATATGTATTTCTTCTTACAGACAATAAGTCAAGCTTTGGCAACTGCCCGCGAACATCTAGCCAGGCAACTTCTTAAATGATGTGTTGAAAGAGGAAAAGCAAGGAGAGAGGACATCAGTTTTATATGTTTCTGTTTCATCTGATGCTGCGATTTTATCAAGTTCAATTACTTCTGCAGAACTCGGTTAATTTGGGCATCGGAACAGTTGATGTCAAAGCTTTAGAATTCGAGATATACATTTACATCTTTCGATGAATTGAATGCCGTATGAACTCACAGGGATGTTCGAGATTGCTATTGTAATTAATTTTGTACCATATGCGATGTTGTCTTGATCGAGCTATAAACTTTCAATAACACGGAGAAAATGTATTCTCTCCTTTTCTGTTTCCGAGAATCCGACTGTTGGTGTATAAAGAGTACACCAACAGTTGCATCATACTCCTTGAATCACAACATAATCTGCATCATGTAGGAAACCGTTGCCGGCTGTAGGGGAGAGATTACTGCGAGACGCATCTTTGCGAACCACTTCATGATTCTCAGCCTCGTGCTGAAACATCTTAACCAACTCTTGAAGCTCCAACTTTCTAACTTCAACCTGCTCTTCGGTGACCGGTTGTTTCAGCCCAAGGTAGAGCAGCCCTACTCCGATTAGCACGGCTCCTATAAAGACGAGAACGGCTGAAAATACACCGAATGCGTATGGAGCGTTCTGTGCTCCCGGCATTCCGTCAACATTAATTCCAAATAGCCCGGTGATGATGGAAAGGACAAGGCCGCAGCCACCAAAAATAGTCAGGTTGTGTGTCACTCGAAGGCTTCGATCCTGTAACCACGCACGAACAGTGCTCTGCATCACGTCCTGAATGGTAAATAAGCGGCCGCGAACTGCTTCTTGCTCCTCGATCATTTCTCTTGTGGCCTTTCGTATTTCCTCTAACAAGGTTCTTGCTGCATTTCCTCTCAAATGTTGGAGAAGCTCGAATACAATCTCTTCTCTTGCATGAAGCGACCACTTCACTCTGATAACCTGCAATAAAATTATGGAGTTTGCCAACAAAGTCTATTAATTTGAATGGCAGAGTAACCTCAATGGACAGTCAAACAAAAAGTTTCTACTGACTGCCTAGATGCTAAACCTAAATGTTAGCCGGACTCGATCTTCCACTTCAACGGGGAATGGGTATTCAAGGCCACAGGAAATAGGATAACACATACATATGGTGGCTACGGGTTAGATATTATGTCTGTACCCAAACACCAAGTACACAGTTAGAACCGTAGAAATAACAGGAGTAGGGTAGATTCAATAACATCATAAGAAAATATATTCTAACATAATTCCTGTTGTCCACAAAACATGAGAAGCTCTCAAAACCAATATCCCTTTCCGATTGACTCAGTTTCTTGCTTCCATTTCGATGTGCAAGATCTGTACATTAGTATATCACTCAGTCACTCACACAGCCACACCCCAATGGCTCTTAGAAGCCATTTGTCTTACGAGAAGTGAGATTCAACAGCTCATAGAACTCATTGTCTTACTAAAAGTTCAGGTTGTTCATCTTTGGTTTATCCTTTCAACAAGAATAAACGTTAAAATAGAATCAAGCGATTTTTACATCAAATGGAATTTGCTAGCAAGGAGATATAGCATACCTGTCTTGATAGCTTTCTGATTTCTTGGTTGAGGATTACAGTGAAAAGATTCATATCCTCATGGTTTCTCCTATTAAACAAAGAAGGTAAAGTCATAAGTGAATTACAAACTAAATAGTAATCAACGAGGTAATATTACTTTACAGGGAATGGTTGTATGCATATGGAAGAACCTGTTCACAAATTTTAATTCAACCTCATCAGCTGCTCCAAATATGGACTTACGGAATAACCTGAAACAGCGGAGACATTGAAGGGAACCACAGGTTGGAGAATAAGAAATGACAAACACGTAACAATGCATACATAAAATTATGGACAACGGAATAGAATTAGTTGTAGTACATGCATAAGCCAACGCCAATAATTGATGTGCCATTTCCACAGCAGGTAGGCTGCTGTAATTTTGCTAAATCAGAACACTAGTACTAAAGTTACCTGTCATCCCATCGAGTAAGGCGGCAAGCTAGATGTGCTATGACTTCATGCACTGTTCTCGGTGCATTATAGCCTCCAGTTGAAAGAAGTTCCTAACCAAAGCAAAGGATTAACCTACCAGCCCTTCAGTTGCATGCACAAAAAAATAACACAGTAAGAAGTTCAAAGCCACTGAAAGGATCAGTCAAAGATGAACAACCTGAACTTCTGTGATACCCAACACATTTATACTTGACACGGGCCCCTTAATATGCAAAACAGTTACAAGGAAGTTTTGCGCTTGCCACGATCGAAGAACAATGGGGATATCATCCTCATCAACAAATGGATTCCCAATAGACTGTCCCAAAAGCTCAAATAGCAAACCCCCGGCAACCCTAACTGGGACCTGAAAAGAGGCATCAAAGCATGTTCAGAATCAACTCTTCAACAAAACCAGATTCCAAAAAAGTTTAAGCTGAAAGTCAGTCACTTTGTTCCACTCCTGCCAATGCAACAGGCTTTACAAACCAATAGTACTAATCACTTAGCAATTTCAGATATAACAAATGCAATGTACCTCGTATAGCAGGTGCTTCATCCGGTCACTGATCAGTCGACTTTCATCTCTCAAAGCTAACCTAACTGCAGGGTGAAGCCACTGGGCATTGTTGAGCCATGCTTCAACTGTGGGGTGGCCTGCAGAGACATGGCACCACCAAATGGGCCCTGCTGGACGCTCCCAATATGGAGCTGCTAAATCTGCAACAGTGAAGTCATCTTCACCATCCATCCCAAACTGCTGAGAGGCCCAACTAGCATTAGCTTGCACAGTTTGTACAATTTCCGAAATCCTATCCCACCCAATTGGAACCCAATGACCACCCTCAAACCTTTCCATATCCTGAACTTGGCCTGATTGCTGGCTCCTATCTTCCATTTGGGATGGAGAATCAGAAAATCCGTAAGAAGGAACACGCACCCTCTCTTGCTCACCATCTATTTGTTGTTTAGTCAGGTTTTTTGAACCAGGTTTTGAACTAATTATTTTCTTCCGGCTTCGGATAAACTCAAAAGCACAAATAAGCCCATTTTTCCAAAGGTCACTCCCAGTCCCAGGCATGGGATCTCTACTAGGACAAATTCTATGGCTATCCGGGTTCTTCGTGTTATTGCAATGGGAAGAACTGTTCTCCCCCACTCTACTGTTGTTGTGTTCCATCAATGCACAGCTAAACCATGGAAGTTGCAATTCTCAGAGACAGGATTAAGCTGCAATTCTTGATCACAGCTAAATACCGCAATGTTTAAAAAAATTATCAAAACCTGACTATAATTAAATTAGAATTTCAGACCATGGATTGCAGTTTGCACTCATAAATTGGCAAAAAATTCAAACTTTCCATCTCCGAGAGTACAAAAAGTTTACAGACACTTCAACCTTCAAGTTAACAAACAAAACAATAAAACAAAAGAAGTATCAATCAAACAAATAAACTCTACCCATATAAACAACCGAATAAGAACATGACCCAGGAAAAACAATTAAAAAACACCCAACAAATAAAAATTAAGTGGGATAGAGAGAAAATAGTTCCTGAAAATTTAGAGGGGGAGAAAAATGATGAATTTAAATGGTAAATTATGGGTTCTTGAACGAATAACAGAAGATTTATATTACTGTTAATTAGGAGGAAATGAAATGAGAGGAGGAGGAGGAGCTTACCCAGGAAAGAAGGCAGAGTGTTGAAAAACCTAAACTCCACCAAGGAAATGCCTTTGTTTGATTTATGCAGGAGAGAAAAACTTGAACTATAAGAAAAAAGGAGGGACGTGGAAAGGCTACGAACGTTGGTACAATTCGATGCTTCCCTTCATCCAAAAAAAAATTGCGATGCTTCCCTTCATCAAAAAAAAAAAAATGCGATGCTTCCCAGTGGCAGAGCCACTAAGGGGACACCAGAATGGTCTGTTCCCATCTGCCTTTAATTTCTTTCTTGGTACTACAGCAGATATTGCTGCTGCATATCAATTTAATACTCTTAAATTTAAGAGCGTTTTTAATTGAAACTTTTTTTATGTTTCAAGTCACGCCTTATTTTAATCTCTATCCCGCTGCAATGGAGCATTTACTTCCCCTCTTTATTCTATTAATTTTTCTTTGGTTTTAACTTATATTTTAAAAAAAATCTTGTAGTAATAAGATTGTCACTTAGTACTACGGTTTAATGGTATTTTCTTCATTTGTAAGTAAGAGGTTTTAATATCGATTCTCGTTAAAGACGAATTTGAACCATATTATTGCTAGCCCATTGTGAGACTAAATTCACCCCCTCCCCCTTCGTGTAAATGACATCGGTTTTTCAACAAAAAAAAAAAAAACCCCATAAAACCCCTTCCAAATGCCTTGTAACGTTTTCTTCAAGGAAAATATTTTGTGAAAATTTTAAAAAAAAATTGCATTTTTAATTAAAAAAAACATGGGTTTTCAGGCGGGCTTGGTGCACACAAAACGAGGCAGGACCCGTCGTATGAATCGGGGCGGGGTCGGGGACGCAAAAAAATGGCAGGCTTTTGGTGTCATATCCCGGCCTGGGGCGGATCACTTCCCGAGCCCGCTCCACCACCGTAGCACGATATTGTCCGCTTTGGGCTTACCATTCCCTCACGGTTTTGTTTTTGGGAACTCACGAGCAACTTCCCAGTGGGTCACCCATCATGGGATTGCTCTAACCCCCTTCTCGCTTAACTTCGGAGTTCCTACAGAACCCGAAGCCAGTGAGCTCCCAAAAAGTCTCGTGCTATGTAAGGATAGGAATATACATTTAAGGATCACTCCCTTGGGCGATGTAGGATGTCACAATCCACCCCCTTAAGGGCCCGACGTCCTCGTCGGCACACCACGGCCAGGGTTAGGCTCTGATACCAAATTGTCACATTCCGACCCGGGGCGGATCACTTTGCGAGCCCGCTCCACCACCGTAGTACGATATTGTCCACTTTGGGCTTACCATTCCCTCACGGTTTTGTTTTTGGGAACTCACCGTAGCACGATATTGTCCGCTTTAGGCTTACCATTCCCTCACAGTTTTGTTTTTGGGAACTCACGAGCAACTTCTCAGTGGGTCACCCATCATGGGATTGCTCTAGCCCCCTTCTCGCTTAACTTCGGAGTTCCCATGGAACCTGAAGCCAGTGAGCTCCTAAAAGGCCTCGCATTAGGTAGAGATGAGAAAATATATATAAGGATCACTCCCCTGGGCGATGTGGGATGTCACATTTGGCACGCAAAACAAGACAAACTCCATGCACGCAAAGTGAGGCACGCAAAACATGACGGACTCAGCGCAAGCAGAACGAGTCGAACCCAGACGCACGAAAAATGAGGCAGGATACGTTGCGTAAATTGTGACATGCAAAACGAGAGGCAGGCTGGTGCACGGATGTATGGCAGAATCGGCATAAGTAAAACGACGCAAGCCCGAGTGCCGAAAATGAGGCAGGCTCGATGCATAGGTCAACCATTGTTGCCCACACAAAGCATTGGTCTCAAGGGTGGAGCATATAGCTGGTATCTATGTGGGGTGGGGTTTAGTTTTAATCACACCGGTTAACCATTGTTGCCCATACGAATGACTGGTGCCAGTAGTAGGGCATTTATAGGTGGTAAAATTTAGTTTAAATCCCACGGGTCAACCATTGTTGTCCACACTTGAAAACAAGGATATAAATATAAATCTAAATGTATTTGAATCTAAATAAAGTAATGTAGAAGAAAAAAAAATCAATGAAAAAAGAAAAACGCTGAAAATAAATAAATAAAATATAAAATGATAAAATCGGTACTTTGGTACTGATTGTCTACAGGAACAGTTGCTAAAAAGATAGCGACTACTCCTCACACTAGTTGCTAAACAGATAGCGACTACTCCTCACACTAGTTGCTAGCATCATACCGATCATTTTTTTTCTTTTATTTCTCTTTCTATAACAAGAAGCTATCATATTCATATTTTTCAAAATATATTTTTCCTTGCAAAAATATGTTATAATTCATATTTGAACACTTATAATCAACGATTTAAAATCTAAATTCAAAGATATTTGAATTTTTTTTTATTTCTAGTCATTTTTCTTTTATTTCTCTTAACATAACAACAGACAATCGTATTCATGTTCTTCAAATTTTTCATGCGAGATCTATTATAATTCATATTTAAACACTTGTAATCAATGATTTAAAACTAAAATTTAAAAATATGAATTAATAGTGGTTACTCACATAAAGTAAATAAATTGGAATAGGGAAAGGTCGGTATCACACTACCGGTCATCGCCTAGTCGTACTTAAACCATTGTTCAATCTATTTATTTTCACCTTCGCCTCACCGTCAAGCTTTGAGAATTAAGGTAAAACTTTGCATTGAGATTCTTGAGGGTAGAAACCCATTTGACAATGTTTTGGGCCTCATTAATAATATTTTTCATTTATTTTTTTTTAGTTTTCGGCTTAAATGTTGTACTAAAGATACATTTCCTACTCAGTAAATCATAAATCCGCTTCCGAATGCCTTATAAAGATTTCCTTAATGCTCACAAAAAATATTTCTCCAAAATAAAACGTTTGTATTTTTTATAAAAAAAAGGTGGGTGTTAAACTCACGGTTTTTAGGCGGTTTTGAAAATTCGTACATAAATCATTGTTCAATCTATTTATTTTCACATTCACCTTACCATGAAGTTTTGAGAATTAAGGTAAGACTATCCATAGAGATTCTTGAGAGTAGAACCCCATATGCCAATGTCTTAGGCGTCACTACTATATTTTTCATTTTTTTTTTTAGTTTTGGCTTAAATATTCTACTAAATATACATTTGTTGCTTAATAAACCATAAATCCACTTCTAAATGCATTATAAAGGTTTCCTTAATGCTCACGGAAAATATTTCGTGAAAATAAAAAGTTTTGCATATTTTACAAAAAAACATGGGTTAACGGCTATTTGAAAGACGCGTAATAAAGTGAAGTTTGAAAGTAAGCCTATTTCCTTTTCACACCTTTGTGGTTCTACTTTGGTATGGATTAGGCAGGTTGGAGTTTTCACTCCTGGTCATGTATGTCATATTTTGGATAAGCAACATTTAGTCTCTCTTGAATCTCAGCTGATTCCTGTAAAGCTCATTCTATAATTCATGTTTTTTGCCTCCCCTTTTCATTTCCTTGGGTCAAAGTGAATACGGATGGCCTTGCTAAAGGTATGCGGCTTGTGGTGGGGTTTTTCAAGATTCCACGGGTTATTTTCTTGGTGGTTTGTCCCTGAGTTTGTGGCATCATACTTCTTTCTATGCAAAGCTTCATGATGTCATCCTTTATTTGGAGTTGGCTCATGCATGATTGGCAAACTTTATGGGGGTGAAAGTGACTCTTCTACTGTGATATTTTGTTTTGCTTCTGGTCGTTCCGGACTCGTTGGAAAAATTGTATTTCTCTTTTACAACACATGGTTTTTCATTGCTTTCATACATTTCGAGAAGGGAATGAAACTGCTGACAAATTAGCTAATTGAGAACTTTTCTTGTCTTCACTTGTTTGGCATGCTTGCTCCTCCTATAGAGATTCTTCATTTTCAAATTTATTGGGATGCATGCCTACAAATTTGTCTCCCCTTCTTGATCCAAAAAAAAAAAAAAAAAACGATGCTTCCCAGTGGTAGAGCCACTAAGGGGACACCAGAATGGTCTGTTCCCATCTGCCTTTATTTTCTTTCTTGGTACTATAGCAGATGTTGCTGCTGCATATCAATTTAATACTCTTAAATTTAAGAGCGTTTTTAATTCAAACTCTTTTTATGTTTTAGGTCATGCCTTATTTTTCTCTCTATCCCTCTCTGCCATGGAGCATTTACTTCCCCTCTTTATTAACTTTTCTTTGGCTTTAACTTATATTTAAAAAAAATAATCATGTAGTAATAAGATTGTCACTTAGTACTACGGTCTAATGGTATTTTCTTCATTTGTAAGTGAAAGGTTTTAGTTTCGATTCTCGTTAAAGGCGAATTATAACGTTTTCTTCACAGAAAATATTTGTGAAAATTAAAAAAAATTGCATTTTAATTAAAAAAAAACATGGGTTTTCAGGTGGGCTTGTCGAACACAAAACAAGGCAGGACCCGTCGTATGAAGCGGGGCGGGGTCGGGGATGCAAAATCATGGCAAGCTTTTGGCACACAAAACAAGACGAACTCCAGGCACGAAAAGTTAGGCATGCAAAACATGACGGACTCAGCGCAAGCAGAACGAGTCGAACCCAGACGCATGAAAAACGAGGCATGCAAAAACGAGGCAGGATACGTTGCGCAAACTGTGACACACAAAACGAGAGGTGGGCTGGTGCACAGAAGTATGGCAAAATTAGCACAAGTAAAACAATGCAAGCCCGAGCGCCGAAAATAAGGAGGGCTCGATGCATAGGTCAACCATTGTTGCCCACACGAAGCATTGGTCTCAAGGGTGGAGCATATAAGCTGCTATCTGTATGGGGTGGGGTTTAGTTTTAATCACACAGGTTAACCATTATTGCCCATACGAACGATTGATGACAGGAATAGGGCATTTATAGGTGGTAAAATTTAGTTTTAATCCCACGGGTCGACCATTGTTGTCCACATAAATATAAATCTAAATGTATTTGAATCTAAATAAAGTAAAGTAGAAGAAAAAAATTCAATGAAAAAAGAAAAACGCAGAAAATAAATAAATAAAATAGAAAATGATACAATCGGTACTTTGATACTGATTATCTGCACGAAGAGTTGCTAAAAATGTAGCGACTACTCCTCACACTAGTTGCTAGCATCGTACCGATCCTTTTTTTCAATTTTTTTTTCTGCATCTTTTTTTTCTTTTATTTCTCTTACTATAACAACAAACTATCATATTCATGTTTTTCAAAATATATTTTTCCTTGCAAAAATATGTTATAATTCATATTTGAACACTTATAATCAACAATTTAAAACCTAAATTCAAAGATATTTGAATTTTTTTTTATTTCTATTAATTTCTCTTAACATAACAACAGACAATCATATTCATGTTCTTCAAATTTTTCGTGCGAGATCTATTATAATTTGTATTTAAACACTTGTAATCAATGATTTAAAACCTAAATTTTAAAAATATGAATTAATAGTAGTTACTAACATGAAATAAATAAATTGGAATAGAGAAAGGTCGGTACCACGCTACCGGTCATCACCTAGTTGTACTTAAACTATCGTTCAATCTATTTATTTTCACCTTCGCCTCACCGTCAAGTTTTGAGAATTAAGGTAAAACTTTGCATTAAAATTCTTGAGGGTAGAAACCCATTTGACAACGTTTTGGGCCTCATTAATAATATTTTTCATTTATTTTTTTTAGTTTTCAGCTTAAATGTTGTACTAAAGATACATTTGTTGCTCAATAAATTATAAATCCACTTCCGAATGCCTTATAAAGATTTCCTTAATGCTCACAAAAAATATTTCTCCAAAATAAAACGTTTGTATTTTTTATAAAAAAAACATGGGTGTTAAACTCACGGTTTTTAGGTGGTTTTGAAAATTCGTACATAAATCATTGTTCAATCTATTTATTTTCACATTTGTCTTACTATGAAGTTTTGAGAATTAAGGTAAGACTTTCCATAGAGATTCTTGAGAGTAGAACCCCATATGCCAATGTTTTAGGCGTCACTACTATTTTTCACTTTTTTTTTAGTTTTGGCTTAAATATTCTACTAAATATACATTTATTGCTTAATAAACCATAAATCCACTTCTAAATGCATTATAAAGGTTTCCTTAATGCTCACGGAAAATGTTTCGTGAAAATAAAAAGTTTTGCATATTTTACCAAAAAACATGGGTTAACGGCTATTTGAAAGACGCGTAATAAAGTGAAGTTGGAAAGTAAGCCTGCTTCCTTTTCACACTTTTGTGATTCTACTTTGGTATGGATTAGGCAGGTTGGAGTTTTCACTCATGATCATGTATGTGATATTTTGGATAAGCAACCTTTAGTCTCTCTTGAATCTCAGCTGAGTCCTGTAAAGCTCATTCTATAATTCATGTTCTTTTGCCTCCCCTTTTCATTTCCTTGGGTCAAAGTGAATACAGATGGCATTGCTAAAGGTATGCAGTTTGTCGTGGAGTTTTTCGAGATTCCACGGGTTATTTTCTTGGTGGTTTGTCCCTAAGTTTGTGGCATCATACTTCTTTCTATGTGAAGCTTCATGATGTCATCCTTTATGTGGAGTTGGCTCATGCATGATTGGCAAACTTTATGGGGGTGAAAGTGACTCTTCTACTGTGATATTTTATTTTGCTTCTGGTCGTTCTGAACTCGTTGGAAAAACTGTATTTCTCTTTTACAACACATGGTTTTTCATTGCTTTCATACATTTCGAGAAGGGAATGAAATTGCTGACAAATTAGCTAATTGAGAACTTTTCTTGTCTTCACTTGTTTGGCATGCTTGCTCCTCCTATAGAGATTCTTAATTTTCGAATTTCTTGGGATGCATGCCTACAAATTTGTCTCCCCTTCCTGATGTGTGATTTTCATTTTTACCTAATTCTTTTGATTTTCTTTGTGTTTTGCATCTTGTCTTGTAGGTTCTTACCTTTTAAGTTGTATTTTAGAGGAGTTCGATCCTATGTCTCTCTTTCCTATTCAAGAGATGTAAGGTTTATGCTCTCTTTCCATGTATTTTATTTTTCTTACTTCAAGAGAATTGACGACTTTTTTTCTTTTCATATCAATAAAAACGCCCAAGTTCTAAAACAAAACTACACAAAAGATGAATGCATACGTTTAGCTTAACAACTTTAATGCATATGTTTCATTGGGAGGAAAACCATCTTTACTCTACTAAGATAAAAACAAACATGAAACATCCGAACAAGAAAACACAAGAGAAAAGGAAACGAAAAAGGGCGTAGTAAAATATCCACTAATCCAAATTAGCACACTTGTTTTTACCTAAGGTTAAACGTGATGAGCAAGAAAACAATATCTAGAATACAATCTCTCCCGTGGCACAGGCACAGGGCAGCAACGAAGCCAAGGTCTCTTATGACCAAACAATGGTACACGATGACGATTATTACGACCGCAGTGAATGCCTCCGATTGGACACTTCCAAACTCACTACAAGACCCCGAAAAAACCTGAGGAGAGGGAGGGAGGTGACTGAGAATTAGTAGCTATTCTGCCATAAATGCTGTTGCGACTGCTTCGAGGGTTGGCCGCCTTGTGAGCCGCCCAGGGATGCGTCCCTTGAACTTTGCTGCTGCTGGTGCTCTAGGGACATCCCGGATTGAGAGTGGTAAAAGTTGGGGTAACCGAGAGCTCCAGCATATTGCTGTGAAGGTGGTGGTTGCTGAGCTTGCCGGAACCCTGTGTGCTGCTGGTTTTGCCCCTGGAAGCTGTAATAGTTGCTGGCTGGAACAGCGGACATTGCTCGGGAACCAGGTCCATGAACCCACATTCCCGAGTTATCATTTTGTTGCTGAAAAAAAATAGAATAAGAAGAATGAGTTTTACTGATTGCAGAAAAGCAGTTGTTTGCTTGAGCATATGCTGTTAATGAACAAAACGATAAACTTTTACTGAGATGATAAATTACCTGTTGAAGTGAGATCAAATGGCTATTGTCCTTGAACTGAGAGTTTACAACATCGTCATAGCCAATCGTTGTGCCTGTAGGTGCCGAGGATGGATTCAAGGGAAAGTTTCCACCAGGAATGCTGGCTGAACTACTGAACCCATAACCAGGCGGAATATTAGCGGACTGAGGCAAACTGCTAGCAGAGACACTATTTTTATACTGTGGGAGAACTGCAGCAAGAGACTGATGGTATGTGCTGTTACCAGCAAATTGTTGCTGGAAAGCTGACGGCATATATGTGTAGCTTTGAGGCAGGAAAGGATAACCGATCATGTTTGAAAAATGCCCCAGTGGAAGAGTAGGTTGAGAATAAGGGTGCATTGCAAGGTGTTGTGGAAGAGCTGGTCCAGTCGCAACATTAGCACCAGGCAGGGTCTGTGCAGTAGGCTGAGCTGCAGAAATACCACCTGCTCTCAATGCCTGTATATACACAACAAACAAATTTGAACAAAATTTGCGATCTCTAATATTTCCGGATTGATCAGAGCAGTAGAGAAATAAGTTGACCAAAAAACACTCAAAACAAGAACCAATTTCGTTATCTTGACTTGTCCTCCATAACAATCAATTCTAAGAAGATCATTTCCATAGGATTAGAACATACACACGATACAAAAAGCACAGGCAACTAACTCATTAGTGGCAATCATAAGATGGTAAATGCTTAAGGTAATTCTATCAAAGTCAAACCAATGTAGATGTTCAGTCCGACAAGAAATATGTAATTAGAAGGGTTAAGTAGTGAGTCTTTTCCTTAAGAAACTAAGAAACATAACTTTAGCACAATAATGATGAGCTAGCAGAAGACAACTGATTTCACCAATAATCCATGGCCTCTATAGAACAGAATGAATACAATGCAAATTGCTGCCAACTTAAACTAGTTTGACTATGTTACATTAAGTTCCTTGGATTTAAGCATAAATCTCGGTCAACAAGAATGTGTCTCTATCTGCATGTATTTCTTTTTCTTTGCAAACATAAGAAACTTACGTCCACAAAAGTTGTTGTAAAAATGTTTAATATTTTTATGTCAGTCAAGCTATCAACTAAAAGAATAATTGATAAGTTTAATACAAAATAGAAAGGAACCTCTGTCATGGAGATGGTGGGACCGCTTATAGAAGAAGCCGCATTGCCATAATTTGTGGCCATAGATTGGGTCATGGGGAACGCCGAGTATGGAAAATCCTCCCTTGCAGCTTGAGCACTCGAAGCCAACAGAGTGCTGGGCAATGAATTTGTATATGCCTGCTTCGAAGAAAATACGAGAAATGAGATTCAACTAATAGTAACAATCAAGATTTGCAATTGCAATATACAACCATATCGCTATAAAACAAACACACATCAACAGAACCGAATGATCTTCAGTATGATCAAACTAAAGGTTAAGCTTCATCTCATGCTCCCTTGTTTTCCCAGTTTAACTTTTCCAATGTTCAGCGTACATGTAATGTATATAATGATGTGAACATACAGACACACACACACTTGGAACACTTGGAAATTAAAAAAAAAAAGCACTAGCATTACATGTGATGTATATAATGATGTGAATCTAAAGACTCCAATGCAGTGGATCTAAAGGCTCCAAACATGTAAGATCTCCAGGTCCAATGATGTTCACATTCCAACCAATTAGTAATACATTGCTCAAACCAGAACCAATTATTATGTGGGGACTGCAATATTACCACAAAACCATTAACACGACAAATAATAAAGACAACATCATAGTTTATCGCCTTACCATCACATTCGAAAAAGGAGCCATATTCTGCATCTGCGAGCTTGTCTGTTGGTGAGAAAATGTCGCATCCAATTGTTGGGAGTTCTCGTATGCAAATCCAGGTGCAGAAGGGAACACATATTGATTCCCTTGACCAGCTTCATGGGTTTCTTGTTTCAATATCTCTGCTTGTGAAACTGAAGGAGATTCATAATCTCCAGCACTGGCTACCGTTCTATGAACTAGATTTTCATCGGAGGCATTCATGAGATGCTCATCTCCATAATACTCAGGACTTCTACAGAAAAATATCTCTTAAGATGGTGCTAAACATCCAACAATAAAACCAAGGGCAATATTATCACAAGGACATACCTTGCATCTGAATGTGCAATTGCAGAAACATCTACAGCCCCAGATGTGTCTTCAAAGTTACTCTTTTGTGGCTCAGATGCAAATGATTCGGAGCTAGGAAGAGCAGGATCAGGGCCAGATCGGAAACTTCCAAAGCTCAAGTTCAAGACATCTGGAGTATGAAGCTGAAGGTGATTAGGAATGACCACAGGAGGTTTGTCTTCTTCAGGAGCTACTCCCCCATCATCGTTCTGTAAATTAAGTTGCTGCAAGTTTGCAGCCACTGATGACACATCTTCAGCTGGGAAAAAAAATGGAAAACATAATTTCTTAAAAAACAGCATTGAGCATTCTGGAATTCATTAAAGTTTGAGTTAGCAACTTCGCTATCTAGAGAAAAAAAAAATTGTTAAAAGTTATGGAAAAGCAAAGAACTGTTCAGGTCAACATCCTACCAAATTAGAGTATTTAGCTTTTTTTTTTTTGCTGTTTCAAGATACTAACTTCAGAACACATGTTGCACCTGAGTTTTCAGTTACAAACAACCCCTTTAAGTATTCCTTCCGGAATATAATAAACCTTCATTACAATATTTCCAATCTTTATGCAATGTTCATATTGAAATATATAGTGGAGCTTTGAGAAAAATATAGGTCAGAAAGAACAGAGGAAAAAAACATTGCAGGACAAACTAAAAAAATAAGCCATCATGGTTACCTTCATTATCCTCGAAAGCATGCCTCTGTGGTTGGAAGGAATTTATGTCTTCATACAAGTTATTATCAAAAGCAGATGCACCTCCGGAATTATCTTCTTGTATATGTCTACCGGATACAGAAGTAGGCTCATTATGGCTTGGAAGTGCCTCAACAGAATCATCTTCTTCCACCTCGACCTCATCTAGCTGGGCTCTTATATGTTGACTAGTTCTATCGATGGGCAAGTTAGATGAATCAGCATACAGCTCAGAGTTTGTGGGTGCTCCAAGAACAGAGGACATGCTAACAGAAGGTGGATCAATCAAGGGCCACTCATCATTGGTTGCTGACAACTTTGGAACTTGATCTTGTGGTGAATGCAAATTGTGATGCAGTGATGCTGCAGGTGCCCCATCATGATGATTACCACTATGATTGTGGGGGTTTGGCACAGTGGAAGCCTTGGCTTGCGGCCTGCCCATCTTAACAATGTCGGCCATGGAAACTTGACCCGGAACCCCAACCCATGCAGACTGATATCCTGCAGAAGGCTGTGAGGATGACAATATTCCATCGTCTGTGTTTAGTGTTGGGATTTTATTTTCACTCCCCACAGAATCGCTGCAACAGATTTTACAAATAGATGAGCAACACTATCAAGTATGTATCATACCCATGTTTTAACATGAATGGCAATCTATACCACCCCAAGAGCTATCAATGTAATAAAAAAAATGACCAGCAAGAGAAAACTTCTACAGATATACAGACATGCAAACAAACCACGTAAGATTTATGTAGAGCATGTTTTCAAATTCAAGTTTTAAAAAGAGAACAAAAGAACATGAATAAGCAGATGAGGGTTACCTATAACTTTCTTAAAATTAATAATTATATTGTTTAGTCGCATTTTATGCTCTAAATCAGAGAAAGAAAAGAAACAAAGAACTGTATCAGTTTGAGGTTTAATATTTATAACCTGTAGGATGTAGGTCGTCGACCTGTGTTATGTCCCGCCATGCCGGATGCAGAACCTGGAATAGCATGTGTTCCATTTTCCTTCTTGTATGCAGGCTTACCATGCGAAAAACCAGAATCTGAGAGAAAGAGAAACAGAAAGGTGAGACTAAGTTTTTACGTTCGGCAGAAATTTGCAAACTATGTAAACACAGTATTATCCAACTTTAATTGCTCTGGTCCACCACATACCATTAGAGCTATAGTGGTTTGATCCGCCACGTGCAGAATAACGGTCACCACCTCTAGCACCATAACTTGAAGTGTTATTCGCCCCACGGGACCTGGAGTCCATCGGTTCCTTACCCTGAAGAAAAATATGAGAGAGTGTGTGTGTGTGTGTGTGTGTTACGTTAAAAAGGGATACAAAAACCATGCCAACTACCTTAAACACAAGAAAATCATAAGACTAAATCGTATTACTAACCAAAGCAAACCCCTTATCAATGTATGGGAAAAGATAAGTATATTTGTTATTTAGCAGAGAAAGAGCAGAATAACTCAAATATAGAGCAAAATAAAATATACAAAAAGGAGTACACCCTGAAACAGATATCTAACGATTTGCCCATACAATCAATGTTTCAAATATATACTGTAAGAAGATAACATAACATATTATCAGAACATAAACCATGAAGAGAGCAAGGATGGGAGGTAAATGACAAAACATGAACTTGAAATTATGCAAATGACACGCACGCACCTCTTTTTTCTTTTCTCGTTTGCTCCTCACTTCATGAAAAGGATCTGCACAAGTTATAAGCTTTACACTACAAGTAGTTACAACAAAAACATATATCTTTACGGAATCACATTCATATAAGCACTAAGACCTATAGAGACTCAACCTACAAAACAAAAAATTACAGAAAAGAGATCATATTTCAACTTTCAACCGCGGTTTTACCAACCAAGCTTCACAAGTAGCATGCTTAAAGAACAACATTAAAGTTTTAATTAAAAAACACTTAAGAAATTCATTGATTTCACTTCTTCCAAAGTATGATTGAACGAATGAGTGTGAGTGAGAGAGAGAGAGAGAGATAGGAACCTAGAAACTAAATACAGAAACAAAAACTCAAAAGTGGGAAATATCCCAGCAAATCATGGAATATATCTTTTTGAAAAATTATAGACCAAATAGTAGGGAAAGCACAAAACTTGATAAACCAAATGAACAATTTGATTCAACCCAATAAATATTTTCCCTTAATAATCCAGAAACCCACTGGACTGTCTCTAATACAGTAATACTACAGCTATGCCTCAGTCCAATTCTAATTTTCTGATTAGCCCTAAAAAAGGAAAAAAAAACCCAAATAGTCAAATTTAAAAATTAGAAAAATAAATTTGGAAAGAGTAAAGCTTTTAGAGAGAGAGAGGGAGAGAGAGATTGGGGGAGGACCTTGGGCGAGGAGGCGATTAACGGCTTCGTTAGGGTCCATGTTACAGTCTTTAAGCATAACGTAGATCTCCTGCTCAGTGCAGTTATTCACAATCTCCTTCAAGCTCTGTACCATCTTCCGAGATCCCGCCGGTATGCCGGAAATCCCAGTATTGCCCTTGCCATTGCTGGCCACGCCTCCGCCGCCTCTCCCGCTCATTCTCTCTCTCTCTCTCTCTCTCTCCCTCTGTGAGAAAACCCTTATTAGATCTGAGACTGCCGATATGGCGTCGTGTTGGGTTTATAGCTGTTCGTCTCTCTCTCTGTGTTCCGCCGCTGCTGCCAAACAGAACGAAGAAGGAAGAAGGAAGAAGAAGAAGAAGATGAAGATAAATATCCAAAGTCTCTCTCTCTCTCTGTCTCGCACCGAAAACCCTCCCTTTCGCTCTTTCCTTTTTCTTTCCTCTGTGAGTGTGCAATTTTTTTTTATATTATTATTATTATTATATTATTCGCAAATTTAAGGGTTTGATTCTATTAGGAATTTAATGACTTTGATTGGGTTGTAAATTCATGTTGATTAGCAGAATTTTATAAACCGTACGTAGAGGGTGTATTCAATTGAGATTTTGAGAAATTTTAAATTTTTTAATGAATTTAGGGGTATTCAATCATGATTTTAAATATTTTTCTGAAATTCAAGGTGTATTCAATTAAAATTTTAATATAGTTATTAGAATCCTTAGAAATCTGGATGTATTCAATTAGGATTTTAAAGAAGTTTATAACATTTCAGGTGTATTCAATTAGAAATTGATTTTAAAAAATTTGAGAAAGTTAAGGTAGGGGTGGGCAAATGGGCCCTGAGCCCGCAGGTAGGGGCTAGTGTTAGCGGTTTGAGGCGGGTACGGGACGGGTCCTAATTTTAAAAAAGAGAAATGGGGCGGGGCAGGCTTTTGAAATTTTAGGTTAGGGCTGGTTCCAAAAATAAAGAAAAACAGGTACCCAGACCGGGCCGTTTGCAAAAATACCCCTGTGTTGGGTACTGTTATTGTCTTCCAGGCCCATTTATTTTTGTTCCTCCTCTTGGACCGTGACATTTTTCACTCTCCAGAACACTCCACACACACACACACACACACACCCAACTTCCCCAATCTCTAGAACGTTCTCCCTTATTCCTCTGCTTTGTTTCTTTTCCCCTCATCTTTGCAACTCTTCATCTCGGAGCACAGACACACCACACCCACACCCACACCCCATTGAAGGACAGGTTGGGGTTCAACCGAATCTTCCCGTTTGAGTCGTCCATCTGTAGTGGGGAGTGGTGGAGAAAACTGAGAAGGCGCACAACATGGTCAACTCAAGCTTTCTCTTTTCGGCGAGGAAGTTGGATCTGTGCAGCCTGTGCTCCGGCGGCGTTTTCTCCATTTTTCTTTTGTTGCCAAACGCTCAGATGGGGTTTCTATAGAACACCTGGTTTCTGTAGTGGATTACAATATGACCCATGCATTTTTATTGTTTCAGATATTTAGATTTGTAGGATCTCATCGCTGTTGTGTATAGATACTCATAAATATGTTGATATGCTATATGATGCGTGAATGATTGCTTTGATTTTGTTTGTTTCTTTATCATATTTGCAATGCTATTGTGATACATCTTCTCACAGTTATTGTTTGTTTGTTATTTTGCAGAAAATCGAGCAAGAGAAGCTGGATAAGATACTAAAAATTAGAAGAAAAAAAAAAGAAAAAAGATACCCGTTGGACCCGTAGGAACTGGCCCGTTTTATACAGGCCGAGTTAGGTTTGGTTCTTAGTTTGAAAATAGTAAGATCCGTCCTGGTCCGGCTCGTGCCCACCCCTAAGTTGAGGAATTAGAGGGAATTGGACATATTTCGTACTGTATTTTAAGCATCCACAAATCTCGCCTCTTTCCATGAGATTTCGAGGGAATTAAATCAAAATTTTATATAGAATATCTACAAATCAATTAAACTCCATAAAAATCCATGGATTTATAAATCCATTAAAATCTCTTAAATTCTCAATTGAATTCACCCCCATAAATTTTGAGTGAAATTATTTGAAATCGTATTCGATTGAAATTTTGAAGGATTTTTGTTGATTTGCAAGATATTAATTTTGATAGAGTTTAATGATTTCTAGAAATTTTACGTAAAATTTTGCATGACTCAAATATTTATGGAGAAATATGATTTGATAATGCTTAAAATAAACTACGAAATCCCTTAGAATCCCCAACTTTTTAAAATTCTTCAAACTATCATTTCTAATTGAGCACGACTAAAGTTGTAGAGAATCACTTCAAATCTTGATTAAATACTCCTGAATTTGTAAAAAGAACTAAAATCTTTCAAAATTTTAATTGAATACACCCTCCTTAAAGAAAATGTGTAATTTTTTAAAACCTAAAAATGCTATTAAATCCATCCAAATTCATTAAAATCCTTCACATTTTAAAATACTTTAAAATTAAATTCTAATTGAATACATAGAGAATCTTGTAAACTACTTTAGAATTCAAAATCAATACACTCACGTTCTATAGAGTTTTATAAATTTTTTAAAATTGAAAAGCCATAGATTTCTATGAACTTATTTAAAATATTGATTGAACACGTAATAGTTTATGCTCTTTTAAAATCATTTAAGCTCTTAATTGAAATTGTTTTCCCTTCAAAACCCACTGAGCCACTGCGATTGTGTTTTAATTTTTAAAAATAATGTTTTCTTTTATAAACCCCACTACTAAAACAAATTTCAAATTAAAAAAATCTTTTATTTTTATTTTTTATAGATTATAAATATATTTTTGATATAAATAATCTGACTTTTTGTTAATTGGCATCAACATATTTTTGTCTCATATAATAATTTATTACTATAATGTCAAATTATCTTACAAAATAATATGATTCTAAAAATTATTAGATGGTTTTTTTTTTTTTTTTTGGTTTTGAAACTATTAAATGGTTCACACACAAGTTATGTGTATTGAATAGTGGTAAGGGTTTTTATCACAAATGATCTCTGAAATTGACTGTTACTGTCAAGATGGTCTTTGAAATTGAAAATCAATCAATGTAGTTTCTGAAAATAGGTGTTGCAAATCAATGTGGTCTTTCTGTCACAATTCTATTACAAATTCTGTTAAGTGTTGATGTGGCACATAAATGGGTCCCATAAGTCATTTTTTCTCACAAATGATCCTTAAAATTGACCCACGACATCAAAATGATCCCTGAAATTAAAAATTGATCAATGTAGTCCATCAAGTAAGTGTCTCAAATCAACGTAGTCATTCTGTCACATATCTATCAAAAATTCTGTTATATGCTGATATGACACATAAATGGGTTACAGAAGTCTAATTGAATTAAAAAAATACAAATAGGCTTAATAATTTAATAGTTAATAAAAAAAATTGTCAACCCAAAAACTCAATCTTGCAATCACCTTCGATCCCAGTCCATATTTATCTACCTCATTCACTCTTTATTCTCTAAAAAAAAAAAAAATTATCAATACACCTATCTTTACACACTTCGACACCTTTCACTGAATTGAACCTGGATCAAGATCACCTTTGATGATGGCTTGGCCCATTGGCAACGACTACTGGGACATCACTGTTAACATTTAGTGACACACCCCGACCCAGAAAGTCCACTTGGACCCTGAATCGAGCTGTGCTGGCCGACACCTGGATGGTGACGAAGCCATAAAATGTGATAGTGTATAAAAAGTGAATAAATTTGAATCTAAAAGTGTCTAAGTACCAGAGTGCGCAACGAGTGGGAGCGAACCCATTTCACGCGCGATTTCAGAGCATAAGTAAGGTACAGTAGTGTGGGTAAGAATCATACCCTCAGAAATATCCAACAATACTAAGATTCGCCACAGATTCTTGTCGATACAAACTCAGCAACTAAAACCTGGAGGGCACCAAACAGAAGGTGTGAGTAAGCAATAAAACCAAGCTTCCCAAAGTTATTACCTCTCTAAAAGTAATGCCCCTAAATGTAAAACCCGTATCGTTTTCCATAAGACAGTACAACATATATGCATATATCCAAACCATACTCAGAAATGACTAAAACCAAGGTTTGCCATCAACTTCACCATACATTAATAAGTAGGCCAAATGAACTAAATCAATACAAGATGATATATCAGTCAGAGTCATCTAAAATGACATGTACAGCTTATCCATATCTCATCAATCATGGCTAGCATATAAGTCGGAGTCACCTATAGTGACCTGTGCGACTTATCCATATCTCATCAATCCTGGCTAGCATATAAGTCGGAGTCACCTATAGTGACCTGTACGACTTATCCATATCTCATCAATCCTGGCTAGTATATAAGTCGGAGTCACCTATAGTGACCTGTACGACTTATCCATATCTCATCAATCCTGGCTAGCATATAAGTCGGAGTCACCTATAGTGACCTGTACGACTTATCCATATCTCATCAATCCTGGCTAGCCAATAGCTCAATAAGTATACCTGCACACGAGTCGGAACCACCTCAAGTGGTCTGTACGACAGGACTGGGTGTAAATAAGTGCTACGATCACGTGAAGACTGGGCGAATAATCGCGGGTCACCTACGAGTCGGAACCACCTAAAGTGGTCTGTACGACAGGACTGTGCACCTACCTTGAATCCAAGGTGAGCGTAAGGTGCGGGAGGTGAACATCACGTGAAGGACTGTGCCCTGGCCACGGGCGAGAGCACTAACACCGGGGTGCAGGTTTATGAGCTATGTTATATCTCAACACAATCGTACTCACTACCATCACTAACATCAACATGTACTCACCTGAAGCTTACCTGGGTGTCCAGCGTCCACCTTTGCACTTGAAAGCATTCCCAATAATTATATGCAAGTATAATACATATGGATATACCATGATGCAATCTAACACTCAACCATGTTGTAGCATTTTCAATTATAAACTATATAGTGTGAAATGTACAATCAATAACGTTCTACTCCCGAACTACTTATTTTCAAGGATAATTATCCATAATAACCCAATTAACACTAATTAACTAACTAATTCACAAAACTAAAACTTGTCTTTATCAATTTCCTTCGCATTACTCAATTTCCCAAACAAGGCTTTTGTCTCAAATATTTTATGGCTGCATCTAACGTCTCGTTAGACTGCCTACGTACCCTAAACAGGGATCAAACCATTCGTAGTTCATAATACTTCAAGCATTCACAATAATTATATATGAAAGTAATATGCCTAATCAATTTAAAAGTGCCGATAGAACTCTCAACAATATGTACGATAAAAAGGAAAAGATCCACTCACCAGGAGTCCACGCTATGATTCTCTAGCGCACGCATCGAGACGTCCTGAATGATTGGTCCCTGTGACCAATTATCAAATCACATCTCAGAACTCTTATCCGTAGAATATGTAATTCACATAAAACACAACCTCAACGACATTCTAAAATAGTTTGAGACCCATTGACCACAAGGCAACCGTCGATCTTTGATCGACGGTAGGATTTACAACCCTGTATAACTTGACCCGGAAGATCCGCATATCAGATTTCCAATCCGCAATTCCTAACGATCCACAATATGTTTCTACAATAACATATTAAAATTTCATTACGATCCAACGGTCGGATCTCCGCCACTTACCTAAAACAAGTGGCCGTGAACATTTATTTTACTAACTTACAAATCCAATTCAGGAAGATCCGTAAGTTGGATTCCCGATCCATAAATTCCTATGATCTTTAAATATTACGTATTATAATGTATCCAATTTTGGTGACGATCCAACGGTCGGATCGTCGATTCACATTTTTATCAAGTAACGTATCGTAACAAATTTAGGTTCCAATGATCAACCTACGTCATTCAAATAACGAAACTGAATTCAAGACATTCGACATAGCCTAAAAATAGCATTGGCGGCCCACTGGCCACGCGCCGCCGCATGGGCCGCCGCGGGTGGCGGTCGGCCGCCCCGACTCGCCGGAAAATTCAACTATTTTCAAAAATTCTCAAACTTCACAGAAATGAAGATCTCAGTGAGTGGAGCAACTTTCATACCTGCCACGAAGTCCAAAAGTGGACAGAAGATGGTCAATTTTGCCCACAAAGCCGGCGGGTGCCTAAAACTTCCCGACGTCGATTCGTCGTCTACGGTGGTCCAACGGGGTCAAGGTTGGTCGGCTTTTGCTCCTGGGATGATGGGCTACAAAGCCCAAGTGGTGGCATCGGCCATCGCTTTGCCGATTTGCCGGAAAATCGAAAAGGGTGGCCGGAGCACCATTGATTTTCGTCAACTTTCGTGGCCTCAAACCGCCTCATACCATGGTTAATCAAGGTGGTTCTTGGGTGGGTTTTGTAGAGGGGAATGAGAGCTTCAAGATGGTGGTGGTGGCATCGAAAAACTCCACCGGAATTGGCCGGAATCGGCCTTGGAAAATGGATGGTCGTGCATGTCGGGTCACGGTTTTGGGGGGAGTTTTCCCTTTTTTTTTTTTTTTTTTTTTTTCTTTTTTTTTTTCCTCTTTCTTTTTGATTGGCTGCCAACTTTACTTCCTCTTTCCTCCCTCCATTTTCTGATTGGGCTTCCCCCACAAAGTGGAGATTTAATTTAAATAAACATTAAACCTTGAATAACCAATTTCGAACGTCCGTAACTATACCGTTATAATCCGGACTCGCAAACGGCTTTCGCCTATACGTTCGTACCAATGAGTACTACGAGGATATGCTAAAAGAATAAGTTCCACATCTCTCAAATCGATGGTCTACGGAAGTCAAAGTCCTTACCTCTAGGGCAATTTCGTAAATTCACGCTTTTAAAATAAAATAAAAACGTAAAATTTGGAACGGGTTGTCACAATCTACCCACCTTAAGAAAATTTCGTCCTCGAAATTTAAAATCATCAATCCAAAGTAGAATACTCAAAATCAAAGAGATATGTATGTAGATACATACACGAGGAAGACACAAAGTGATAGCGACTACATAAAAGAGGATGACATTCTGTCACGATCGGAGTGTAGTGACTCTTCTTTCATGCCTCCAAATTCCTACTATCCTCTCATAAATGTGTTCAAAGTGTAACGCACTTCGAAATTAAGCATGTAATATTTTTGGGTCAAGCCCAAACAACCATTAACGAATTAAATAAGTAAGTACAAATATTAACGTAGAATAATCTACTTGTTTACTTGCTTAACAACCCAACGAATAAGTTATTAATATTACGGTCTGCACCCCGCAAAACCGACAATTCACTGTTGTCTTGATAAGCAAGTAACAATTCCCGAGAGTGCAATATTATCATCTTGTCCCTCAATGGGAAATACACATACAAGCCTCGATCGCACTCATTCACTACCTTCCGAGGCACATCGTCAATAACATAAATTTTCTACATCACAATCTCAATCAAATATTTGGTCGCAATAATCTGCTGTAAATCACAAGCTGCACATACAATATTTGTATTATATTTCGAAGGATATCATACTCCTAAATAGGAATGTAATCGTAGTTACCCATAATTCTAACAGAAGTAAGCGTCCAATAAATATGGCTGTGCGTAAAATCTCCATACATCAACTCCAATGATATCATAGTTAACCCGAATTTGTAACTGTGGTTACAAGTGACTAGAATGGAAATAAGGATATACTGCAACAACCATACTACTAGTGGGACAAACAAGATGCAACTCGTCCACAAAGGTCTGAGTAACTCATTTCAAACTAATCGTTAATTTAGGGGTAGAAATGCAATACTAAACAACTTTTAATACTCAAGCCTTCATAACGACTTCCAAAGGCTTGGAAGTGAAACATGTAACACGATGAAATATAAATACACCAAGATGATAATCTTGTCAGGTTTCTGTTTGCTGAATTTGTATAGAAGTCTAGGAGTAGTTTTCTCAAAAAGTCATCGTCGTCTGGACGCAATTAGAAAATTGTAGTTGCCCAAGGAAATTTGAACTCTATATCCTCGATATCCCCACAACATTAATCAAAAGTAAGGTGCATCTAGAGTGAGGATTCATTCAAAGCACATCAACAGGAGCCTCGATTTTATCTCTCCCCTACTTCCACATTTGATCACGTCACAAAGAGAACTTCTAGATCACATTCCCCGAAGAGGTTGACTACATCCCACTTCTATCTTAGTGGTCTTCACAAGTGTCTTGTTGTTGAAATTTCAACACCCATTTTAAGGAAATAACTATTGCCAATACTTCAATCTTTAGAGCAAGAAGAACATTGTTTTCTACTTAAGTAAACAACCACCAATTGAAACATCATATAAGCGTATCATTGGTTTAGCATCACGATTAATGAATTTCACATTCTTTACATATACAACATATCTCGAACTGAGCATATAAAAAGATACTTCCTAACTCCATTCATACAAAATGATTAAATCATTTGAACCATTTCTTGATAGATTAAAGGTAACTCTATATCGATACTCATATTTCCCAACTAAATAGAATATGACATGTTGGAAGTGTGCGAGAGTAGATACACGATAGTGCACTCATAAATGCTAATTTAATTCTACTATTGCCTCTGACAGAACTTAGCTTGTTCCAAAAAGTAAATGTAATAAAAAGTTCTAAGATCAATGAAGATTTGGACACACTTTTCTACATAAAGGTCCCAATCAATACTCCAATAAAATTAGAAATTGTTAATTCTAGGTCATAAGTATGATGGTTCATCTTTAGCGGTTCTACCACCGAGAAACATAAGCGTTAACATACTAAGAAAGTCTGAATCCGAATTGACTTGTCACATCAATCGACAATTACCATGCATCATCAAAATCTCCACAGAGAAGTGTCATCTAGCCTTTGAAATAAGGTGATGACTGTTAGCTTTAGGTTAATGAATAAGATGGTTCGTTTCAAACGGTTCTAATCGTGAAAAATAAAAGCAATACTCAGTCATGTTACCATACCAGCTTAACAATGTGGTGGTATCCGCGGTAAGATTTTTGGGATATGACGCCAAAAGTATACGTCCTCGAATTTACAGTACTACTAACCAACTCTACGACACGAACTAAAAGGTCTTCACAGTTTCCTCGACACTCATAACAATCTAACAGTGAGATATCATCTCGCATTTCGATTCTAATGTCTACTTATGGAAGTGATCGAGAGGTGGTTAGTCAAAGGGTTTTCGTTTACCTAGATAAGTGATAGGGTAAAAAACAACAATCATGAGTTTACTGTCATATTGCAAAGCTTATTCCTAAGCTTCCACGATCCTAATTTATTCGGCTCAAGCGAAGTAGTTCATTGATCCTAGGAGGATTTGATGACTGCTTTTCGAATATCTACAACTCCTAGGATATGACAACTTACATTCGCAAGCCTATTCTCATTCATTTAATAAGTACAACTACGAAAGCAAAAATCTGGGAATAGCGTTGATTGAAAAATCTCAATGCTAGAAAAGACCTTGCTTAATATCTACTTTCAAAAAGACTTCATCGACAGTCGATCTTCATCCTAAAGATTCAACATGAACACAAGTATGCTTGAAGATATTAGTGCTAATAGGGACCAAAATAATAATTATCCCTCAGATGATCTTCCGCGAAATGTTACTGAGAAATCAAGACTAACTAAGATTTCCAATCCCTAAAGGATCAATACTAACGGCGGTAGGACAATGATAGAATTATTTGGTAATATCTCTGGCGATACATGATGATCAAAACATTTACTTAGGCCATCAATTTGCCTCACTTTTATACCTTTCCTCCACAAGGAAAATCTTCGTTTTAATTCTAACGACAACCGCCAAAATGATTTTATAAAATGCCGTCAAGACCACAAAATTGTCCAAAACTGAAGAAAAGTTAACATATTTTTCCATAATTGACGAGGTGGCAACATTCGAACGTCAAACACAAAAACCAAGAGTGCTCACATCACGCGTGTGATGAACACAATACTGCCCAACATATGCTCTGATACCAAACTGACACACCCCGACCCAGAAAGTCCACTTGGACCCTGAATCGAGCTGTGCTGGCCGACACCTGGATGGTGACGAAGCCATAAAATGTGATAGTGTATAAAAAGTGAATAAATTTGAATCTAAAAGTGTCTAAGTACCAGAGTGCGCAACGAGTGGGAGCGAACCCATTTCACGCGCGATTTCAGAGCATAAGTAAGGTACAGTAGTGTGGGTAAGAATCATACCCTCAGAAATATCCAACAATACTAAGATTCGCCACAGATTCTTGTCGATACAAACTCAGCAACTAAAACCTGGAGGGCACCAAACAGAAGGTGTGAGTAAGCAATAAAACCAAGCTTCCCAAAGTTATTACCTCTCTAAAAGTAATGCCCCTAAATGTAAAACCCGTATCGTTTTCCATAAGACAGTACAACATATATGCATATATCCAAACCATACTCAGAAATGACTAAAACCAAGGTTTGCCATCAACTTCACCATACATTAATAAGTAGGCCAAATGAACTAAATCAATACAAGATGATATATCAGTCAGAGTCATCTAAAATGACATGTACAGCTTATCCATATCTCATCAATCATGGCTAGCATATAAGTCGGAGTCACCTATAGTGACCTGTGCGACTTATCCATATCTCATCAATCCTGGCTAGCATATAAGTCGGAGTCACCTATAGTGACCTGTACGACTTATCCATATCTCATCAATCCTGGCTAGTATATAAGTCGGAGTCACCTATAGTGACCTGTACGACTTATCCATATCTCATCAATCCTGGCTAGCATATAAGTCGGAGTCACCTATAGTGACCTGTACGACTTATCCATATCTCATCAATCCTGGCTAGCCAATAGCTCAATAAGTATACCTGCACACGAGTCGGAACCACCTCAAGTGGTCTGTACGACAGGACTGGGTGTAAATAAGTGCTACGATCACGTGAAGACTGGGCGAATAATCGCGGGTCACCTACGAGTCGGAACCACCTAAAGTGGTCTGTACGACAGGACTGTGCACCTACCTTGAATCCAAGGTGAGCGTAAGGTGCGGGAGGTGAACATCACGTGAAGGACTGTGCCCTGGCCACGGGCGAGAGCACTAACACCGGGGTGCAGGTTTATGAGCTATGTTATATCTCAACACAATCGTACTCACTACCATCACTAACATCAACATGTACTCACCTGAAGCTTACCTGGGTGTCCAGCGTCCACCTTTGCACTTGAAAGCATTCCCAATAATTATATGCAAGTATAATACATATGGATATACCATGATGCAATCTAACACTCAACCATGTTGTAGCATTTTCAATTATAAACTATATAGTGTGAAATGTACAATCAATAACGTTCTACTCCCGAACTACTTATTTTCAAGGATAATTATCCATAATAACCCAATTAACACTAATTAACTAACTAATTCACAAAACTAAAACTTGTCTTTATCAATTTCCTTCGCATTACTCAATTTCCCAAACAAGGCTTTTGTCTCAAATATTTTATGGCTGCATCTAACGTCTCGTTAGACTGCCTACGTACCCTAAACAGGGATCAAACCATTCGTAGTTCATAATACTTCAAGCATTCACAATAATTATATATGAAAGTAATATGCCTAATCAATTTAAAAGTGCCGATAGAACTCTCAACAATATGTACGATAAAAAGGAAAAGATCCACTCACCAGGAGTCCACGCTATGATTCTCTAGCGCACGCATCGAGACGTCCTGAATGATTGGTCCCTGTGACCAATTATCAAATCACATCTCAGAACTCTTATCCGTAGAATATGTAATTCACATAAAACACAACCTCAACGACATTCTAAAATAGTTTGAGACCCATTGACCACAAGGCAACCGTCGATCTTTGATCGACGGTAGGATTTACAACCCTGTATAACTTGACCCGGAAGATCCGCATATCAGATTTCCAATCCGCAATTCCTAACGATCCACAATATGTTTCTACAATAACATATTAAAATTTCATTACGATCCAACGGTCGGATCTCCGCCACTTACCTAAAACAAGTGGCCGTGAACATTTATTTTACTAACTTACAAATCCAATTCAGGAAGATCCGTAAGTTGGATTCCCGATCCATAAATTCCTATGATCTTTAAATATTACGTATTATAATGTATCCAATTTTGGTGACGATCCAACGGTCGGATCGTCGATTCACATTTTTATCAAGTAACGTATCGTAACAAATTTAGGTTCCAATGATCAACCTACGTCATTCAAATAACGAAACTGAATTCAAGACATTCGACATAGCCTAAAAATAGCATTGGCGGCCCACTGGCCACGCGCCGCCGCATGGGCCGCCGCGGGTGGCGGTCGGCCGCCCCGACTCGCCGGAAAATTCAACTATTTTCAAAAATTCTCAAACTTCACAGAAATGAAGATCTCAGTGAGTGGAGCAACTTTCATACCTGCCACGAAGTCCAAAAGTGGACAGAAGATGGTCAATTTTGCCCACAAAGCCGGCGGGTGCCTAAAACTTCCCGACGTCGATTCGTCGTCTACGGTGGTCCAACGGGGTCAAGGTTGGTCGGCTTTTGCTCCTGGGATGATGGGCTACAAAGCCCAAGTGGTGGCATCGGCCATCGCTTTGCCGATTTGCCGGAAAATCGAAAAGGGTGGCCGGAGCACCATTGATTTTCGTCAACTTTCGTGGCCTCAAACCGCCTCATACCATGGTTAATCAAGGTGGTTCTTGGGTGGGTTTTGTAGAGGGGAATGAGAGCTTCAAGATGGTGGTGGTGGCATCGAAAAACTCCACCGGAATTGGCCGGAATCGGCCTTGGAAAATGGATGGTCGTGCATGTCGGGTCACGGTTTTGGGGGGAGTTTTCCCTTTTTTTTTTTTTTTTTTTTTTTCTTTTTTTTTTTCCTCTTTCTTTTTGATTGGCTGCCAACTTTACTTCCTCTTTCCTCCCTCCATTTTCTGATTGGGCTTCCCCCACAAAGTGGAGATTTAATTTAAATAAACATTAAACCTTGAATAACCAATTTCGAACGTCCGTAACTATACCGTTATAATCCGGACTCGCAAACGGCTTTCGCCTATACGTTCGTACCAATGAGTACTACGAGGATATGCTAAAAGAATAAGTTCCACATCTCTCAAATCGATGGTCTACGGAAGTCAAAGTCCTTACCTCTAGGGCAATTTCGTAAATTCACGCTTTTAAAATAAAATAAAAACGTAAAATTTGGAACGGGTTGTCACAATCTACCCACCTTAAGAAAATTTCGTCCTCGAAATTTAAAATCATCAATCCAAAGTAGAATACTCAAAATCAAAGAGATATGTATGTAGATACATACACGAGGAAGACACAAAGTGATAGCGACTACATAAAAGAGGATGACATTCTGTCACGATCGGAGTGTAGTGACTCTTCTTTCATGCCTCCAAATTCCTACTATCCTCTCATAAATGTGTTCAAAGTGTAACGCACTTCGAAATTAAGCATGTAATATTTTTGGGTCAAGCCCAAACAACCATTAACGAATTAAATAAGTAAGTACAAATATTAACGTAGAATAATCTACTTGTTTACTTGCTTAACAACCCAACGAATAAGTTATTAATATTACGGTCTGCACCCCGCAAAACCGACAATTCACTGTTGTCTTGATAAGCAAGTAACAATTCCCGAGAGTGCAATATTATCATCTTGTCCCTCAATGGGAAATACACATACAAGCCTCGATCGCACTCATTCACTACCTTCCGAGGCACATCGTCAATAACATAAATTTTCTACATCACAATCTCAATCAAATATTTGGTCGCAATAATCTGCTGTAAATCACAAGCTGCACATACAATATTTGTATTATATTTCGAAGGATATCATACTCCTAAATAGGAATGTAATCGTAGTTACCCATAATTCTAACAGAAGTAAGCGTCCAATAAATATGGCTGTGCGTAAAATCTCCATACATCAACTCCAATGATATCATAGTTAACCCGAATTTGTAACTGTGGTTACAAGTGACTAGAATGGAAATAAGGATATACTGCAACAACCATACTACTAGTGGGACAAACAAGATGCAACTCGTCCACAAAGGTCTGAGTAACTCATTTCAAACTAATCGTTAATTTAGGGGTAGAAATGCAATACTAAACAACTTTTAATACTCAAGCCTTCATAACGACTTCCAAAGGCTTGGAAGTGAAACATGTAACACGATGAAATATAAATACACCAAGATGATAATCTTGTCAGGTTTCTGTTTGCTGAATTTGTATAGAAGTCTAGGAGTAGTTTTCTCAAAAAGTCATCGTCGTCTGGACGCAATTAGAAAATTGTAGTTGCCCAAGGAAATTTGAACTCTATATCCTCGATATCCCCACAACATTAATCAAAAGTAAGGTGCATCTAGAGTGAGGATTCATTCAAAGCACATCAACAGGAGCCTCGATTTTATCTCTCCCCTACTTCCACATTTGATCACGTCACAAAGAGAACTTCTAGATCACATTCCCCGAAGAGGTTGACTACATCCCACTTCTATCTTAGTGGTCTTCACAAGTGTCTTGTTGTTGAAATTTCAACACCCATTTTAAGGAAATAACTATTGCCAATACTTCAATCTTTAGAGCAAGAAGAACATTGTTTTCTACTTAAGTAAACAACCACCAATTGAAACATCATATAAGCGTATCATTGGTTTAGCATCACGATTAATGAATTTCACATTCTTTACATATACAACATATCTCGAACTGAGCATATAAAAAGATACTTCCTAACTCCATTCATACAAAATGATTAAATCATTTGAACCATTTCTTGATAGATTAAAGGTAACTCTATATCGATACTCATATTTCCCAACTAAATAGAATATGACATGTTGGAAGTGTGCGAGAGTAGATACACGATAGTGCACTCATAAATGCTAATTTAATTCTACTATTGCCTCTGACAGAACTTAGCTTGTTCCAAAAAGTAAATGTAATAAAAAGTTCTAAGATCAATGAAGATTTGGACACACTTTTCTACATAAAGGTCCCAATCAATACTCCAATAAAATTAGAAATTGTTAATTCTAGGTCATAAGTATGATGGTTCATCTTTAGCGGTTCTACCACCGAGAAACATAAGCGTTAACATACTAAGAAAGTCTGAATCCGAATTGACTTGTCACATCAATCGACAATTACCATGCATCATCAAAATCTCCACAGAGAAGTGTCATCTAGCCTTCGAAATAAGGTGATGACTGTTGGCTTTAGGTTAATGAATAAGATGGTTCGTTTCAAACGGTTCTAATCGTGAAAAATAAAAGCAATACTCAGTCATGTTACCATACCAGCTTAACAATGTGGTGGTATCCGCGGTAAGATTTTTGGGATATGACGCCAAAAGTATACGTCCTCGAATTTACAGTACTACTAACCAACTCTACGACACGAACTAAAAGGTCTTCACAGTTTCCTCGACACTCATAACAATCTAACAGTGAGATATCATCTCGCATTTCGATTCTAATGTCTACTTATGGAAGTGATCGAGAGGTGGTTAGTCAAAGGGTTTTCGTTTACCTAGATAAGTGATAGGGTAAAAAACAACAATCATGAGTTTACTGTCATATTGCAAAGCTTATTCCTAAGCTTCCACGATCCTAATTTATTCGGCTCAAGCGAAGTAGTTCATTGATCCTAGGAGGATTTGATGACTGCTTTTCGAATATCTACAACTCCTAGGATATGACAACTTACATTCGCAAGCCTATTCTCATTCATTTAATAAGTACAACTACGAAAGCAAAAATCTGGGAATAGCGTTGATTGAAAAATCTCAATGCTAGAAAAGACCTTGCTTAATATCTACTTTCAAAAAGACTTCATCGACAGTCGATCTTCATCCTAAAGATTCAACATGAACACAAGTATGCTTGAAGATATTAGTGCTAATAGGGACCAAAATAATAATTATCCCTCAGATGATCTTCCGCGAAATGTTACTGAGAAATCAAGACTAACTAAGATTTCCAATCCCTAAAGGATCAATACTAACGGCGGTAGGACAATGATAGAATTATTTGGTAATATCTCTGGCGATACATGATGATCAAAACATTTACTTAGGCCATCAATTTGCCTCACTTTTATACCTTTCCTCCACAAGGAAAATCTTCGTTTTAATTCTAACGACAACCGCCAAAATGATTTTATAAAATGCCGTCAAGACCACAAAATTGTCCAAAACTGAAGAAAAGTTAACATATTTTTCCATAATTGACGAGGTGGCAACATTCGAACGTCAAACACAAAAACCAAGAGTGCTCACATCACGCGTGTGATGAACACAATACTGCCCAACATATGCTCTGATACCAAACTGACACACCCCGACCCAGAAAGTCCACTTGGACCCTGAATCGAGCTGTGCTGGCCGACACCTGGATGGTGACGAAGCCATAAAATGTGATAGTGTATAAAAAGTGAATAAATTTGAATCTAAAAGTGTCTAAGTACCAGAGTGCGCAACGAGTGGGAGCGAACCCATTTCACGCGCGATTTCAGAGCATAAGTAAGGTACAGTAGTGTGGGTAAGAATCATACCCTCAGAAATATCCAACAATACTAAGATTCGCCACAGATTCTTGTCGATACAAACTCAGCAACTAAAACCTGGAGGGCACCAAACAGAAGGTGTGAGTAAGCAATAAAACCAAGCTTCCCAAAGTTATTACCTCTCTAAAAGTAATGCCCCTAAATGTAAAACCCGTATCGTTTTCCATAAGACAGTACAACATATATGCATATATCCAAACCATACTCAGAAATGACTAAAACCAAGGTTTGCCATCAACTTCACCATACATTAATAAGTAGGCCAAATGAACTAAATCAATACAAGATGATATATCAGTCAGAGTCATCTAAAATGACATGTACAGCTTATCCATATCTCATCAATCATGGCTAGCATATAAGTCGGAGTCACCTATAGTGACCTGTGCGACTTATCCATATCTCATCAATCCTGGCTAGCATATAAGTCGGAGTCACCTATAGTGACCTGTACGACTTATCCATATCTCATCAATCCTGGCTAGTATATAAGTCGGAGTCACCTATAGTGACCTGTACGACTTATCCATATCTCATCAATCCTGGCTAGCATATAAGTCGGAGTCACCTATAGTGACCTGTACGACTTATCCATATCTCATCAATCCTGGCTAGCCAATAGCTCAATAAGTATACCTGCACACGAGTCGGAACCACCTCAAGTGGTCTGTACGACAGGACTGGGTGTAAATAAGTGCTACGATCACGTGAAGACTGGGCGAATAATCGCGGGTCACCTACGAGTCGGAACCACCTAAAGTGGTCTGTACGACAGGACTGTGCACCTACCTTGAATCCAAGGTGAGCGTAAGGTGCGGGAGGTGAACATCACGTGAAGGACTGTGCCCTGGCCACGGGCGAGAGCACTAACACCGGGGTGCAGGTTTATGAGCTATGTTATATCTCAACACAATCGTACTCACTACCATCACTAACATCAACATGTACTCACCTGAAGCTTACCTGGGTGTCCAGCGTCCACCTTTGCACTTGAAAGCATTCCCAATAATTATATGCAAGTATAATACATATGGATATACCATGATGCAATCTAACACTCAACCATGTTGTAGCATTTTCAATTATAAACTATATAGTGTGAAATGTACAATCAATAACGTTCTACTCCCGAACTACTTATTTTCAAGGATAATTATCCATAATAACCCAATTAACACTAATTAACTAACTAATTCACAAAACTAAAACTTGTCTTTATCAATTTCCTTCGCATTACTCAATTTCCCAAACAAGGCTTTTGTCTCAAATATTTTATGGCTGCATCTAACGTCTCGTTAGACTGCCTACGTACCCTAAACAGGGATCAAACCATTCGTAGTTCATAATACTTCAAGCATTCACAATAATTATATATGAAAGTAATATGCCTAATCAATTTAAAAGTGCCGATAGAACTCTCAACAATATGTACGATAAAAAGGAAAAGATCCACTCACCAGGAGTCCACGCTATGATTCTCTAGCGCACGCATCGAGACGTCCTGAATGATTGGTCCCTGTGACCAATTATCAAATCACATCTCAGAACTCTTATCCGTAGAATATGTAATTCACATAAAACACAACCTCAACGACATTCTAAAATAGTTTGAGACCCATTGACCACAAGGCAACCGTCGATCTTTGATCGACGGTAGGATTTACAACCCTGTATAACTTGACCCGGAAGATCCGCATATCAGATTTCCAATCCGCAATTCCTAACGATCCACAATATGTTTCTACAATAACATATTAAAATTTCATTACGATCCAACGGTCGGATCTCCGCCACTTACCTAAAACAAGTGGCCGTGAACATTTATTTTACTAACTTACAAATCCAATTCAGGAAGATCCGTAAGTTGGATTCCCGATCCATAAATTCCTATGATCTTTAAATATTACGTATTATAATGTATCCAATTTTGGTGACGATCCAACGGTCGGATCGTCGATTCACATTTTTATCAAGTAACGTATCGTAACAAATTTAGGTTCCAATGATCAACCTACGTCATTCAAATAACGAAACTGAATTCAAGACATTCGACATAGCCTAAAAATAGCATTGGCGGCCCACTGGCCACGCGCCGCCGCATGGGCCGCCGCGGGTGGCGGTCGGCCGCCCCGACTCGCCGGAAAATTCAACTATTTTCAAAAATTCTCAAACTTCACAGAAATGAAGATCTCAGTGAGTGGAGCAACTTTCATACCTGCCACGAAGTCCAAAAGTGGACAGAAGATGGTCAATTTTGCCCACAAAGCCGGCGGGTGCCTAAAACTTCCCGACGTCGATTCGTCGTCTACGGTGGTCCAACGGGGTCAAGGTTGGTCGGCTTTTGCTCCTGGGATGATGGGCTACAAAGCCCAAGTGGTGGCATCGGCCATCGCTTTGCCGATTTGCCGGAAAATCGAAAAGGGTGGCCGGAGCACCATTGATTTTCGTCAACTTTCGTGGCCTCAAACCGCCTCATACCATGGTTAATCAAGGTGGTTCTTGGGTGGGTTTTGTAGAGGGGAATGAGAGCTTCAAGATGGTGGTGGTGGCATCGAAAAACTCCACCGGAATTGGCCGGAATCGGCCTTGGAAAATGGATGGTCGTGCATGTCGGGTCACGGTTTTGGGGGGAGTTTTCCCTTTTTTTTTTTTTTTTTTTTTCTTTTTTTTTTTTCCTCTTTCTTTTTGATTGGCTGCCAACTTTACTTCCTCTTTCCTCCCTCCATTTTCTGATTGGGCTTCCCCCACAAAGTGGAGATTTAATTTAAATAAACATTAAACCTTGAATAACCAATTTCGAACGTCCGTAACTATACCATTATAATCCGGACTCGCAAACGGCTTTCGCCTATACGTTCGTACCAATGAGTACTACGAGGATATGCTAAAAGAATAAGTTCCACATCTCTCAAATCGATGGTCTACGGAAGTCAAAGTCCTTACCTCTAGGGCAATTTCGTAAATTCACGCTTTTAAAATAAAATAAAAACGTAAAATTTGGAACGGGTTGTCACATTTAGGCAATCAACATCCTCACAACCTTAATCTTGGAAAGCTTGTTCGACTCTTCCCTGGTGGTCTGGTGGTGCAAAGAACGATGAGGTATACTTTGAGATAATGAGGTTATAACTGAGATGCATCCATTGTTGGTTGAAAACTATTTCCACACCCCCTCTTAGGCCTTGGTTAAGCCTTGTGCCTTTGAATTTATGGAAGGGATCTCTCTTTGGAGTATGCCCAATTATAAGAAGAAGAAAAAATCGTTGTGCAAAAAAGTATTTAGACAACTTTTTTAATTAATTATTAAACCCACATCAGCACATAACAATTTTTTTAACAGAATTGTGGCGAAATGATTATATTGATTTGCAACACCTATTTTTAAGGACTACATTGATTGATTTTCAATTTCATTGACCATATTGATGGTGTGGGTCAATTTCAAGGACCATATGTGATAAATAAAAAATAAATAAAAAAACCATAAATCTTTTGGAGTCAATTTATGTGTCACATTAGCACTTCACAGAATTGTGACGGAATGACCATATTGATTTGCGACACCTATTTTCAGGAACTACATTGATTTACTTGATGGTGAGAGTCAAATTCAGAGCCTATTTATGATAAAAGCCCTAATGGCAATGTTAGTAAAAATCAGTGTTTTTAAAATTGGCCTAGGCGCTGGATGGCGGAGCTCTGATCTGTTTTCTACCAAATCGTTCACTTAAGGCGGAGAGGATTTAGTCTAGGCGGTCTAGGCGGCGCTAGGTGCCACTCTAGGCGGTTGCAAATCCCAAATGCGCAACAACTCTGAATTTGCAACTTCCGATCTCTATAGCTTTGCCATCTATGAGCAGATGAAGGAAGAGAGAGTACGCCCAAAGAAAGAGAGGGTATTTGACATTTCAGTTGTGGCGGTGCGACTGTGCGAGCTGCAGTTTCTGTTTCACTTTGTGGTTGTAATTCTTCTGAAAGAGATAAGGAAGCGAAGATGAAGAATCGAACTGTTTTAATGGGAAATTGGGAAGGTGTTTTACTTTATTGGGGCTTGGGGCTCGGGTAATGTGAGAGGTGGAGTGCAGGTTCACCTTAGGTAATGTGAGAGGTGGAGTGCACGTTCAATGGATTTTAATATATATATATATATATATATATTAATGTTTTATCTAAATGCCATATGAGTTATTTAGTCTGTACCCAATCTAATGCAAGGATCATAAACAAGAATAATTTAGTCTATCATCCAAGAATACTCCTCATTATGATTATATGCTTACCATTTTTTTAAATATTGAACTTATTAGATGGATGTACTTTGTGTATTAGTTTTGTATTTTATCATTCTTTTATTATCCATGCAAGTATATTTTTTTTAGTGTAAATAAGCACTTATTTAGAAGATATATAATATATTTATATAAATTTGCCTAGGCACTAGGCCCTTACTCGCTGCCCGACCAGCGCCTAGCGTTTTTTAGAATCTTGGTAAAAATGTGTGTAATCCGTAACAGGGTGTTTTTATCAACAATATAATTTTTTGCAACTCGATTTGAAATATATTTTCTTCAACCAAATTTATATTGCAAAAACAGTTAAAAAAATTAAAATTAAAACTAAAAAAAAAAAACAAACAAACACAGCAACCTCAAATTAGCTCTCAATTCAACCAATTCATATCTCATGACATAATTAATTTTGAAATGAGATGATTAATTACATAATAAAAAAAACAAATTTATGATTATACAACTGGCGATTGAGTAGATTTTTAAGATTTCTCCTATCACAAATTTACATCTTTCACAAGTCACGTGACATGATGTCTAATTTTTTTCCTTGATTGTTCGAAGAATCGTAATTTCCTCATACGAATCCTAATTAGTATTTAAAAAAAAATAATAATAATAATCCATCATAAATTAAACAAGACTAATGTATAGTATGTGCATTATACAAATCAAATGACTCATACATTATTCAAATCCTATGAGCCTTTAAAGCGAGTGTAAGGAGTGATTGGTGCTTATCCTAAAGCTTTCATACGCATGCACCAAACTAATCTATCTCAATCTTAATCTCAATCTCAATCCATTCCGTCCAAACTAATGAAAGAAAAGAAAATCTAGTATCTTCTCAAACGAGTTCAGTCCAAGCCATGTTTGACAATCCAACACTTGGCACATGATGGATTGGACACTGGGACACCTACTCTACAGCTGGCCCTGGCCCACCGGCCTCTGTCCTACCCCAGACTGGATTAAACTTCGGAAGAGAATCGGATCCAAAACCTGTGCACCCAAACAGCCCCCTTCACCTTGCTCGGGGCTGTGGATGCCTCTTTGGCTTGCTCTTGTTGAGCTTTTGTTGTTCTGTGGCTTCGGCCTTAGTGCTGTTGGGTGCTGTTCAATATATCGTTTCCTTCCAAAAAAAAAAACAGCCCCCTTCACACGTGTCCTACTGTCACCACGGTCATGACTCAAGACGCCGCGTATTTAAAAGATAAAGAAACTTCTATTTTTGTTGGGCCGGGAAACTTTTATTGCGATCGGTTGGGCCGACAAAGCCCTAATTGGAGCCCTGGGTGGGGCCCTGTCGCTTGGTTTTTCTTCGCCGTCGCCTTCCATAGCGATTGGGTATTCTTCTCCGCCGTCGCCGGAGTATTGTCGCTAGGAAGAAGGAGGTGAAGCGGCGGAGTTTTTGGCGCCCCAAGCAGCGGCGGCGGTGATCAATGAGGGGATTGTGGAGGAGGCTTGGGAAAATCGTGAATGACAGCTTTATCAACAACGGTCGCTTGAGCTCATTCTCTGAAAAATGGCAGGTACACAAGTGTGCATAAGTAGAATATCATGGAAAGGGTTATGATGGAATCCATGGAAAAAGGCGCGGCAAAGCTTTTTTTCTGGAGTTAAATTCTGCATGCAAGGTCCGTCCGGAGGCAGTGAGATCGTCGTGTGCTATTTGTATGGAGGACTTTTTCTGCGTCCAAGAAAAGGATAATTACTCGGTTGCCATGCCTGCACCTTTATCATATAAATTGCATTGCAGGGTGGCTGCGTATCAAGCAATTGTGTTGCCCACTGTGCCGGTATCCCCATTCCGATGCCAATTGGGGAAGCGGCTAAACCGCCAGAACCCTCAGAGATGAATTTGCATAAGCTGTTCATGATGTCTGCAGGTGGTATATTATTAACTTCTGTGATTCTCTGCAGATTATTGAAAAAGTAAAGTTAGAGGCAGTTGCAGCAAAGTTAAGGGATGCAAAATATGAACATCACTAGCTAAAGCATGTCTTGTATTGTATTGGCCATGTATTTGGCTGTTTTATTTTACTCCAAGATTTCGAACCTACGAATCAACCTTAAGTTATATATTGTCATGATCGGAAATTTATTCATGTATATAGCCAAAATTAATTTCTATCGTGTTTGAGTCGTTATTAATTCCTCCTTACGAACTTGCAGAGTGAGATTTCTTCTGCATATTATCTGCTGCAGAATTAACAAGAGATTGCTTCTGCATCATAAATCCTTAGGATTTTATTTGAATGACAGCAACGTAATAGGACAGCATGATTCAAATAGATATGAAGGATAACATTTAGCTGCATGTGATGAATAATATACAAGAAAAATAACATTAGGTTTTTTTTTTAGGTCAACAGTCTTAGCTAGGGTTACTTTTTCGTGCAAAACAAGGTAAGGATTGAAGACAAAAACTGCATGACTGCCTTGGAAAGAAATACAAGTTCTTATTGACACTAAACTAATTTCTAGATCGATTTGGGAGAGAAGTGCAAGTTCTTATCGTGTAATCCAATTCTTCTGCCATACTTTTCTCAAAAATAATAAATAAATTCCTTTTTTCTTGTAAATCAAGTTAGGTTTGAGAAATTATATTAAATTCCTCTAAATTGAGTCTCCTTAGCATTACCAATCCATAATTCCATACTATATATCTTTGTTAAATTCTCTATGTTAATTTAATAGTTGGTGCCTATAATACTATGTCTCAGATATCTAGGCGCTACATACAAGTCCCGTCACGGGAACCGGAGAGTACAAGCGAATCCCTAGCGGAGGTACTGGAAAGCAATGACAATAACGAAGCGGTCCGTATCAAATTGCAGTTCTTCAAGGTGATTGGTTTGGTTGATTCAGAAGATGCAATTGCTTCTTTTCCAAGAGACGTTACTTTTGGAGAAGAATACTTCGTAGGTGAAAAACCAATTAGGGTTTCTCTTTCTCTTTTCAAGCTGTTATCTGATGAAGAAAAGAGTGTGTATGTAAAACAACAACTGGCTGGATGTCTGGGGGAAATATTGGGTGTCCCGGAAAGGCTGCAGCCGGAATACATTAAGAAGATTTCTCTGCAGGTTGGATTCGCCGTCTCCTCGCGGCCTATTCGTCACGTGGTCATGATAACGGAGGCGAGTCTGGAATTACATAGGCTCAAGTTTACTCCTGCTACTAAATCATCCATTGAGGGTTTGGAGAAACTAAAACCACTTGATCTTTGTTTGGAAGATAAAGATCATACGGCGTCATCGTGTGTTATCTGCATGAAGGGTTTTTTGGGTTTTGACCATGATGAAGCTGCTTCAACTAGTACTCTTGTGAAGGTACTTACTCGCCTGCCCTGCTTACACCTTTATCATCATGATTGCATTGTACGATGGCTAGGGATCAGTCACTTGTGTCCCATTTGCCGTTTCCCAATGCCAACCGTGGAAACTGGCGAGCCATCTGAACTGTCACACCCAAGCCTAATTCGAGAAGTGAGGGAGTCACCAGAATCCTCAGACCGGGCACTGATTGTGGAAGCGAGCCAGCCATCACAGCCCTCAAACTCAATGCCATTTGAGGAAGCGGATGAGCCAGTAGAACCCTCAAACCCAATGCCATCGCAGCGTTCAAGGATGCGTTGGCCTTCCGTGCTCATGATGTCTGCGGGTGGTGTAATGACTGCTGCCCTTCTTTGCAAATTATTGAATTAATCAAAAGGCCAAAATATGACTCTTGTTATGATCAATTCCTGCACTAATTGTTAATAGTCAAATTGACTAGAGCATTACGCTCCTCCCTTGTCACCCCAAGTTCAAATTCCTCTTCTCGTAGTTTAGGTTAGGATATAATATCGTTTTCCCCTGCAATGTGGGTTTGTATATATTTTTGTGCTTTTTTAATTCCACACCCAAATTTTGCTGTAATTTGTGACCAAGCCATTGCTTAGCTTTTATCATTGCTATTTCAAGGAATTCAAAGTAAGTCCGATTCCAAATATGGAGGGTTTGCATTACTTTTCAGTTGGAGTTTTAAGGAGATAAACCTTAATTGTCCCGAAACTCCACACTAACCTCAAAAGAAAGAGCAAGAAACCGAAATATGTCCTTTCGTAGGTTCGAGAGTTTGATACACAACAAGAAAAAGACACATCAATGGGCATGATGGGATTTCTAAAAGGATTGTACGTGCCTAATAAATAACAAGCATGATTAACCGTGCTCATTAAATACATAAGCGTAGCCAGTAGCTACGCTGACTAGAGCATATGTGCTCCTCCTACGCACTCGAGAAGTAAAATATCGTTCATTGAGTTCACAAGGGCGGATATTAAGGCCAAGTTTCTCCTTTTACTAAGAACAAACAAGGGCAACTTGTTCTTTGAGAAAGCAAAGGATTATCAAATTTTAAATGAAGTAAGAAAATCGACCAGGAGGAGACAATATTCTCGATTACAGACCACCATATGCCACTCATAAACTCCTCCCTCGACAACTTTAACTTTTTGATTCAGTGCCATGAAAAATAAAAACACAACAACCTAAACTAAACCAAACAAAAGTACCCCAAAAACAGTAGAAAGAAGAGCACAAACCAAAGAACACAGATCCTCTCCGGATCTGTGCAACTAGAGCCCGGGGATTAATGGATCCAGGCCATTAAAATTTGATCCAACGGCTACAAACAGGAAGCCCGTCTAAAACTTATAATACTTATAGCCGTTGGATCAAATTTCAATGACCTGGATCCATTGATCCCCGAGCTCCGATTACACAGATCTGGAGAGGATGTGTGTTCCAAAACAAAAAGGTAAAAAAACAAAAAACAAGATTCTGCAGCATAGATTCCCGATTTATTTAGAAACCAAAACATGAGATTTAAATCCCAGGAGATCATTGTTTTTTGCCTTTCCCAATTTCATCCCACTTTTCTTTTTTTGGCAACCATCTCTTGCTTGCAATATCCAACTTACCCAATTCCTCCCCTCTCAAGTTTTCTATATTCTCCCTCCCTTCTCTCTTTTCGTCTCTCTTCGATCCAAGAAAGCCATGATTCTTCCTCCACATATATATAAAATATATATGCAGAGAAAGGACGTAAACTCTTCTTTTTCGCAACACCTCCACCATTGCTGTTCCTCTTGTGTAGTATATCTTGGCTTCTGCATCATTGTTTCGAGCCCGGGAGATTACCTGCAATCACAATAACCTGCAAAAACAGAAGTGTAGAAGAAGAGAAGTAGCTAGGAGCGATGGGAGTTGGCTCGCTTCGGCATTCTGCGTTGTTTTTCTTGTTTCTTTTCTTTAGTTCAGGTAATTTTGAATTTCGTTAGTCTCCATTTCTGCCTGGTTCTGTTTCTCTTCCGTGTGTTTCAACACGAGCCTTCTGACCACCAACCCGGCTTTGCTCATTTCCTGACATGATCATCAAGTTTCCTTCATGTCTATGGATTTATGAAGAGATTAAGATTACTATTTCTAACGAGCCCTGGATTCGGAAACCAGCCTCTTCTTATTTCGAAAGTATGTGATCATCAAGCACACCTCTACGCCTTGCGACAATTTCGAGTCAAAACTACATGAAGTTCCACCTCCTTTGCATATGATCCAAGCATAGGAAACAAGATTATATGCAAGCACAAGAAGCATTTAGCATGCTCTTTTAACTCAATCTGATAACTCTTTCAAATTTATCCATTAAACTCAAATTTTCCATTTATTTCAATGAAAGAATAATAACTTACCATGCTTTTCATATCTTCAGGTTCAAGTGTTCCAAAGAATCCTCCTTTGGAAGCAACCCACCAAAGCAAAACGCAAGTGAATCAAGAAAAACATATAGTTTCCTCATCTTCGGTGTATACTACCCAGCTCGATGATATTCCCGTTGTCAATCCAAGTCCAACAACAACAACTCCCACACCATTTGCGAATCCGACAATATCCCCACCATCACCAACCACAACTCCAACCACAATACCACCGACCCCGCCCCTCAGCCCAACAATTCCCACACCATTTGCAAACCCGACAATATCCCCACCATCACCAACCACAACTCCAACCACAATACCCCCGACCCCGCCCCTGAGCCCGACAACTCCCACCACAACTCCATCATCCCCAACAACTCCCACCACAACTCCATCATCAGGTGGTACTTGGTGTATTGCAAGCCAATCTGCTTCACAAAACGCCTTGCAGGTAGCTCTTGATTATGCTTGTGGCTATGGAGGTGTAGACTGTTCAGCAATTAATCAAGGTGGAAGCTGTTATAACCCAAACACTCTTCACGATCATGCTTCCTACGCCTTCAACGACTACTATCAGAAGAACCCATCTCCTACCAGCTGCAATTTCGGTGGAACAGCTCAACTCACCAACACTGACCCAAGTAAGACATTTCTAGAAGTTGGTTTTTATCAAGCTTATCACCTGTCCTAAAAACTTCACTTATCAAAGAAAGAAACACTGAACGAACTCTCCATTTATTTCAATTGCAAATAGCTTTCTGAACGTATAACTCGATTTAACTTATATCTATAGCTCCCTAGCTCTTTTTCCAAAAGTTTCAGATCCGCCACTTAACAAATTCAATTCCTGACCTTGCTGTTCTTGTTATATGTACGCTTGAATAAATACTGAACTCCTTGCTCTGCCAAATTGCAGGTACTGGTAGCTGTCGCTTTGCATCTTCCTCATCATCAACCAGGTAACCTTTCATAGCCCTACCTCCAACTTCATTTATAAATACATGAAGTAAAACATAAATCTAATTCTACTTTGCAAATTCAGCATGAACTCACCACCAACAACAATGACACCACCAACGCCAATGATGTCAACAACACCACCAACGCCAACGATGTCAACAACACCACCAACAACAACATCCCCATACACCCCAAGCATCGCTACACCAGGTGGAGGATCAACAATTTATGGTGACTCGCCAACAGAGTCCCCGAACTCAGCAACCTCTATCTCATCTTGCATGCTACCGCTATTCATCATGACTGGGATCTTGGGGTCATTTCTCGCAGAAAATTATGTCTAAAGGGAAACTAAGTTTCAGCTATTCTATCTGCAGTTAGATGGCAAACCATTCATTTGCCAGCATCCTACATAATGTTCAACGAGGCCCTGAGATCAAAATGAGCTACTATGTTATCGCTAGGCCTTGTTCCTCACCATTTAAATTACTGCCATACTTCATCTATGTACACCCAATAGTAGACTATTAAGCCTAAGGACAGAAAAAGCATAGATATTTTTTAGGTTCTTTTACCTGTAGACATATAGGTCCTTTATCTGCAGTTTTAGTACAATAAATTATTAGTTAAGGTCACCAGGCTTCAGCACTTCTTTTATTTATAAACCTACATGATATTAGCTAGTGCATTATATCTACGATACCAATGAGTAACACATACATAGACATATAACAGTAAAAGGTCTGGTAATGAAAATTAATGACCTAACTAGAAAGAATGGATGTAACCAATGGAATGACCTATGTCTTATCTGGCATACCACATTAGATACTACAGAAGACTCGATGTATTCAAATATACAGTATATTTCCTCTTATCAACAAACACATAAGAAATTTACCTAACTTGTACCCTACTCTCTTGGAAGATGAAGACAGCAGATACCTAAGCTCTTCTTAATTTGCGACTTATAAAATGTTGATACAAGTTATTTCAACAATAAAATTTTCCTTAATTCATATTATTTACTTTCATTATAGATTCCAATATAATCATCAAAACAATTAACAGAATTTCGTGCATTCAAATGGCTAGGTAACCGACCCAGTTCTGCACCATGCCAATAGTATAATCTCCGCATCCCAAAAATGGCATCACTTTACTTAAAAGTAAAGCTTTCCAAAAACCATCTCCAGCAACGAGGGGTTAAGACACTCCAAAAGAAAAATATGAGAACAAGTAAAGAGGACAATCCTTGTGCACATGGGAAGATCAACGTGATTGCTAACTTATCAAACACAAAACAGAATGCACAATGCACAAAGATTGATTCATGTTAATGTATCTCAATGGTCTAAAGTAAACCATTTGATGTGTCTTGGCATCATAAAATTATGATTGAAAATGAAGGGCAACAACCTGCCTCTGAGCTGATAATCTCTTTTATTACTGTAAATACAAATTATTCAAGAGTACAAAATCAGATGACATATTACACAATATAACAGGGAAATGAAAGGTAACTAATAACTGTTATCAGACTTACTCCTTATTTACAATAAACTCAGAACAGGAACAAGCATGACAAAGCAGTGATAGAAATGATGGCTAAGGTAGCAATAATTGAACCTCGGTCAAATGATCTCTCCAAGCTTCCTATTCGTGAAAAGTGCTGGAAAGCCAAATATGCTGCAATGACCAGTGAAATAATAGCACCTTCTTGTCTTCCCCTGCCAACGGAACAAATTGAAACATTAGAACCGAGAAAATCACAGATAACTGGGCAAAGTTGGTCTTAAACAATGCATTTGCGCACCTTAGTTTCAGAACTTGGTAAGGAGCCACAATAACCAGGAGGAATGCTGTCAATGGCAACTCAAGTTCCGCTAAGAAAGAACAAAATAAGACCATGTATAATATTAATTGACAGAGGATAATTGAAATGGCAACCACACCACTATATTAACACACCTCAATTTCAAATTAGTAGAAAACAGAACCAAGACTTAGAGAAGAGCAAAGTAGCAAATCAACACATTTAATTTCACATTTTCTTTTATACCTTCGATCCGGACATGGTTCAAAAACTTAAAAAGTCAGTATACTGAAAATAAGGGCATCTTCAAATACTATAATAGCAAGCAAAGACGGGTATATTACAATAAATGGGTTGTTCCCCCTAATGGAATAAAACCAATATAGTTAACTAACCATGCCGACATTAGAAACTATTATTTGAGAAACCCAGATAACTCTGCCAAGTTAGCTTTGAGTGAGAAAACCAGATAACACTCCCCGTTTAGCATTGTCAAGCCTACACTCAAACCAAGGAATCAGAGTTTAGAAGAGAACCTACCAGGAATAAAGAAGAAGAGACGAACAAGAAGGGCTAGGAAGGCAGCCCAGATACCATATTCACCCCTGCAAGCCAAACTCATGAATGTCAGCCAACTTATACATTTAACCTCAGACCGCAAACGTTCTCCACAGCATACCAAGAAAAAAACTTTCTAGCAATAAAACACAACAAACAGAACGAAGACAATAACCCAATTTCTTGAAATGCTTACTTAATCCATGAGACGACGGTAGCTGGCGCTTGTAGGAGAAATAAGGGAACAAGAAATGATTTCTGAACAGCAGTCCCTTTTACAAGCAACAGAACCCTGGAAATGTGAGAAATTTGAACACCCATTAAAGCATTAATCCATCTCGCCCAACATCTCAATACCGAAGGTAGAAAACTTTCGTGGAACCTCGAAAGATAAATTAGAAAAACACCACAACTATTATTCTTATACAAAACACTTCAAGAGCTCAATTGGATAAAAGAAAATTACAAAAAAACCCTATCCTTTATCAATTGTCATGCCCTAATTGATTCTTCGTTTTGAAATTGCTTTGGCACCCTTCCCCCATTACAAAGTCAGCTGGATTTTTTTCTCCAAAGTATTGAGCTTGAACTGTTTTTACTAAAGTTCAATGCTCTCGAGGGCTCATATGTAAAAAACTGAAAGCGAGAGAGAAAGAGAATTACGCAGAAGAAATGGTGGAGATCCACTGGAGGCTGTTGACAGAAAGAGGTGCAGCGTAACACATCGCACCCGATCCCCTCCTCTTACCCTTCATCGCCATGAATTCCTTCTTTCCGCCAATCGAAACTCTGCCCAAAAACCAGAAACGACGGCGTTGCATGCAGAGCTCGATTGATATCTGAAGCTTTGGGAGTGAAATTACGAAATTACCTGAGAGGGTTGCGGTGGAGTGATCTCAGAAGAAGACAAGAGAGCTTGGCCGGCCTCGGTTGAAAGGCGGAGAATTTGGATGTGGTAGTGCTGCTGCTGCTGATGCCGTAGAGAGAGAAATTCCGTTGTAACGTGGAGGAGAGTGAGAGAGTCGCCATTTTTGTAATTTCTGCTTTCTGCTTTTTTTCTACTTTCTGCTTTGTGCTTTCTGCTTTTTTCTGCTTTCTTGTTTCTGCTTTTATGGCTACGAGGGCACAGTGAGAGGAACGCGAGAGTGTAGTTCACTATTTCGCGGCAAATAATTTGGATCCATGACCACCGTCCACGTGCGGGGTTTGCGATTCCAGGTCACATCATTGGGATTTCTTGCGGTGGTTCAGCTCAGCTGAGCTGGATATGACATTCATTTTTCCATTATGTTTGAATGCGGCAAATAAATTTAAAATTTGGATAAAAATTAAAATTTATAAATTAACATGCAATAATTTCATTGCTTGAATTCATAAGTATAGAAATTTAGAATTTTCGGGTGAAAAAAATATAGAATTTGGGACCTTTAATTCTCAAGTTTAAATTACATGTAAATATGTGTCATTTCACAATTTTTATGATTGGTAGTTTAAAAATAACAAAATTCATATCCAATTTCATTGTTATTTTAGGTTAACTAAATAAAAAAATTAACAAATTCTAGAAAATAAAATCCCGTCATTTCAATTTTTGTCATTTTAAAATTCTTTTATAATCTTAAATTTTTCCATCCAAATATAATGTTATGTGTTATAACACATTAGATTTTTAAGAATATATTTTTTTCTTGTTTGTTCACTTATTTTGAAATATTTAAATTTAATATTTTAGTTAATTAGAGGCCGGAACTTAAAAGTTTTTTGTTAGACTTTTCTTTGTGGGATGGGGAAATTCAATCAACTGTCTGTTAGCCTCCTTGAGACATTTTTTATTCAGCACTTAACAAATACCATTGCAAATACTTCGTTGTGGCCATCTCCAACCGAAAGATCTAGAGGGCTAAAAATAGCCCGAAAATCGTCTCCAATTGAGAGTTAGACCAGAGGGCTCGTGGAATCTGAGAGGGTTCTAAGGAATCTGAAAGGGCTGGAGGGCTGACTGCAGCCCGGGACTGGCCAGAAAAATCGTTATTCCTGCTGGTTATAACCGATAGGAATTCTTAAGCTAAAATTCAAATGCAACAGCTAGCTGACGTCAGCTAACCGTTGCATTGATTTTTTTTTTTATAGTTTTATTATTATTTTTTATTTACAAAATTTTTCCTATAACTTCTATTTCACAAAATTTGTTTCATTTTATTTCAGACTCCTCATCTTCTCGTCTCATTTGCGCCCATTTTGCTTCCAATTTGGAATTGGATGAGGACCCCCAGTTGGAATCTGAAGAGGATCCAAAGTTGGAATTCATTGCAAACTTGAATTGAAATAGATTGAATTTAAAGTTGTGTGAATTATAGCCCAATATCCACCCTATTTATAGCAAAAGAAAATTTCAAATCCAACGGCTAGCTGATGTTACTTAGCCGTTGGATTTGAATTTAAGTTGTAGTTTTTAAATAATAAATTATGTTTGGCCCTATTGCCCTTTGGCCCTCGGTTGGAGACCCTTTTTTTTTGTGACAGGGCTAAAACGAGTCATATGGCCCTCGGTTGGAGACGGAGGTAAATATGACCATGTACTGTTCATTAAAATATTAATTTCTTAGAGAATCAGAGGGCTAAAACGAACCCTCTGGCCAGCCCTCAGTTGGAGATGACCTAAGATTAAATTAAGGGTAATTTTGTCCACGTCTTGCAACATGGATTCGCTTGTAATTATTTAAGTTTTTCATTTATTAGATTAAGATATAGTTTATAATGGGAGCCAATTCGTGATACCATATTTTTTACACAAGTTTTTACGAGGTCTATTTCGTAAATGTATTTCAAGTATCTGAATTGTCTATCTTTTAGATATTTCCTCAAAAATTTTGTCTACCAAAACTGTATTAGTTCATTTTCTTCACTCCAAGTGAATGTCTTAAAGGTTTTGGATTGTCTAATTTTTTGTAGTAATGATCTATAAATGATCTTCTAAAAGATTGATGGTTCAGACCTAAAACACATAGGAATGCATCCCACAAAATCTTGTATAAAAAAATTGATGCCACGGATCTGCTCCTTTATAATTAATTACTAAATGATATGGAAATTGACCAAGAAATTTGTAAACTAAATGAGGGAATAATGAAAACAACCACTTAACCACTTCCAGAAAATAAATTGCATGCAGACGGTCAAAAGCAACTGGTTGCGAACGTTACTCTGTTGAAATCTTGTTTAAAGGCAGTTTTCTTCCTAAATGCTGAAGCTAACACAACCACTCGTTTAAAACCAGCTGCTTAATTACTAATGTTGCGTCTATAATTACGATATATAAAAATAATTATTTTGGATTGTCCTCCTCTTTCGTGTTTCTCTGAGCAATCATGAATTAACCAAATACAATTTTTCTCTCGGCGACAAGCTCTTGATCTAGTGATACTTACGGATATTCTCAGTTTTGATTGAGCCAGAATGTCATCGCCTCTGCTTCTTATTTTTGTAGTGACTGCCTTCTGGATCTTTAGTGCGGTGACACCGGATCAAACAGGAATGCAGAAGAGGATGACCGATCCGGTGACCATATGCACGGTGTTTCCGCCTCGCGTTAATTCGCTTGGCTTGTGGAACAAATCGGATTCTTGGCCGGTGCATGTTAAAGACCCGCTTGGGATTGTGCATTTCACCTTTCGACTGCAGAACTACTCCCTCCCAATTCTGGAATTTGAAATTACTCTCATCTATGTTGTAACCCAACTCACCCATTTGTTTCTCAAGTTGTTTGGCCTCCCGGTGTTTGCCGCACAACTTCTGGTACGTACCATGTATCGGATAAAAGTCGTAGATGCATATGAGTCTTATAGTACATTTCACATAATACATTACATTAATGGTTGACAGTCGTTCATAGGCATGTTCTAATTGTCTAAATATTTCTCACCATCACCGTGGTTGTCTTTAGAAAGAAATAGTAGTGACTCACCATGCGGGCTTGAGGAGCGGAATTTGTGAGGTTGATCACTACAAGGAGCGGAATCTTATTTTGTGGTATAATTATAGGCATCTATCGCTACAAAATGGACTCCGCTCTTGTAGTTTCTTGGAGCGATAGATGATAAAACAAAAATTTGTCTTATCAATGTTGTGAGTGCATTAAGTAATTACTAGTGACATTAACATTATTTTGGCTGAACCCTCCAGGCTGGATTACTCCTTGGTGATTTAGGACTTGACAGAGTGGTCCGACATTCTAGTCGTGGCTTCAGTTTGAATCCCATATTTCCTTTTGCTAATCAAGAAGTACTCAACATAATATCACTGTCTGGCTACACACTCTTCACCTTCTTGTTTGGAGTAAAAATGGACGTCGGATTAGTATATAAAACCGGAAGAAAGGCCATCTACACCGGTGCTTTAACCTTGATAGTGCCTCTAATTGCCGCCACTGCAACCCTTCTCATCCTCACCTTCCAGTGGTCCTTACAAGCCGATGAAATAGTTCAGCTTCTTTTCATAACATCAATGCACTGTCTGTCTCCGTCCCCCGTCATCCATTGCCTCCTCACCGAGCTCAGAATCTTAAACTCTGAGCTCGGCCGGCTCGCATTATCATCGGCACTTGTCAGTGACCTCTCCAGCATTTTACTCACCGGTGTTTCAACCTTAATGACAGTCATGCAGCGAGATCCGGATAAGCCCCTAATCGACTTGACGATGATGATAGTCTTCACTTTGTTTGTACACTACGTTTGTCGTCCAGTTATGTTGTGGATGGTGAGAAAGACACCGGAGGGCAAATCCGTTAAGGACTCGTACATATTAATAATCCTGCTGGCTGTTTTTGGATCTGGATTGATTTCCCATGCAGCTCGTCTGTCCATTGTAGTGGGCCCTTTAATCTTGGGATTGGCTGTGCCAGATGGGCCCCCACTGGGAGCTACACTGGTCAGAAAGCTTGACTTTATGGTCAATAGGATTTTTATGCCCGTTTTTGTGACGACGTCCATGATGAGGGTGGTTGTACAACAGGAGGTGCCTGATGGTGACCAAACGGCAGTTCGTGCCACAGCAATCATCACTCTTGTGATCTTCTTGAGCAAATTTGCGGCCTCTTTGGTGACTCCTTTGTGTTGCAAGATGCCTCTCAAGCATGCTGTGACACTAGCACTCGTAATGACCAGCAAAGGCGTTGTCGAGATAGCCGGATACACCATTGCTAGAGACACTTGGGTACGTAAGTTTAAGTTAATATAAATTAATAATACATACATGTCGATATGACATTACCAATCTAATCAATTTAATTATAACATGCAAATACTTATTTTAATTTAATTGAATTCGTAACAAACCGCGCATTATTATTGTCACACGTTCACGCATTTGCACGTTAATCTTTATAATTACTAATAGGCAGCCTCACTGATATTAATACTAGTTCCCATGTTTTTCCTTATGCGCAGATTATTGTTCATGGCGTGTTTAATTATATGATGTTCACCGTCGTATTTAGTGCAATTGTTGTGCCACCTCTTGTGAAGCTCTTGTACGATCCTAAGATAAAATACGCCGGCTACCAACAAAGAAACCTTATGAATGACAAACCCAATTCCGACCTACGAATCCTTGCGTGCATCAACAGAGCCGATAACACCCCCGCCATCATCAACCTTCTCGACGCCGCATGCCCTACTCGAGAAAGCTCCATCACCCTCTACGTCCTTCACCTCATCGAGCTAGTTGCCCGAAGCATGCCCGTCTTCATCGCCCATGATATACACAAGTGGGACCTCTCCAACTACTCGTACTCCGATAATGTCATCCGTTCGTTTACTCAGTTTATGAGAGACAACGAAGGAGCTGTCTCCGTTAATGTATTTACAGCGGTCTCTCCTCCCCAATACATGTACGACGACATATGCACCCTCGCGCTCGACAAGGACACGTCGCTCATAATCCTTCCGTTTCATCGAAAGTGGTCGACCTCTGACGGGTCTATTGAGTCGGAAAACCAAAACGTAAGGGATCTCAATCGTAGGGTACTTAAAACAGCGCCATGTTCGGTTGCCATACTTGTGAACCGTGGTCACATAAGATGCACCAACTCCTCAGCTGAAGGGTATAGAGTTGCGGTGGTTTTTCTCGGAGGGAAGGACGATAGGGAGGCGCTTACTTTCGCGAAACGGATGGTGAAGGACGCGTGCATCAGCCTGACGGTGATTCATCTGGTGGACGCATCAGACCACGAAGAGAGTCACAACAAATGGGAGTGGGTGCAGGACAATGAGATGTTGAAGGAAGTAAAGCAGAAGAGTATAGGGTATGTGAGTTACGTGGAAGAGAATGTACAGGATGGGACTCGAACGACAAGGAAAATACGGTCGTTGATGGACGACAATGAATACGACCTGTTCATCGTCGGGAGAAGATATAAGGTGAAAAGCCCTCAGACGTTGGGTCTTGAGGACTGGAGTGAGTTCCCGGAGCTTGGGGTTATCGGCGACATGCTTTCCTCGGCGGAATTTCGCTGCAAATCTAGTGTATTGGTGATTCAGCAACAGCAACAACGTAGGAGGTGGCGTGATTAGCTAGTAAAAAACGAAACGTAGAACTTCAACCATTTTGTTCCTAAAATTCTTGTCACACTAACACAAATTTCTTGAGGTAATGCCACTATTTAGACCAAATTTGTAAATATATGACATGATTGTTGATAATTAGATTGTTAATTATTGATTAACGTATTTATTTTCTATTGGTATGATTTGCAAATTTAATTTAAAATTTTGGTTTACCTAGCATTACTCACATCATGGGATTCTAATTATTTTTCTTTTTCCTTTTGGAATATGCTCTTAAACAAATTATAGGCTGAAGCGATACTTTTTGTAATTCATAAAGAACAAAGTGAGACTCAATTATTGTTTTAAATCAATGATGTGATGCATTTAGATAAATTGAAACACATGATGATGCGTAACAAGTTTTAAAAAATCCCAATTTGTATTGTCTAGTTTCGTGTTAGTCAGGCAAAATGGAATTAAATGCGAAATTTGAATTAAAAGAGATGGAAGTTATTGCAATATTTTACCCTAAAATTTGTGAGTGGTTTTTGAATTAGGTGAGGTTTCAATTTGAGCAATTTGTATTATAAAAAGTTTAAAATTGTATTAAGTGGGCTTTTTATCTAAAATGGTTATCTAAACTACATTAAGAATAATATTTGGCTACTTAAAGATGTCACATCCCAGATTGGTTCCGTCGTAGCACGATATTGTCCGCTTTGAGCTTACCATTCCTTCACGGTTTTATTTCTGGGAACTCACAAGCAACTTCCCAGTGGGTCACCCATCCTATGATTGCTCTAGCCCAAACTCGCTTAACTTCGGAGTTCCGATGGAATCCGAAGCCAGTAAGTTCCCAAAATGCCTCGTGCTATATGGAGGCACATCACCCCCTCTCCATTGGTCGATGTGGAATGTCACAATTCACCCCACTTAAAGGGAACCCGACGTCCTCGCCGGCCGGCACATTCGTACCAAACAGCAGAGTGGATCTAATACCAAATTGTCACATCCCCGCCTGGACCCCCACCGTATCCTAGGCTCGACTCCGCCGTAGCACGATATTGTTCGCTTTGGGCCCCGACCACGCCTTCACGGTTTTGTTTCTGGGAACTCACGAGCAACTTCCTAGGGGGTCACCCATCTTAGGATTGCTCTAGCCCAAACTGGCTTAACTTCAGAGTTCTGATGAAATCCAAAGCCAGTGAGCTCTCAAAAGGCCTCGTGTTAGGTAGAGATGAGAATATACATATAAGGTTTACATGATTCACACTCCTGGACGATGCGGGATCTTACAATCACCCCCCTTAAGGGGCCCGACGTCCTTGTCGGCACACTTTCGCCCAGAGATTGGCTCTGATACCAAATTGTCACATCTCAGCCCTGGCCCCAACCACATCCCCGGCTCGACTCCACCGTAGCACGATATTGTCCGCTTTGGGTCCCGACCATGGATCCACACCCCTAAGCAATGCGGGCTCTTACAATCCACCCCCCTTAGAGGCCCGACGTCCTCATTGGCACACTTTCGATCATGGATTGGTTCTGATACCAAATTGTCACATCATGGCTCTGGCCCCCACCACATCCCGGGCTCAACTTCACTGTAGCACGATATTGTCTGCTTTGGGCCCCGACCACGCCCTCATGATTTTGTTTCTAGGAACTCACACGAGAACTTCCCAGTGGGTCACCCATCCTGGGAATGCTCTCGCATGAACTTGCTTAACTTCGGAGTTCCTACGGAATTCGAAGCCAGTGAGCTCTGAAAATGCCTCGTGCTAGGTAGATATATGAATATACATATAAGGCTTACAGGATCCATACCCCTGGGCGATGCATGATCTTACAAAAGATGAATAGGAACTCCTACTCAAAATTTATCAAAATTGTTCGTTGTCTATTTATAGAATTTCGTGTTTATAATAAGAACTGTTCATATTATAAATCACCCTATAAAGATCGTTTCTACAAGAAATTACTTAAAACTAAGGTCGTTTAGTCATCAAACTGTTTAAAAACAAATGAACGGTATTGGTAAAAGCATTACAAATCATCTATGTATTTGCTACAATAGATTAACTAAATGACCTTAATTTTAATTTATTTTTTGTACAGATGATCTTTACAGTGTGATTCATAGTATGAAAGGTTCTGATCATAAGCACAAAGCTATGTGATTAAAACACTAAGAGTTTTGAGTAGGAATTCCTACTCATCTTTGAGTAGTCAAGTATTGTTCCATTAATAAAATCTCTAAACTATATTAATAGAACTCTCAATGTCAACCACAATAAGGTAAAAAGACAATTTTGTCTTCTACCACAAAACAAAATCATGAACAGTAGAGTAAATTTACGCAAACTAAATTTTACCCTTTTTTTTAAAGCCTCACCCAATAGCAGTGTTCTAAAAAAAGGCCTAGACGGCGCCTAGGCCTTGGTGACCCCGAGGTGTTTTTTTTGCAAATTGGTTGGAAAAATCGGCTTTTTTTTAAATAAAAAATAAAAAAATTCTTATCTACATTACTATATTTCCTTATTTTCCTATTATTTTGCATTTTATTTGGTTTTAAATTGTGAACTTATTGTACATATGTCATTCTACAATACTTCTCACTATGGTTATATGGCATATATGCTTAATGTGTTTTTAAATTTTGAACTTGTTGGATACTCTTTTTGCATTTATCATTCTTTTATTATCTTATCCATGAATTTCATACAACTATAATTTTTTGTAAGTGTCAATATGCATTTATTTACAAGATATACAAGAAATTTATTTAAATCTGTTTAGGTGCTAGGCACCAGCCAGCCGTCCGACTAGCACCTAGCATTTTTTAAAACCTTGCCCAATAGTGATCCTAACACCTCTAATTTTGAAAAAAAAAAAAACCTTCTCTCTCCAATTCACATTTCTTTTCTCTCCCTTTTTCCTTTCCATTTTAAAATAAAAATAAATTATTTTTATGTGAAGCATATGCTACTCGAGATTATTATAACTCCTGAAGCCATTTTTTTTTTTCTCCGACAAAGAAAATTTATAAATGTGGTGTCTCACATGAAAATCAACGTTTTACGGGGTACTGGAATAATTCACCGAACAATCTTAATTTGTTGAATCGAACCACCGTAACCAAATATCCTCCTCCACCTCCATCGCCTGTTATCAGCCGTCTCCTCCCTATCAAGCCTCGCTAGTCACTACCTCCCCCTTCCTTCTCACCGATCACATACATCAATTTTTTCGGCTATGCGGACTTGCAATTGCGAATCGGAGCCTCAGCCCATGGAGTCAGACTCTCCAGGTAAACGCACTCTCTCTCTCTCTCACTCTCTCTCTCTCTCTCTCTACACACACACACACTATGGTTCCTCTAGGGGTTACTCTAGCCACTGTAAGCTGCTTTCTGAATGCTGAAGTAATGCACCGCTCAAATTATTCAGGTTTTCCGTCGGATGATTTTGATGGAGTCTCACTCGACTTTGATCACTGGACTTCACTCATTTCAGAGATGGAAAACACATATTCTGTAAGCAATAGCTTTCTTTTCTCTCCTAATTTCGTAAATTTTCTTAATTTTTATGTTTTATTTTTGTGAATTTTGGCTGTGAAATTATGTGCAGGATGACATAGAGAAAATATCATCTGTTTACGACTCTTTCTTGTCCGAGTTTCCGCTCTGCCATGGATATTGGAGGACGTATGCCGATCACAAGACCCGCTTATGCAGTGTTGACAAGGCTGTTGAAGTTTTCGAGCGGGCGGTGCAGGCAGCAACTTACTCTGTTCCCCTGTGGGTGGACTACTGTAACTTCAGTATGTCTGTTTTCGAAGACCCGTCTGATATTCGCAGGTAATATCAAATTGCTTCCGTAACAAAATTCAGCTATAAATTTTGAAGTAGTTGAATCATTGATGCGCCTTTTTGGTTATAGTCATCTGAACTAGTAGAAATTTTCAGCTATCTTGCATGTTTTTAGACAATGTTTATTGTTTACAAGTTTAAAACTTTGAAATTCTTTGACAGATTATTTAAACGAGGCATGTCGTTTGTTGGAAAGGATTACTCATGCCATACTCTGTGGGACAAGTACATTGAGTTTGAGTATTCTCAGCGGGAATGGAGCTCGCTGGCACAGATTTACATCCAAGCTCTAAGATTTCCTACCAAAAAGTTGCACCAGTATTATGAAAGGTATATCTTGCATTGATTCTTTGGAGTTAAAAAGAAAAGAGGAAACCTTGAAATCATAACTCTAGATCTAGTTTGTGCTCTTTCATTTAATTTCTTATTGTTCGGTGGTATTACCATTAATTTTCTGAAGACCTTGTTTGCATGATAATCGACAGTTTACCACAATGTGTGGTTTGCTGTTATAGTTGATTTCAACTGACATAGATTTTTTTTATGCTTGTGGAGTGTACCATTTACAATTTTGTGTCTTTTTTGCCCTTCTAGTTGAACCACTTAGATGTTATTCTTACAAGGCATCGGTTTCATTTTCTCATCAGTTTGAAGAAGTTGGCTGCCTTGTGTGAAGGGGAGATGAAATGCCACAGTAATTCTACTGAAGATTTGCAATCTGAGGCGGTGGTTGGTAGCGAAGTCCCTACATTTTATACGGATCATGAAATTGCCCTTGTTGTCAAAGACCTGCTGGATGCAGAAAATGGCTTAGACAGGCGTAAAGCACTGGAAAAGTACTTGTATACTGGAAAGCAGTTGTATCAGCAAGCATGTCGACTAGAAGGAAAAATTGGTACTTACGAGAGCAATATAAGGAGGTCTTACTTCCATGTGAAGCCACTTGATGCAGGTCAGTTGGAGAATTGGCATTCCTATCTGGATTTTGTTGAGATGCAAGGGGATTTTGATTCGGTATGGTTCTACAATTTCTTTTGCTTACATGGCCTTGGCCCCTTGCCTCTCTTTTATTGTTATCTGAACCCCCTTTCATCTATTGTGTGTAGGCTGTAAAATTTTACGAGAGATGCTTGATTCCCTGTGCTAATTACCCTGAGTTTTGGATGCGTTATGTGGATTTCATGGAAATTAACGGTGGAAGAGAGATTGCAAACTATGCTCTTGACCGAGCAACCCAAATTTTTCTAAAGGTATTTTTACTGGAAACTATGCATCAAGTTTTAGGTGAGTTGTATTTTGTGCTACAATGTTTTGATTAGTCAAACACTAAAGACCATAACATTGGGAAGTTACAGGATAATCGTCTACTGCCGGTTCTCTGAGGAATTGTACTGAGTTATATTTTTTGGTGTATCATCTTTAATAATTGAAGCTGGAACCTTCATAGCATGAAATGGACCAGGAGATGAGGCACTTTTCTTGAGAATGTGAATGTTGGGACATGTCATGGGCTTTCCAAAAATACTAGATCCTAAACTTGTTTGGCTAAGATTAATTTTTGGATAGCATTTACCTATTCAGCCATCACATAATCAACTCTAAAACTAATTGTTTTTTCCTCCTCAAAGGTAGTTATAAAATAATGACTTCATCGGTCACCTTACTGGTTGCCAGGCGATTAAAGCCAAGGGTTTAATTTTCTTTTATGTAGGGAACTAAGGATACACTGGTAACTCATTATGGTTTGGATTATATGGATTTCTTTGGTTAGAAAACAATCATTATACTTGGAGTAATCTCAACTGTCAAGTATTTTCATCATGTATCATGTTGTGGACAACTTCGAGCAGTACTATTTAAATTTTCTGTACTATAATTTTTCTCTAAAATTAGTGTTAGCAATTGTGTGACAAGTTTATGATGTTCTGAAACTTGCCCAATTGCTGCTCTCTATAGGATGCCTTGACTCGATTACTTTGTACATGACTGGAGATGTTTATGGCCATCCTCATATGTTCGTTGCAGAGAGTGTCGGTGATTCATCTTTTCAGTTCCAGGTTTAAGGAGCAAACAGGAGATGTATCTGGTGCCCGTGCTGCTTTTCTTCATTGCGATACAGAATCAGATTCCTGTTTTGTGAAGAATGTTATGTCAAAGGCTAATATGGAAAAACGTATGGTATGCAATCAGCTCTTTCATCAATTAAATGGAAATATTACTCGTACTTATTGTCTTGATTAAGAATGAGGACCAACTCATGCTGATGCTTTTCCTACATTATCAGGGAAATATCACGGCAGCTTCCAATACATACAAAGAAGCGCTAGAAATGGCTGCAGAGAAGAAAAAGATGCATACACTTGCTATTTTATATGTTCAATTTTCTCGACTTATATACATGGTACGTAATATATGAACACAGGAAAGTCCATATCTGCATTGGGGTGGTAGCAATTACTTGCGACAAGATTTGGTTCCAGTTTCAACTCCCCCTCTATTTCAGTTTAAAGTACTTAATGCCATTTAGGCTTATTTAGTAAGTATCCATGTTTTATTATAGTATTTCTTAAAGAAAATGCAGCTCTCCTGTGCTTATAAAAATATAAGTCCTCGTTCCAAAAATGATTTGGTTTGTTGTATGGATAGGCAAAGTAGCATGCAACACAATGGTGGTCCTTTTATGAACTCATTGATATATGAATTTCTGTTTCTCTATATGCTTGCATTGTCCCCTTAGTATTTGACTTTTGAGGAGATTTTCCATTTATTTATAGTACATGAATGTGGTGGCCAACTTTGATATGATTATCAACATCTCCTTGCTTTCCCGTCACAGATGACTGATAATGCAGATGCTGCCAGAGATGTCTTGATAGATGGCATCAAACACTTGCCTTATTCCAAATCACTTCTAGAGGTATTTCTCTTCTCTTAGCACCTCATGAATATTTACATTTCCACATCATGAATGGACCTGTTGTAGAAATACATAGTCTGGACTAAAACTTGAATCTATGCTTCAATATGTTAAACCTTTGCTCATTATATCATCATGATAAAAGTTTAACTTCGTTACAAAAATGTAAAGTTGCTTGATTGTTATGTCTTCAGGAGTTGATAAATTTCGCAAGTATGCATGGGGGGAAGCGACACCTAAATGTGCTAGACTCTATTGTCGCCAAAGCAATCTCTCCAGAGTCAGGTGTATCTAATTGTCTGAATGCAAAAGATGCAGAGGATATTTCAAGTTTATATTTAGAGGTGAAAATTTCTCTTTCAACTTGATTTTATGTTGATACTGTCATTTCTGGTCTTTCGAAAAATAATAGATTGAGGGGAAAAGGTGCTACGTGTTGCTTTCTGCCTCTCCATATCGTAATTTCTTGTAATTTGAGGGAAATATGGTATGGTGGTTCGGCAATTTCACTCAATCTCTGGGATCTCTGTAATTTACTGTAAAGATTTACCATATGCTATTTCATCAAGTTCCTTTGGTTCTGACTTGTATATGATGGAAACAGTTTGTTGACCTTTATGGAACCATCCATGAATTAAGAAAGGTGTGGACTCGGCATGTGCGACTGTTCCCATACTCTACAAGGACTGCTTTTTTTCATCAGAAACCTACATTTAGAAAACCTTTGGAATTGGCTAGAGAAACGGAGGAAGCTTTGGTCGCTATGCCTCAGCAGCCATCTGGAGATTTTAGTTCTGACTCCTTGATTGTGCTCCCATTGCATGACACTGTTGACAGCAAATCGTTATTGCCAGACAATCATAGTATCGAGTCTGGCCAGGAAGGAACTGATCATACATTGGACCAGGATCTGCCATCACAGGGAAGTCAGCTTGAGCAGATTACCTCCGACAACCTTCAGTCAAGCCAACCTGAAAACATTCAGACACTGAAACTACCTTCTCCAGAAATTTCAAGAGAGCAACTAACACAACCGAGAGATGATAAACCTGAAGCAAATCTGTCATCTGTAGGTTTAGTAAAAGTGGAACAGGTATCTTCAGAAAATCCTGAGGAGCCCAGAGAAAATACTACTGAACCAAAGGCATCATCTGTTGAATTAGAATGTCAAGTTGCTGAAGGGAATGAAACTGTAGAATCTTCACAAGAAGTCACAGACAGGAGCGATGTTCATCGAGAGATTGACAACAAGCCTGAACAAGACCTGAAGCCACTGTCGTTGGAGAGTCTTTCTTTAAGCTCCCAGGAGAATACGAATCCGGATTCAATACCCTCCATTTTTCACAAGCGTGAAACTTCTCAAGAAACCAATACTTCAAATGAAAGGAAGCTAGAGAGCAATTGCAAATCTAATGAAGACTACAGCCCAAGAAATACCAGAGCTTTAGAAACAGCTGGAAATGAAGTGGTTAGTCCTATGCCAATGCAAATGCCTTCTCAGCCAGCTGTAAATAGTTATGGTGACTGGCGTCGGAATAATCATTCTGGTAAAGTTCGTAGAGATTCCAAATTTGGCTTTCGGGGACGTCTACAAAGAAACTCGTATCAGCAGAAGCCACTTTCTCCTAAAAAATACCCACAAGCTGAAATGGGTCGTCCAATGCCTGGGATTCTAGGTCAACCCCCTCAACCTTTGTCCTCACAGAGCTCGCAAATTCAGCAAGGCAGCCAGGATCATAATCGATATCAAGCAGCAGCCACTCCCACTAATGTAATGGCACCTAATGCTTGGCCTATGCAGAATGTACAGGCGCCAAATTATGCCTCTTCATCTCAGCCTCAGTTGCCTGTCCAATCTGTTCCTCCACAGATGTCCCAATCATCCGTTTTAGGCAACGTGCAGTACGGCATGCAGAACAGCCAAGCATATAATGAGATGTGGCAATATTATTACTACCAGCAGCAGCAGCTATTTCTTCTACAACAACAGATGCATCAAGCACAGCAGCAGCAACAGCCGCAACAGCAGCAGCAGGTCTTGTTGCAACAGTATCAGCTTCAGCAGCAACAACTTCAACAATATTATGCTCAGATGCAACAGCAACAATCTTATCAACAGCAACAATTGCAACAACTACAGACGCAACAGCAATTTAGTCCACAGTTCCAGATTCAACAGCCGCAAATTCAGCAACCTCATCTGCAGCCGCAAATTCAGCAACCTCATCAACAACAGCAACTTCAGGAACAACATCTGATGTACTTGCAGAAACATCAGCAGCCATTACAACAACAGTCCCTTATGCAGGAGCAGCAGCAAAATATCCCGTCCATGATTCAACGGGACAACTACCATCAGGTATGATATTTTGCAATTGTCTAGATACATGTTAAAATTAAACCGAAATCACTCCAAATAAGAACCACTGGTCAAGGAAACTAGGTGTTAGCTAGGTGCATGATAAAAATTAAACAAGTATAAAAATATCCTATGCATCAAATGTACTATCTCGTGTAACTTGCAAGTGAAATAACAATTTCGGATTAAAGTAACCCATAAGGGGAAAAAGGATAAAGAGTTGAGAGGTATGACAATTTGAAATTATCACAGATGCATAGGCTTCTCCTATTTTTCTCTCCTCTTCCCCAATTTTATAGTAATGCCAGTGTCAAGGGGGAAGACAAAAGTTAAGAGACATGACGATTTGAAACCGTCACATAGTTATCAGATCATCATTTTTAATCTCTCCTCGTCGCCACTGAACATCCATCTTTGCAAACAGTTGCATCCTATTATTAGTTATGAGAAACAGAAATAACTGTGAAGACGTTATCAGCATGTTGGAAAACATCATATGCTTCTGATTTTGTTAAGCTAAAAGCCTGAGGAATTAGTTTGCTTTGAAGCTACAACTTGATGATGTGAAAAACGGTGGTGCACAATGCACTGTCCAAAATATCCGCTGACATCTTTAATTTAAATTATCGATGTCTCCGCACTTCTAACAAGCATTAATTTCTTTTTTCCTTTCGTTTTTGGGTTATGTAGGACCAAGCCGTCATGCCACCAAATAATTATGGAACGGTTGCATCTTCCGTATCTCCCCAAACTCATGAAGAATGTCCGCACAAGTGAAGGGAGATACCATCATGGGCAACACAATCACGAAACCCGGTTCACAAAACCCAGTCCCCATCTGGAACTCAAATGTTTGAATGTAATCCTGTTGCAACGTTAACTATAGCACTAATGCGACGCCTTCTTGGTATGGTCATGGAATTCTGGTGGGTTCGTTTATGTTCTAAAGGGTTTTAAATGACAGTGACTGATGCAGGACAGAATCAAGGGTATCGAGGAGAGTGGAATAGATAACTTGGGATTCGCTCAACCAGGGACAACGGAGCTTGCTCACGTCGCTAATCGTGGATTCACTCACACGACCAAGCCAAATGCTTGATTTTAGAAGGAGAAACAACTAACTTCAAATGCACAAAGCAAATAATATTTTAATTCATTCAAGTCTAGCCCCAAAGGCTTTTGATACATCAATATTTAAAGGAACTCAAGATAAAGGAACATAAATATACTACAACTTCCTAAGAAACTCTCTAAAAATGACTTAACAAGTTCCTATGTCATTAAAATACACAGCCTTATTATTCCAATGCATTATAATGGTCTTCAAATTGTTTTCTTCAAGGTCTGCCTCCCGCATCAGTGACGAGCTCTTCTCAGCCAACAGAGGCTGGCCCTTGTATATTGAGCCATGGTTTTGCGTTGCAAATAGCCTTCAGTCATGAATTTGTCGAATTTCGATGTATGTTACTAATTTGTTGCATTGCATAGTGAACGTACAATCTATAGCTTCGTGTGATTATTACCGTCAATCATTCATGCGAGTGAAAGCATGAAAAATTCGATTCGTGAGAAGGGCATCATCACTTACTCAACACCTTTCATGTAAAGAGTCATTTCAAATTTCAAACAAATAACGAAAGAGAGGTTTATTAAATTCTAACATTTTTGGGTTTTACAGAGTTATTTTTGCACATATGTTAGAAGACTATGATTGTAACGAAGGAGCCGAGCAGTGTTGCTATTACTGCTCACGGGCAAAAACCAATATTTGGACATAGGCAGTGACTGCCGAAATCCACAGAGCCCCGGTTCAAGGATAAAAGAAAGAGAGTTTTAACAAAACACTTCCGGTACCGTTCACTTTTAATGAAAAACCATATTTCTACATTTTCAATACAATTCACTACACCTTTATTTGTTATTTTTCATTAAAACTAGAGTTTTTTTTTGAACTTTTCGTTATTCCTTAAAAGAAGGGCAACCACCAGCTATGCTTTGATTTATACAAGATAATCATAGCCATTGGCAAGTATGAAACAAGCAAATGAACAGAAAAGAAAATGATTATCGAAACATGGATTACACAACCACCCGCCTCAAACGTCACTTGAACGAAAATTCTATGCTTTTATAATACAACTCGATACAGAATCTCAAGAAACAAGTAGCAACACAACTCGACAACTGACTTACATTACCAGAAAATGCGTTAGCGTTCTCCGCATGACCTGCAGGCAACGCATGCAAATTTGTAAAAGTGCAAGAGACTAAATAGGCAGAAGATCAAGAACAGCAGTGTTAGTCAAGCAATTTAAAAACCCAACTGATCACTGATATTCGAACCCTTCTTTCAACAGCATAGCAGCAAACCTAAGCAGGAGGCCGATCCTGCTGATATTCATACATATCTTGATCCATCAGTACATGCATTATCTTTGTATGCATGAAGAAAACCACCACCTATATTCTTAATGCAGGTCATCACGAATTTACACAAGCATCCTCACGACGACTTTCCACTTTAGATGTCAGTCAGTTAAGCATCTAATAACGAGTATGACACAAATCCGTTTACATGGTAGATTTCATCCTCCATACCCTCCTGGGCTAGAAACATGCCTATTCTCAACCTGAACTTCCTATGCTACCATGTCCTACATATAGATAATCAGAAAAGAGGTGTATCAGAATTCCGAGAGCAATCTTGAATCGTTTTATACAATTCACTTAAACATACAGTCTGATGTTATTATTCACAGGTTTTGAATTCCTAATCAGAAAACAAAACTGACAATGCCTAATCTGATTTGATGCATAGTCAAATTACTTGCCCTCACATTTCCTTTCAAGCTATTTTGAATTAAATCGAGAAATGGATCTCCGGGAAGAGAAAATAAAACTAAAACTAATCTCTAGAACATGGTAAACCAGAAAAATTCAGTCCGTCAAAGCGTACAAACAAGTCTTCTGGGAATATGATGCCATGTAGACATAGGATGCACAAGTAGTTTGTCCTCCTCTTTGTGTTCCTCCCAGTTTCTTGTTTCTCATCCAGAAGGGCCAAACCTTCACAGAACTACAGAAAAGTTCTCAATTTCATTCAGTGTCATACGAGATATCATTTCATTAGAAGTATGACTTACATTTTAAGTTCAGAAAGTATTCAGTGTCGTTAATTATTATGGCATTTCCATTTTCGTTCCCAGTATAATTGTTTATGAACTGTAAGAATTTATTTACTAGATATGCAGTATCACCGGCTCAACCTGAGTTTTTACAGTAATTATTACTTCCTTGACTATCATTTGAATTTTCAAAATTCAAATTACTAAAAAATGACATTAGAATTCAGCATTTGAACATCCTTGATAGTAGAGATTAATGAGGATTGCAATAAGATAGTTAAGCTAAGAGATTGTCTTTTATAAGCCACTCAATTAAAAAATTAAATGGAAGTAACAAAATATTAAGAGTGGCAAATGACCAGATAAGGTCCAAAGTTCCAGCTTTCAAGTGCTACCATACTTGCATTGTGGATGTTATTTAAGACAATGTGTCGAGAGCTGTGGGTGTACGAGACAAAAGTGAGTAAGAAATCATGTTTTCAAGAATTATATTTCACAGTTTATTAGTGTTTCATGCGCAATGCAGAAAGCATAAGGACAAATAGGCATTCCTTACTGTTACCTTGAAACAAAAACTAACAAACTATTCTGCAGTGTTGTCAGCTGAAAGGAAGAAAACAAGGAAACAAGATCGAAGAGCTGACAGCCAACAAGGAAAAGAAGATTTAATTGCATAACTAAATCTCACGAGATCAAGTGAAAATAAAGTGGAGCATCCCAATTAAAGACCAAGATTGTATAGATAATTTCCCATGTGTACACCCTGATAAGCAAAACAACTCAAAACTGTACAATAAGGATAAATAAGACTTTCCCTACAATTACCTTTGAACAAAAAATCAGACAACCCATTCCACAGTGTTGTCAGCTGAAACGCATAAAATAACGGAACAAGAACCAAGAGCACACTAACAAAAGGTAAAGTAAGAGTTTACTATATAGCTATTTATCTCATGAGCTTAAAAGAAAAAAAAAGGAGGAGCATCTAAATTAGAGGTCAATATTTGCTAAAAAATATGAGAGAGGCAAGGAGCTTCTATATTCAAGCAAATGAGAAGGTAGGTGACTCTTATTCCATGTTACCGAATCTCTTGGCAATTACAGGACGAACATCATCAGCATTAACCAGGGTCTCTAAGAAGGGAAGTAATGAAATCAAAGCACAATCAGACGGATCATCAAACCAACTCTTTATTGGAATTCCATTGTTAACTTGCAAGTGGAAAACCTGAAATTGTCAAAAGAGAATAAAGGTAAAACAATCAGTTTATCCAGTAGTAACAATGTTGCCATTCAGTACTACGGTCTGGTGGTATTCCTCTTCACTTGTAAGTGAGAGGTCTTAGGTTCGAATCTCGTGGATGGCGAATTCAATACCAAATTAGGTTGTCCATTGTGTGGCTTAGCCGAACTCCCCCCTCCTCTTAGTGTAAAATATATCGTTGTACTCCAAAAAAAAAAAAAAAAAAAAAAAACAATGTTCATTCTTCCAACTTTTTCTCTCCTCTTTTTTGCCTACTTATATATTTTGGTACGACTAGGGTCTTTTTTCATCGGTAATAAGACCAGTTTCAAAAACATAAAGAACACTGTTTCGTCATAAGTTTTTATCTAGGCCAAAAAAAATTAATAATAGAGAACAACCCATAGAGTGGAAATGCAAGAAATAAGAAATAAGTAAAGTCCAAGCAATTAACATGAAAACCCAAGGGATATACCTGTGGAGTATTATCAATTATGGCAACTTTTGCAAGATCAACACCCAAAACTGTCAAATCTTTAGTGTAACTGCCATCTGAGAAAATGCACGATTCACGATAAACTCGGCGAGATATAAACTTTGCATATGGATCCAATATATCAAGAAGTTGCGCTGCATATATGCTTTGGCTGGCAGTAAAAATAATGACTTCAAACATTTCTGCAACTCTCTCCAAGAAAGTTTGGAGGTAAGGCCTCCGTTTCACATATACCGTGTGCTCTTTCATGTTGAAAAAGACAGTAAATGTGAAGTCTGCGTCATCTCGATGGTCCAATGTAGAATGAACCAGTGTTTCTGCACGTATAATAGCAACATTACTTTTCAGCAACCTATCAACAACATATTTCTCAAATGAATCTCTAAAAAAATCAGTGAGATTAAACTGAAAAATATCTAAGTAGAAGACTGGATCTGCAGAACCCTAGTTGATATAACCATGTCAAGGGCATAATTGGTATGGTGGTATGTAATTGTATCCTATCATTTACACCGTATTTGGAAATAGTATTTCTGAATGATTAAATATTTTCCCAAGAGATCAGACAAAAGTTAACCAAACAGAGAAACGAAAAAGGAAAACTAACATTCTTAGAGGCTTGGTGAACTGTATTCTAAGCCTGAATTTTGAATACACACACTTACATATATACATATGAATGCATAAATGTGGCCATGAAGGGGCAAGCACACAGTCACATATACATATGTGGGCATGTTCACGTGCAAGGTATAAACTGAAAGAATAAGAGATTTGCTTGCTAGACGAATGCCAGATTGTATACGTGGTCTCTGTCAGCACATATAGCCAATATTATACCAATCCAACCACAGATGCGATATAAGCACTATAAATGGCATTTACAACTTGTCAACACATTTGAGACAAAAAATTAACTAAACTGGGTCATCATTAAGAGCACACGCACACAGAACTAGAAATATATATAATATTAACATTATATATGTTATCAAGCGATATGGTTTTCTTGCACACCTATGTGTAAAGCGAAAGTGAATGGGAGCTGCCAAAACTTCAAACTAAACAGTTTATAGAACCCTATATGTTGCAGACCGGAAATAGGTAACACAAAATTTTGCAGAATTTCAGTAGTAATGCTGCTATCTCATTTTCATGATTTTCAACATTACTGGTTTCGATGTTGGCTTGTAAGCCTTTTGTTAATATATTTTTTTCATGTAGAGCTCAGGATGAGTTTCTCTACCAGTAGCGTAGATCAAAGGATTTAATGAACTTGTTGAGGGAACTAATGATTCAATATATAATCACTAAGAAATTTAAAGAATAATGTCATTTAAGATAACATTAACAAGTAAAGTTTCCAAAATTACTGATAAAAATGGACCAACTGGTCTTAAAAATATGCCAGATGTAACATTAAATGATCTTAATAATATGTCAGGGGTAACATTAAATGATGACAAGATGGCACATAACCAAATGAATACACATACGTATAGCATTGCTTACCATCCAAATCAAGTACAAGTGTTACAGACTTTCTTTTTGAAGCTTCCTCAGGCAAAATGTTGGGTTGATAGTTTGATACCACATCTGATAATTCTGGTAAGTTTTTTATAAACAACTGTGGATCAAAGGACTCTGCCTGATCTGAGTCGGAAGAGTTGACAACCGTTTCCTGGTTGCAGGAGCTTATCTGACCAATTCCCAAATACATTCCAGCACAATTTGTATCTACCATGGCTTCTTCACATGATTTGTCATCATTAGTATAAAAATTACTGCTTCTGATTGTGTCTTCTAGGAAAGGCAATACCATGTATTGCTCAGACACATCAAAAAACATATTTGTTTCAGCATATTTGTAGTCTGGAAAGCAATTCATTTCACTAATATCATCATGAAATGCATTCTCATCGAAGGGTAAGCTTGAAATGATCATATCAGAAATGTAGAAATCTGATATATCGCAAGTTCGATTATCACATGAACTTCCGTTATCATCACTGTCACCAGTTCCTAACCCTGAAAAGGCAGGAAAAGATTAGCATACTAGATATTATCTGTTGTCAGAGAACACATAACATTACATTAAATGACAAGGAAGATTAGATTATTTATTTAAAGCACATTGACCACCCGAAAGTGGTTGAATTTTGCTGAAATAACCTATATATACTGAATAAAGTTCGAGGATAGATTTCCACGCGGTTCACGGCTAACATATACCTATCCTATTTGTTCCTTTTTTAATTGTAAAAAAATAACAGAGAAGGGGTTGTCTTTCCAACTTTGGCTGGGGTTTCAATGGAAAAACGAAAAATACTTAGTACATTCTCTACATATTCAATCAACTGAGTCTGAGGCATACCTGCATCAATGTCAGCATTTGGTTCACTATTTTGTTCGCCGTTGACTTCACTGGACTCCAAAGCAGGAGAGAAAATTGTCTCTAAGTTTGATGGGCAGGCGTGAAAGGAGTCCTGAAATTAATAAATAGTCATTGGTATACAAGCTTATAAGAAATTCTAAGGCCCATACGGTGCAATTCTAGAAAACCTTGAGCAAGAAGACAAAGATGAGGAATAATGAATTTTCATTTGCAGGTAATTGGAACATCATGAAATTAAAGGCAATACACTGAAAGACATCCCACAATGACAAACTGAAAAAATGGTACCCACAACACTATAACTTCGAAATACTTACCATTCTTTTGGTGGGAGAATCACATGACTGCTGCTGAATTTGACCAGTTTGTTCACCCAGAAATTCCTGATGTTCAATTGCTTCATCACTTCCAATTTCTATAGTAGAAACTTGTGTGCTTGAAGAAACTATGAGAATAATAAGAAGCTCTAATATTAATAATTAAGCAAAAACTTAAGCTACATATAATTGTGCATGGATTGTATCAATGTCCATCGTTGAAACTTGCATTGTATGCTCAGTGAGAATCATAAGAAGTGTTTGAATATAAGCATTTTACACAATCTTTAAAAGTCTCGAATTACAAAAATAGAAAGCCAGAGAGCTCAAATGCATCGAGAATTAAGACAAACTTTGGATGATAATGATTCCCAAATTTTTTTCTTCAGACTTTGCTTAGCAGTGCAACCAACCTAGTATCACATTTTACAATATTACCCACCAAAACTTGCATGGAATATTGAAATCTGAATAGTCAATGTGAGATAGCTTGATCACGTAAATACAAAGATACATGATGGAGTATTTACTCTAATACTATATGATAGATCAAACGTCAACATCTTTCTGTTCAGTTTCTTACCCTCCTGACAATTTTTACAAGTGTCAAAATCTTCTGTATGTTCGGATTTCCTAGCATGAAGACATGCTTTCTTGGAAATCACACTTGACCTTTGACATACACGAAGACAATTTTTTTCTCGTAAACATCCCATGCTTGATTGAGCCTTCATTTTGAAAGATGGCATTTGAACTGTACTTGTGATGTGCACCACAATCTCGACTCTGTCAGGAAAAATAAATAAAGATAAGAATATAGTAAATGATGCCAATCTCCGTAACAATGGGAACCATGCAGTACAGAATTAAGCAACAAACAGTTTGTAGTGGGATCAACGTATCTCTGTCTGGGGTACCTAATCAAAGATTCATAGTAGTGATGATTAGCAATCTAAACTCCAAGTCTTCTGAAGTCTTAAAAAAACTGTACCAAACTGTCGCTCATGTATCTGTTTGGGAAGGAAAAAAAAAAATTAAGGCTCATCAGCACGCAAATAAAACTTGCACACCGATGAGCTACAAATGATAATCAGCAAGTAGGAAAAGCAACATTTCACCTAGGAAATTGGGATATGAGTTGATTAATTACCAAAGTTATCTTTCCCACAAAAATCAGTAACCATGTAAAAGAATATGGTAATTAACTGCTGATTCTCTTACATTATATGCTAAGCCATCCATTCAAAGCACAATATTCAATAAATCCACATCCAAAATTGAACTTTTAAAAGAAGATGCTGCAGTTTTCAAATACAACCATATCTAGTTTGTTTCTCCTGTGTGACGACAACAATGCAAGACACCCCTTAACGTCAGGGATCACTTTGATGGATACCATCCAGTCAACATGATCAAACAGCTGCAAGATGTGCATTCGCTACATCCCGCATTTAAACATCCACGTGTTTAAACCCCCCTTTCTCATCCGGAAAAAAGAAAAACTTCCCTTCTTTTCAAATATAAATTCACGAAGATACTTTTCATCTCAACTTCAAGAAAAGAAACCTAATTAAGTCAACACAATGAGGTATCCTAAACAAGTAAAATAACCCAACAAACAAGGCTCCTGAACAAGGCTATTCAAATTCCCTTACTAACCAGAAAGCTTTCATGCCACGCTCCAGCCGCCACGACACTGCCACAGCCTTAGCAACCCCCACTGTTCCAATAAGCATACAAAGTCAAAATTATTGTGATTACATAGTTATGATTATAAGTTCTATGAAATGATTAGGATATCCAAACATGACATATGGGAATCAAGAACAGAAGAATCCATCCAAAATGGAATTTGACCTCAAAATTTACAATACCATCTCTTCGGAATCTAATCAAACTCAAACGCCGAATCCAAACTATATTAAAAATGCAGAATTTCTTCTTCAGAAACCATATTTCGTGGAAAAAAAAAGTATGAAATTCAAAACTGAAAATTAAAGCACAAACACACACGCATACAAACATCAAAAAATGATTAAGAAACCTAAAAAGAACATACTCATTACCCCAAAAAGGCACAAAATAGAAAACCCCTAATTCGAAAGCTCCGAAATTTCCAAGTAAAACCTCAAGATTTGAAGTCAACCAGACCAATTGACTCATTACCAAAAGTTCTAAATTCTAAAACCCCATTGACCAAACAAGTCTTCTCAAATCGTATAAGCATTTCCTCCAAGGAAGAACAATCAAAACCCACAAACGAACTTAAAACCCTAAACACGAAGTTCCAATGGCAGTTGCACCCAGTTGAATTACCAAATTCAAACACTTGAAAAAAAAAAAGCAATTGAATTCGAGCAACAGGAACTGTAGTTAGCTAAATTAAACTAAATTAATAATAATAATTTTAATGATAATTATACTGAATAGTAGAAATGAAAAGGTGAAAAATTGAAGAGGAAAATAGATAAAAAGAAATACCTGGAGAAGGCTGACCCTCTCTCTCTCTCTCTCTCTCTCTCTCTCTCTCTCTCTCTCTTCCTCTGTAACACTCTGTTCTTCTCTCTCTTACCGGTCAGACAGAGGTAATATGTCAGTTTCACTGGGATCACACGGACGGCTCTGATGGGATCTTCGCTAAATAATTGTGGCCAATAAGAGCGTGCCACGTAATCTGTGGAGCCAGCTCACTATGACGCGTTGACACGTGCATTTTCACGGAAACGGAGAGAGCTGTGTTGGGTGCTTCGCAAAGAGAGAAGATCCAGCCGGAGAATTCCGAAGATTGTTTAATTACATCCGATCATCGTATATTATGAGATTAGTTTTCTTTAGGTGTTGTTTATATTTAATTTTAAATAAAAGAATATATAATGATTTCTGATCGCACGATATATAATAAACGAATGTAATTTGAGGATCCGGCAAGAATCGTCACTCATTGGTAAAGACCCCTATGTTCACCCTCTTTTTGGCTCTTGTGGTAAAAAAAAGGCGAAAGTTGTTATTTAGTACTACAATCTAGTAGTATTTTTCTTTACTTATAAGTGAGAGGTTGTAGGTTTGATTTTCGTCAAAAGTGAATTTGAACCACATTATTGATATTGTATTGTTTGGCTAAACTCACCTATTCCCCATTAATGTAAACAATATTGTTGTTCAAAAAAAAAAACGAAAAGTTGACTATCTTGTCAATTGGATTATAATATAAATTTTAGATATTATTATTTTAGGAATTTATTTAGATATACTAGAACTCATTTATTTGATGAGATGAAGAAAATTTTAGGACTCAGTTTGTAATAACTTATTGAATTAACCCCTAATGTTACCCCCAAAAAAAAGAAGTCAAAATCAAGGGAAAAATAATACTTCGCTTGATAAAATTCTTTTTCTTTATAACGATTTTAACATTTTATGTGTGACTAGATATCGTATAATATTCAATTTAAAGTGTAATAGGGTAAAGAGGAGTGCTAAATTGTTCGGCTTTTTTCCTAGGGTAACTCTTATTTATGCATTTTTGTGGGTTGAAAATCACATTGATAAAAAAATAAATATTATATGATACGTGAGTATTGTCATGATATATATGATCCATGAGCGCAGTCATATGACATGAGAGTAATAGCTACAAATTACAATGGCTTCCACTATTCCATACACAAACTTCAACAATCATTATCCAAATCACAAGACCACTTATTTTTTCTGAGCGCGAGAACTAAGAGATATGAACTTAAAAAGAGAAATATCATTAGATATGGAAACGAATTTTTGTCGGATCCTTTTCCTAGAGATCTGGAGATTTTGTTATGGTAATTGTATATCGTACATCGTACGATTAGAAATTATTTCAAAATTTAAAATTTACAATTAAATATAAATAGTACTTAACGAAATGAACAGTCACAATCACGGAATATTCAAGATCCTCAAGAAAATGATCCGGCGAGAATCCTTTTCCATTATATATACACCAAGAACTACTTATTTATAAGTATTTATTTGCAAATCACATTTTTTAAGCAGTGTCACCTAATTGTCAAATGCAACAAATAACAACAATCAAGTTTTATCTCACTAAATGGGCTCTCAACTGTACGAATTCTGAAACGTCACCGTTCTTAATTTTGTGATATAAGCTAATACTACATACCCTTTCATCGTCAAATATTTCAATATTTAATATTATTTCTACATATATGCAACTGACGATAGCACCCTTCAATAAAGATCTTTCTTGCCAACTAGCTTGTATGGCATGTTCTTGGAGTTAGATTTCTGTGGTTGTGAAGCATATGTTGGCCACATGTTGATTTTGCTTTTCAAATCACGTCATTTTCCATTTGATTGGATTTAACGCACGAAGGATTGATTATTATTTCCTACACCACTTATCGGTTCATAAAGTAAACCGTATTTAGTTTGAGACTAGTAATTTTTATAAAGAGTAATACTAGGTAATTTAAGTTTTAAAACTAAATTTATTAAACTGAAGAGAGCTACTAGACTCACTTCATTATCTTATTTTTCCACACACGTTATAATCTCATCCACCTTAAAAAGTTAAAAAGTTAAAAAATTAAAATGCTATTTTCTCACCCACTATTATTCCCAAAATAACCTTTAATATATACATACATATGAAATTATAAAATTGTCTCTTGAAAAATATAACAAATAATATGTAAATGAAAACCACGAAGGTCTGCAAATTCAAATGGAAACGACAAAGGTATCCAAATTTAAAAGAATTCGACAACAACAAATTTAAAAATACGATGGACAAATTCAAATGACCTACACACAAATTATTCTTCTACCTTTTCAATAGAAACATAATCTTTTATGTGACATCCCACATCACCCAGGGGAGTGATCCTTATATGTATATTCTCATCCCTACTTAGCACGAGGCCTTTTGGGAGCTCACTGGCTTCGGGTTTCGTAGGAACTCCGAAATTAAGCGAGAAGGGGGCTAGAGCAATCCCATGATGGGTGACCCACTGGGAAGTTGCTTGTGAGTTCCCAAAAACAAAACTGTGAGGGAATGGTAAGCCCAAAGCGGACAATATCGTGTTACGGTGGTGGAGCGGGCCCGGGATGTCGTCCCGCCTGGGCGGGGATGTGACAATTTGGTATCAGAGCCTAACCCTGGCCGTGGTGTGCCGACGAGGACGTCGGGCCCCTAAGGGGGGTGGATTGTGACATCCCACATCACCCAGGGGAGTGATCCTTATATGTATATTCTCATCCCTACTTAGCACGAGGCCTTTTGGGAGCTCACTGGCTTCGGGTTCCGTAGGAACTCCGAAGTTAAGTGAGAAGGGGGCTAGAGCAATCCCATGATGGGTGACCCACTGGGAAGTTGCTCGTGAGTTCCCAAAAACAAAACCGTGAGGGAATGGTAAGCCCAAAGCGGACAATATCGTGCTACGGTGGTGGAGCGGGCCTGGGAAGTGATTCGCCCCGGGCCGGGATGTGACATTTTACCTCTTCTTTAGAAGTGTGATCTTTCACTTGTTCAATGAAAAAGTCATCTTCTAAGTCCATTGCTATTTTTTAACTTTCTCTGAATGAAAGGAGATGAAAATATGAGTTAGGGTTTAAGGTAGACAAATCGTCTCCCATGCGCAACCTTTTTAAACAAAAAAAAAAAAAAAAAAATTAAGCAAAACAAGATAATTAATGTGCTTATCAGTCTTTTTGTAAATGGACAAATTTGTAGTTAAAAAATTCATTAAAAGGTTAGTGGGAAGATAAGATATTGGGATGAGAATAACATCACTCTAACTGAATAATCAATTACACTGTGAAGATATATATAGGCTTTGGCTATTTACATAGATACTCTTAACTACCTTAGCTAATCTCTTAACTACCCTAACTAATCACAACAATTAACAAAACTAATTACATTTAGTTTTAACAAACTATTTACATTTAGTTTTAACAAACTATTTAACGGTAACAGAAATAGATGACTTGTCATTCTCCCTCATAGGAGGTAGCGGTTGTCCATGCATGCATGCATGCATGTCCATACACAAAAATATATTATTTGTGGTGAATACTATTCCTAGAAATTTGATTCGTCACTTTATGTCACTTTCCCAATATTTTTCTTTCTATTTCTATGATGTCTTGTGCCATTTGAGAAAACTTTTTGGTAGACGTAGAACAATCTGACCACGACATTTAAAATACGTATCTTCACTTTAAAAAGTTTACAAGCCAGAAATGCTTAATTTCTTAATTATTCGAATCGAATATCGTTTAATCATTTAAGCTGTATCAAATAAATCAACAATTATCAATGAATATGCTATTTTAGTACCCACAATTTTTCAATGAATATGCTATTGGTACCTACTCATTTTGATTTATTTGAAGTATCTGAATGACTAAACTTTTTTCCTTACGAATAATTTTTTCCAAATAAAAATTAAGAGATTAAACAAGTTATAAATTTTATATAAAATACATCACAAGTAAGTAGATGAATAAACTACGGAATCCCAAAGTTTACCGTTACTTGAAAGAAAACAGAATTTTCCGTTTTATGGTTCTTTTCTCTCTCTTCTTTTTAAAATTTTATTTATTTATATTCACATATGTGGTGACGCGTCGTACAATTTGCATGGCGGAAAATGCAGGAAGAGAGAGAGAGAGAGAGAGAGAGAGAAGAAGTGGACTGTAGAGCCGGAAAACATGTGATTCGGAACCATTAACCAGATACGCTTAATCGAGGGGATAATTCCAAACCGCGAAAACGATGACAGAGAAAGTAGATATGTGTAAGTTCCAGGCAGAAGAACACTACAGAAGCACCGAGTACAGAACTGGCCATGCCACTTTTAACCCTGCTCCTGCTTTTCCAACCTCCATAAAAATCACTTCCCTTTAAAAGCACTTCTCCTCCTTCTCCTTCTTCCGAAAAGCGCTCCAAATGGAGCTTGGCAAAAGCAGCGACGGAACACGCGCCGCCGCATTCTCCTCCTCCTCCGCCACGAGCAACATGAAACCCATCCCCGCGGCCGCCAAACCGGACAGGTCAATCGCTCACTACAGAGAGGACGCCAACCTCTTGGCCGAGTACGAGCAATCTGCCGTCTCCGGTACGTCCTTCCACTACACAAGGTCAGTGCTTTTTCCTCCGGATTCTGTTCCCGAGGAGCAAATCGTTGCCTACCTTTCGAGAATCCAAAGGGGTTCTCTCGTCCAATCCTTTGGCTGTATGCTTGCAATTAAAGAACCCACTTTTCGAATTATCGGTTTTAGTGAGAATTGCTTTGAATTGCTGGGTCTGGATAAATCGGGAAGTGTTTTCGGGTCAAATGAGTTAAAGGGTTTGATTGGGATTGACTGTAGAACTCTGTTTACTCCTTCTTCCGCGGCTTCTTTGGCGAAAGCTGCTGCTTCGAGGGAGATTTCGCTGTTAAACCCGGTTTGGGTGTATTCTAAGAGCACCCAGAAGGCATTTTATGCTATTTTGCATAGAATTGATGTGGGGATTGTGATTGATTTGGAGCCTGCTAGGTCTGGTGATCCTGCATTGTCACTTGCAGGAGCTGTGCAGTCTCAGAAACTCGCGGTTCGCGCAATTTCTAGGCTTCAGTCTCTCCCTGGAGGGGATATTGGCGTGTTGTGCGATACTGTTGTGGAGGATGTTCAGAAGCTTACTGGATATGACAGAGTTATGGTTTATAAGTTCCATGACGATGATCACGGTGAGGTTGTGTCTGAAATCAGAAGGTCGGATTTGGAGTCTTATTTGGGTTTGCATTATCCTGCCACGGATATCCCCCAAGCTGCCCGTTTCTTGTTCAAGCAGAATCACGTGCGTATGATCTGCGATTGCAATGTGAATCCGGTTAAAGTCATTCAAAGTGAAGAACTAAAGCAGCCTTTGTGCTTGGTCAATTCAACCCTCCGGTCTCCACATGGCTGCCACAGACAGTACATGGCGAATATGGGCTCGATTGCCTCACTGGTGATGGCGGTTATCATCAATGGTAATGATGGTAATGATTCAACAAAGCTTTGGGGGTTGGTGGTGTGCCACCACACTTCCCCCCGCTATGTCCCTTTCCCTCTTCGCTATGCTTGTCAGTTTCTTATGCAGGCATTTGGGCTGCAAATCTACATGGAGCTTCAATTGGCTTCGCAGTTGGCTGAGAAAAAGATTCTCAGAACACAAACCTTGCTTTGTGACATGCTCCTCCGGGACTCCCCATCTGGTATTGTGACCCAATCTCCGAGTATAATGGATCTCGTGAAGTGTGACGGAGCTGCATTGTACTATGGCGGGACATGTTGGTTGATGGGGGTAACTCCAACCGAATCACAGGTTAAAGATATAGCAGAGTGGCTGCTAAAAAATCATGGGGATTCCACAGGTCTGAGTACTGATAGTTTGGCGGAAACTGGTTACCCTAGTGCACCTTTACTGGGCAATGCAGTTTGTGGTATGGCTACCGCAAGAGTCAGTTCAAAAGATTTCTTGTTTTGGTTCAGGTCGCACACGGCAGCGGAAGTCAAATGGGGAGGAGCTAAGCATCATCCAGAGCATAAGGATGACGGTGGAAAGATGCACCCGAGATCATCATTTAAAGCTTTTATTGAAATAGTAAAAAGTAGAAGTTTGCCTTGGGAGGTCTCTGAGATTAATGCCATCCACTCTTTACAGCTCATAATGAGAGACTCGTTTCAGGATATCGAGGAAACTGGTTCGAAGGCAGTACAACAGAGTGATGCTGAGATGCAGTTGCAGGAGATAGATGAACTCAGTTCCGCGGCATGTGAAATGGTTAAATTGATCGAGACAGCTTCAGTTCCGATTTTTGGGGTTGATTCGGATGGTCTCATCAATGGATGGAATGCAAAAATAGCTGAGTTGACAGGACTACAAGATAGCGAAGCTATGGGCAAGTCCCTTGTTGACGAAATTGTTTATGAGGACTCGCGAGAAGCGGTTGAAAATCTTTTACGTAGAGCGTTACAAGGTAAATCTTTTATTGCAGTTATGAAGTACCATCGTTGAGGACTTTAAAGTAACTCAAATGGAATTTAGTGTTGAAATTTTCATGCTTCGTGTTCTCTCGCATGCGTCTTTATAATTTTCCCAAATGGTATGCTCGTTGTTAACTTCTGTACTATCCAGGTGAGGAGGACAAGAACATTGAGTTAAAATTGAGAAATTTTGGGCTTCCACAACATAAGTCGGTTGTCTATATTGTGGCCAACACTTGCACGAGTAGGAGTCCTGCAAAGGATGTTGTCGGTGTATGCTTCGTGGGTCAGGATATTACTTGTGAAAAGGTTGTTATGGATAAATTCATCCGCTTGCAAGGGGATTACAAGGCCATCATACAGAGTCTTAACCCCTTGATTCCACCGATATTTGCATCTGATGAGAAAGCATGTTGCTCAGAATGGAATGCAGCCATGGAAAATCTGACAGGTTGGACTCGAGAAGACGTTATTGGTAAAACGCTTATTGGGGAAATCTTTGGAGGTTTCTGTCAACTGAAGGGTCAAGATACGCTGACTAAGTTTATGATTATGTTGTACCAAGGAATCAGTGGTAAAGAGATTGAGAAGTTTCCGTTCGGATTTTTTGATAGAAAGGGTAATTTTGTTGAGGTGCTCTTAACTGCTAGCAAGAGGACTGATGGAGGTGGGAATATAATCGGTTGTTTTTGTTTCTTGCAAATTTTTTTGCGTGACATGCAGCCGGCCTTGGAAGGACACAGACAAGAGGATATAGAATACTTTTCGAAACTTAAGCAATTAACATACATGCGGCAAGAGATGAAAAACCCTTTGAATGGCATTCGGTTTACCCACAGACTCCTTGAAAGTACAACTATTTCAGAAAATCAGAAGCAGTTTCTTGACACTAGCGATGCATGTGAAAGACAAATCATGGTGATCATCGAGGATATGGATGTGAGAAGCAGAGCCGAAGGGTGAGTATTCTTAGTTGGTTCATGATATGCGTAAGTTAAATGTTGTAACCTTATTTGTAGCGTTTTGTTTCTATAGTAACTGATGAATTTGTGTGACAACGCTTTGGATCTTATTCGGGTTAATGCAGTAGCGCGAAGCTGAACATGGAAGAATTTATGTTGGGAAATGTTTTGGATGTCATCATTTGCCAATCAATGCTCTCGCTGAGGGAAAAGAACTTGCAGCTCTTTCATGAGATTCCAGAAGAGATCAAATCACTATCTTTGCAAGGCGATCAAATCCGGCTTCAGTTGGTTTTGTCAGATTTCTGGCTCAATGTGGTGAATCATGCACCTTCCCCAAATGGATGGGTCGAAATAAAAATTTCACCTGGTCTAAAGTTAATACAGGACGACAACAATGATATCCGTCTCCAGATCAGGTACCTCAAACCTAGCTAGATTCTAAGTTCTACCATGCACAACTACTAAATTTGGCATCAGTTCTACTTGTCCTCGATTAAAGGTTATAACCGAAGCGTTAAGCTCTAAACCCTATTTTTCATCTCTTTGTGGATGTAGAATGACACACCCTGGCCAAGGCCTTCCGGCGGTGCTCATCCAGGATATGTTCGAGGGTGGAAACAGATGGACGACACCAGAAGGGTTCGGGCTAAATCTGTCCCGGAAACTTCTGAATAGAATGAATGGTAAGGTGCAGTATGTTAGAGAGCACAATAAATGTTACTTTGTCGTTGACATCAAACTTAAGATGAAGAAAGAGAGGCAGAGGCTGCCTGTGTCTGAAGCTGATATGAGCACAACGACTTGAATTTCATCAGAGTATGTGTTTACTGAGTCTCCGTCTACTAATAATTGTATTTTACCATGTTGAAAACAAAATGAATAATATCATGTATTATGTGTACAAATCTTCAAGTGATATTTGAGTGCACTTGTTCTATTTCAAGAGGAAAATTAATTGGAGTTTCGAAGACGGGATTCAAACTTAGGTGTAAGGGGCCGAGTGCCATGCCCTGATCAACTAGTATAACGCACATTTGCAGAAGTTGATCTTGTTCCATATTGGAAAACGATTTGCATGCACTCAAATTCACCTTCTACACACCCCTGATTATTTTTGTCCGCGTGATTTGTTCAATCCAAAAGTAAAAAATAAGCATCGATGTGCACAGGAGACAAAAGGGTGCGTAAAAATCACTTCGCTTCCCGTTTCAAGATTCAAAATACACATCTCAACAACTCCCAACAAATTGATACCGCCAAAAAGAAGCATGTTTTTTTTCCACCACTATACAATTTTGTACCCCAAGTCAAATAACCATCCCTCCCTCAAAACACATTTACTCATATCCCTATATGAACATCATATTTGCAGACTACTAGTCCACACCCCAAAAGTCACACAACAAAAATTGAGCTCAAAATATCAGAACCTGCACAACTGACGACAAACGCATACGGCAGCTGGGAGAATTGGATTCGCCGACAAGCATTTATCGCTCTCTTATCCGGCCGCTAACTGCAGATGAAACAAAACGCTGCTGGGTGTTTCACGTCAAACTCTCTAGAAGATACTGCTAAACAAAAGAAGCTCTGCATCGCATCCTTCAACGACTCCTACTTTTATATACTAGATAATGTATATGATAGTTGGAAACCACAGCCACCACCAAATTCGGCCGTGACATCTTCTTTAATACACTGTTAACTCTTATCTGGCTTCTCATCAAAGCCACGGTCTGGGCTTCCTGACGAATCAGAGTCTGACTCTTTTTCCCGACTGACCTGGATGTTCAAATTGTTGGAAGGAAGATGTTCGTGGATGATCTACACAGAAGAAATGCACAAGATCCGATCAAATATGTTTTCAAATGTATGGAACGTCAAAACAACTCTAGTTTCATAAAGCAAATAACTGAAGAAATGCAAGCACATTAGTCATTACAAGTTTCATGAAGTGTGTACTGTACTACCTGATCACCAGCCTCAGAACCTTCTGAGTGAAAGAGTATCGGGCGACAGCGTTTGTCTTCATTCATTAGGCTTGAATTTTGAAAGTGGGCCACAAGAGCCGCCTTCCCTTGGATTCGAGCATAAGCCAAGGAGGCAACTTTCTCACTATTGAACTTCTCCCACTTCTTTCCATTAAATGCCTGTCGTATTAGAAAGAAACGTATATTAACAACATATCCTGCTCCTTTCTATACCATGCCGGTACCATTTCAGTTTCTAAAGAGAAGGCTCAAATTGACAGTACGCAACTCACCGTTCAATGAATACAATGATGTATAAATAACACAAAGAATTTAACATAAAATCCAAAACAGCGAAAGACCAAAAAGAAAAAGAAAAAAGCACCTCATAAAATGGGATGATGTGTGAAGGAGACAGCATATTGATAAATGCATAGCCCACATTGCATTTGTTCTGCACATAAGAGTAATATCACTCAAGGGAGAATTGTAGGGGAATATAAATATTATCGAAGAAAAAGTGTCGCAACATACTCTTTAAGTAAAAGTACCTTAAAATCAATTGGCAGATAGAGAAAATCAAAAGTACCCCCGTGATTTTCATCTATTGCAGCAAGTAACATTTTCGAGGTGTACCTAATAGACAAGAAGAATATGAAAAACATGATAACGGCCGTCAAATATGATAAATATAAGAAATTATTATAAAAGTCGGTCATACTTGTTTGGAATATTTTTTATCATTAAAGTTGTTCGATTATCTTCCCCGGAGAGAATCTTATCCAAATCAAGCTGAAACTGTTTCTTGCCATCAATCTGGGTCCCATTATTATCCATTCGTCTGCTCCTCCCACGCTCAATCAAACCATCTATGCTTGTAGGTGGCAGTCCTGCGTACGGGCCATTACCTAAAAACACAGGGCTAAGCTTCGGTGAGCCCACCATTTTAAAGCTACCTTCAGACATGTTTCCTGGTAAGGATATGCCACCATTTCTAGAAGGACGAGCACCCACGTTAAACATAAAATTTCCACGACTGGGTCCCAAACTCATGCCTCCATAGGCAGCAGGACCCAAAAAAGATGTTTCTGGTGACTCTGGGAAGTAATTAAAGCGCCTGTCTAAAGGAACACCAGATGGGGCAGATCCAACATGATGATGATGATGGTGATGATGGGAAGAGCTGAGCAAAGGGCCATTATGACCTGAGAATGGAAAGGCATGGCCCTTCCCATTGGATGTAAGTTGATGTCCCACTGATTGTCGATGCCAAGCTGAAGAGTTGGTGTTTTCTGAATAAGGAGTTGGACTCCCCCAAAGAAATTGAGGGCCTGATAAAGTTTCCACATGAGATCCACTTGAGGTTGAAGGATTGAACGAGGGCATGGCTCCTTGGAAATGGGTTGAGTTCTCTGGAAATGAGTGTGATTGTTGAAATGCAGATCCGTGGTCTGAGTTTGTACTGGAAAATATATGATCAACATGACTCCCCCTTCCATGGTTATTGCCAATGGGTGCAACCTTCACATTGTTTGATATCTGGGGATGCAGAATTGACGCTAATCCAGGCAAATGGTTGCTGTTTGTTGGACTCGTAGTCCCGAAACCAGGAGATTTACTAATACTTTGCACAGGACTATGTTCCATTGGCTTGTTAAACTGTACCCAGTTACCTGTCAAGAATGTTGAATTGACCTCATTTTGTAAGAAAAATGCAATACCAGAAAATATTTATTTGTTGAAGCCATTATATGTTCACCGGTGATAAAATTAATCTCAAACGAGAAGTTACCCGGTGGAGAGATTGTTATCGGGGAACCCACTGGATGTCGATAACTCTGAGATTCATCTTGTTCAGGGTCTTGATTCAGTTGAAGCATCAAGCTAAAAGGTAGAGGATACAATCAATTAAAGACACCAACAGTTGGATCAAACTTCAAACACAATTAAACAAACCAAAATCCAAGAAACCGAAAAGAAACAACATCACCATTAATAATCACAAAGCAAGAAATCAAAACATTTATATTGTCTACTTACTTTCGACGAGCTCCACCAGGTCGACTGGGTTCAAGCTTTATGCGTTTACCGGCTATGTCACTCCTATTTAACGACTTAAGGGCTGCTTCTGCAGCTCTAACATCATAAAACTCAATAAATTTATGATGCCTCTTGTGTGGTGTTTCCCTTATCTGCTTTATACAATGAACACCAGAAAGAAATGTTAACCGCTTCATACTTTCAAAAGTAAATAAACACAAAGCAAGAAGTAGAGGGGGTGAAGCAAGATACAATCATCACCTCTTTCACCTCGCCATAAGCCCCAAATATATGACGGAGGTCTTCATTTGAAACTGATGGATCCAAATTGAAAACTACCAAAGTTCCTTGATTAATATCCTTCTCTGATGGATTATCCTGATGTTGCATGAGAAAGAATGCAAATATTGTAATTTATATATATTTTTACATATTTAAAATGAGCGTCAAAGAACAACTAACTCAGTATTAGAAAGTTGTTTTGACCTTTGGAATTGAGAAGTGAATATCAAGCTTCCTCCGCCGCAGAGGCTTGTTTTGTAATGTGCGCATAGCAGTTCGAGCAGCACGAATATCATAATATGATATCATCACAAATCCCCTATGTTTACATGCAGTGTACAGCGTTCTAATATCCCCGTATTGCTACAAAAGAGATTAATGAAAACACACATTAAAAGCTGGGTTGTCCAAAATGAACAGTGCCAGATGTTGCATCACATTTATTATTTAAACAACTGTGTTCTGAGATTCACATGCACAATGCCCTATGAGTAAGAGGCGAAACCTGTCTACGCACAAGCAGCACAAAAGGTAAAGAACTTATACATCCAATATGAAAAATAAAAACTGGTGGCTAGTCATTAAGCAGAATAACTGAAATGGAACCAAATCATTAGAAATGAAATGAAAAAAAAAAAAAAAAAAAGATGAGTGATGGGTACTACTATCCTTTTATACACGGGAAGACGTGCCAGAAAACGTCTACTTAAGATCATTCAAAAACAAATTAATGTGTTGCTCTCATTTGCAGTTTAAAATCAGGATGTGCATCTTATGCTCAGTTGAGAGAGTAATATAATCCATTACAATTTCTGGAGAGGGGATTAGAAATCCGAACAAAGGATATGGGTATTACTGGTACGAAAACAAGGAGCTTTGCCCTAATTAAATTACCTCAAAAAGCGTCCTCAGTTCTGAATCCTCAACATTACTATTGATATTTCGCACAAACAATGTTCTGGAAGGATGCTCTCCATATGGATGTTCTCCAGCAACAGCTCCCACGCCATTTGGAAGGGCAAATTGAGCCATCCCGTTCCCAGTAGCACCGTCAGCTAAACTTACTTTTGACATGCCAATTCTCAGGCTCTCCTGTGCATCAGTTTCCAATTCCATGCCGCCTCCACTACCAAAGAGATCATAATCTTCCAAGTCTTCCAGTGAACCAGGCAACCCACTGAGGTCAAGATCATCTGCTATGCCAGCTAACAGCACCTCCTCATCGCCAGGAAGCAAGTTTCCAAGCGCATGAGTTTCAATATCTTCAAGCGGATCGTTACCCTCCGAATTTTGGTGGAGTTTATTTAAGCCAGACGAAAGATCATCAATAGATTGACAGCCTTGGTCAGTACCATTCACGTTCACTGCACGAAATGCAAAAATACATGAGGCATTCCCTACTAAATGTGAATTCTGAAAATCATGACACAATAGCTCACACGTACACTTTGGATGTGGAAGAACAGGTAATGAACTTGAAAAGAGGGTAGCATCACTGGAGGCGTTGTGGGCACCAGATCCAGATAAAATGCCCCATCCTCCTCTACCCACTTCTTTAGGAATACCCACCATTGGAACCTCGGTTGGGCCTACAAGACAAGTTAACAGACATGTCAATCAGGACACGAACTGCATATAGTCCACACCTAATACAATATATGATTTAGAAAAATTACCAGAAGATGAAAAGTTCAAAGACTGATTCATTGCATCCGGATCCTGCTTATAGTTAACAAAAGTAAGAGTAAGAAAAATATGATATATTGTATGTATAAATATCAAATCTTTCTCCCATTTTAAGCAAAATAGTAAATTTCTTAAGGCCACACAAAGGTGCAAGAATCAAATATAGTTTAAATCCTATTCCTAAAAAATCCAGGAGACCTTTCCATTTAAGCTGAACTGTATTTACCCCCTTAACACCAAGTGTATAGAATTGGCAACAGAAAAAAAACAACTTCCATCTAAGCACTATGATTGCCAGGTTCAAGAAATCAAAAACATCTCGACATAGAAATACATCGAATTACGACTTAGGAAAGGATTTAACACCATATTGTTCAGAGGGTGGATGTCCATTTCCCAACAAGTAGGACAATTTACGGCCAGAGATAAACGCACCCGGCTTATACCCATAGATATAAACAGCAATTTATATGGCATCAAAGACCCGTACTTTTATAGACTACATTAAAGGTTTAAAAAGATTCAAAAATAAAATAAAATCTCAGAAATGCGTATCAGTCTAAGCTCCCAAGTTCTTCGTGTGGAGTTCTCTGCTCCTTTTTGGGTATGGACTATTTAGCCAAGTAGGCATAAAAATACCAAAAAAACTCAACCATTTATGCAATTTGGTCAAATTTTATACAGTTTCCAGCAAACCCCAATTACTCAAAATTTAAAAAGGAACCCAAGAAATGATTGAAGCAATATTATACACAAGTTATGCAAGTCCAAGAAACCCATTTGATCAAACTAACCAGCTAAAAATAAACAAAATTACAATCAAAATTTGGATTAAAAACTACCAGAACAGCTACAGAGGCAAGGCCAAACCCTAGAGCTTCGAAGTGCAGAGACGATCAGAGAGAAAGGAGCAGTCTTTCTTCCTTCCCCACTGCTGCTGCCACTTTCTCTCTCTAAAAACCAACTGGAAATTGTAGAAAGAGAGAGAGGGAGAGTGATGATGATTGGATGAAAGAAGTGTAAAAAAAAAAAATTGAAAAAGTTGCAGAGAATGATTGAGATTGAGAGAGGGAGAATGGGTTTGGGTCTGGATTTTGGGTTGTGAGGAAAGGGGGTGGGTGGTTTCAACTTTCAAGAGGTATTTAAATTGAATTTTTGGTAATCCAACGACATTAATCCTTTTTTATTGATTAATTTAATTTTGTTTTAAATTAAAAATTAAAACAAAATAAAAAGCAGAAAAAAACAAAAGAGGGAAAATTACTATTTGGTTTGATGCTTATCCACCGTATGATTGTCATAATAAAGTTTTGGGAATCTTTAATTTTGTTGAGCAATGAGGAAGGTAAATTTTTTAATTATGGATAAAGGAAAAGATGAAAAGTGGATAACAATCAGCCATGTCATCATGATATCCTTGGATCTTTAATCACAAATTTAATAGTGAAAAAGGGCTTGTAGATCACTTAGTATAACTCTAACATATATTCATCCGTCGGTGGCTAATCTAACATCTATCGTTCGACTAAAAAAAAAAAAATTATTGTCACTTAGTATAATGGTATTGATATGTAACCGTAAGTAAGTGGTCTTAAGTTTGAATCTCGTAAATAACTCGTGAATGACGAATTCGATACCTAAATATTATGATTAGCACATGTGTGTGGTTTAGCTCATCCCTCCCCTTTTATTATATATATAGTCCTTGTATTAAAAAAAACCTTTTATCCTTACACGTGAGATCATTCTATCTCCCTCGATAGTGTTGTTGCCTTTTGCATCTAAGTTCAAGTCATCAAGTTGAGTTCTCAGCCCAATCTTTTTTTTCATTTTATTAACAATATTTGAGTGTCGAGAGAAAACATGTGGTTTTAACCAACTTGACTGTACCCAAATTAATTGAACATGAATGTATAAATAAGTTGGTGGTTTTTATTTTTGGATAGTGTTATTCACACATCTATTTTTACTTCTCACACACTCTGTTAATTTTTTACTATTAATCTTTTTTAATTTATTCGATTTGACAGTTGAAAATTGAGAAAGGTGTATAAGAAATAAAAACGTGTGTTCCACCTTTTCTTTTCTTTTCTTGATTGTTGAGAGAAAGAGTGGGAAATGGGTCGCTCGCTCAAAGAAAAATGCAAGAGTTTTCAACTTTGAAGTAATGTAGGAATATTCCACTTGTTATCCAATCACTAGTTGATTAATGGACCTTTTGCTTTGCACAACATATTCCTTCTCATACCTAACTTTCCCATAATCTAAGGGTAGTGATATTTTCGCACTCTTTTTACCTCTCACACATCTTTTTTAATTTTTTTTGTCCATTGATATTCTTCAATTCATTCGACTTGACGGCCAGAAATTGAGAAATGTGTGTGAATGATAAAAATGGGTGTATGAATAGTGTCACCCTAATCTAAACTCTTCAAACTTGGTCTAATTACAAAATGATGATTTGTCCAAATTAGTTTCTGACCATGATTCATGAACAAAAAATCTGATTTATACATGACCTAAAAGAGAATGGAGTTTATTATTGCGAGGCGAAATTTGTTGCTGATGTTTTTACGATGGTTGGACAAAGTTCTTTATGCTCGTTGTTACTTGTTGTCTCTTATTGTGTAATATCGCATACCTTGCCGTTGAGACTGTTTTTCTTTTTTATTTTCTCAAGAGGCATTTTCGTTTTAATTTTCGGTTTTCTTATTTAAAATTAAAAAAAAAAAAAACATTGTTTGTCTCATGACCTAAAATCTAGAGAGAGAAAGAGAGAGGGTGCGACTGAGAGATGAAGAAAGGCTTGAGGAATTCTACGATTTGAATGTCTTTTGCCTTTATTTACAACAATAAGGTGAGGTAAATAACTTGCTCTCTAAATAATACAAAGTCAAATAGGAAAGATCTTATAAATTCCGAAGGATTTCTAATTTATCTCCACTTAGAATTTACACAATCACACAATGTGAAATACTAATTACAACAGTTTGATTTTATTTTTAATTTTGCTGACTAAAAAGAAAATAACATGTTTCCTTCTAGGGTTGATGCAACTTAATTTCTTAAAAAGCATACAATTTGTTTTGCCAAAACAAGAAGTTGAGCAAATCATGGCAGCATGAGTTTTGAGTACACACGTTTGATGGTTTTAAAAGGAAACTTTCCTTGAAAGGATACGTATTTAGAAAAAGTTAACTTTAAATTTTCCCATGATGTCTCTTGACTCAAAGCCTAAAGACACTCTTTGGTTCCAAGATGAACACAAAGAAAGCGATCGTGCACTTACTTGCAATCCAAGCATAAATTAATTAGGGTTTGATAGAGCCCCATTCATTCTCCTAATCCTTCCTTTTTTGCTTGGACATTTTCCTAATCTTTTTTAGGGGGGTGTGTTCAATTGGGATTTTGAGGGATTTTAATTCTTTTAATGAATCTAAGGATATTCAATCAGAAATTTAAATGATTCTCTGAAATTCAATGTGTATTCAATCAAGATTTTAAGATAATTTATTAAAATCCTTAGAAATCCGGATGTATTCAATTAAGATTTTAAAGAAGTTTATAACATTCCAAGTGTATTCAATTAGAATTTGATTTTAAAGAATTTGACAAAGTTGAGCAATTAGAGGAAATTGGAGAGATTTTGTAGTGTATTTTAAGCATCTACAAATCTCACCTCTCCCCAAGAGATTTTGAGGGAATTGAATCAAAATTTTATATGAATGGTCATCCAGCTAGAGCTTAACCTAGAAACCTTGATCCCACTTAGTTGAATGACAATGATAAGGGCTTGCAAAACTAAGTAGGGCCTTTTGAATTGAATCTTAAGTAGTCTACCAGTGGTGCAAAGTGTCGAATAAAATGAAGAAAATCAAAAGGCCAAAATTAATAAAAAAGTGTGGGAGGTTAAAAAAAAAGTGTAAATAGCACTACCTAAAACCAATAGTCATCCCTTATTTTCTTTGTCTCTCTCAAGTGGTGCCATGAAAAGTAACTGGATCCCCTCTGAACCCAAGGGAACTGAGACCAAAGATCAAATGATTCAGACCATTAAAATTTGATCAAACGGCTACAATTATTAGAACTTTTAAAGAGGCCCCCTGTTTGTAGCTGTTTGATCAAATTTCAATGGTCCGAATTATTTGATCCTGGGCTTAATTCCTTTGAGTTTGGAGAGGATCCGGTTCCCCATGAAAATAGGGGGACTGTTTGATTGATTCATGTCAAAAATTACTTCATGTACGCAAGTTTCAAAGTACTAAGTGACATAATACAATTGTTGAAATTTTTTATTTTAAAATTTTCAACTAATTATATTATTATTTAGTGTAACTGACCGTACTTCCGACGTTCTGAAAAATCTCCGATGTCGGGAGAAGGGGTCCCATTCAAGTTTCAAGTGATGACCGACTGTTCTCAACTTCCTGTCGACACCTTCTCGACATCGACGTAGAAAGTTGGGTTGGGGCGCACATAGGCGTGTGTGGGGTGAGGGGAGCTTTTGTCGCCTAGTCCATCTCCCCCGTCACCACCGCGAGTTCACACGTACTTCTTGCTTGGAGGAGGGAGATATTTTGCTTCTATGTACTTGGACGCATCCGTAGGACGGGGCACTTAAAAGGAAAATGCTCCATTCTCCATATCAATTCGGTTCCGTCTTTAGTCTTTCACACACTTTTATTTGATATTGGTCGTTAATTTCATTTAAGTTATTAATTTAATGATACAAAAAAGACATGCATGTGAAAGTTAAATTGGATGTGAAAATCATCTGCTTATATGTTAAGGGGATGTTTGATAATAATGTGAATTTTCAGTTTCCAATTTTGAATTATAACTTTGAAAAAATAAGTGGAAATAAAAGGATAAAATTGAAAACGAAATAGTATCAAACGGCGGTAAGATATTAGACTATCTCCAACCTAAGGAAGGCCCTTTGGCCCTCCAAGAAATTAATATTTTAATGAACAATGCATGATCATATTTCTTACCATCTCCAACCGATGACCAAAGGGCTATAGGGCTCGTTTTAGCCATGTCACAAAAAACCATCTCCAACTGAGGGCCAATAGGCTATAGTATGGAATGTGAAGAATTGAAATAAAATGAGCTAAGATAGTATGAAATGATGAGAAATATATGAGAAATGGTGTAAGAAAAAAATTAGAAAAAAAGAAAAAAGAAAAAAGGGCTGGGCAAATGGAAAAGAACAAAAAAAGAAAAATAAAAGTGGGCTAGCTGGTTGGCCCTTTTTTGTCCTGTGGTGCCCACGAGCCCTTTGGCCTAGCCCTCGGTTGGAGACGGTTTTCGGGCTATTTTCGATCTTCTGACCCTCTAGACCCTTTGGTTGGAGATGGTCTTAAATTATCTTAAGGGGAGCTACAAGAATTAATTGTTGATATTCTCTATGTATAGACACAAAAGAGATAAAAAATATGCAACTCCCTTTACAAGCATAAATTTTTCGGTATGCCAGAAACAAGGTTCTATACACAAGTGTGAATTTTTTTTTTTTTAATTTTTAAATATCCAACTACTTATGTTATGATACTTATGGTATCAAGTCGTATTTCTAATACACTAAAAAATTTCTGCTTGTGAGACATAAATCTAATGAAAGGTACAGACACACTCTCATAACAGATGAAGCCCAAAAGCATAATATCAAACAAATGACGGCCCATTGGGTCATACCAATTGAGCGTGGAACTGTGGCCTTGCAAGGCCGTTCACTTTATTTTTCAAAAAATATTAAACAATTAATTAATTTTCTTTGGAAAATCAATTATTAAGAAAATATAAGGGCGTTATTAACACAAATATAAAAATACAAGTAAAAATCAAGCCCGTTATCTTCGTGTCAAAACTCAGAGCTTTGTAGCTTATCGCGAGCTCTATGAGAGTGCCAAAAAATGCAGAGAGCTTTCTTCAATTCTCTGCTCTTCCAATCCACTTCCGACTCTTCCCCCGTCCCTCTCACAGACTCATCGTATATGTCATGTTATGTTCGGATAAATATATACTAGCCGATGAGCACATACTTTGTGTGTGTGAACAATTTTATTTTATTTTTTGTCTTATTTATTTATTAAGGAATGTGATTAGTTTAAATTTTTTTAAAAAGAGTATGAAAAAATAATGGTGGGACAATTTCTCTTACTAAGTGCATATTTTATCTTAATATTACATAATTACTGTTTTTTGTCCTCCTTATGTAAATATTGTGTATCAAAAGTGAGGTAAAATAGGAAAAATAAGGATATGATTGTCATTTAAAAAAAAAAAGGATAAAATAGGGATATGATTGTTATTTTGTCAAAAGGTACAAAATTACTATCTTACCCTCCTCATGTCAATATTGTGTATTGAAAAGTAAGGACAAAATTGAAAAAAAATGGAAAAAAAGTTTACAATGGCTGTTCTCGTAATAGAATAGAAGATTATGTTTTGATGCAGAGGAGAGAGCACAGTGCTCTAGTTAATTTGGCTAGCCCATACGGTCATGTTTATGTGAATAAATATATATTTACTTACAAGTTATAAAATTCTCATTTAGAGCTTGTTTGGATGTGCTTTTAAAATGACTAAAAGCGTTGGTGAAAATATTTTTGAAACCAATCCTTAGTAAAAATGCAAGTAAATCCTAGAAAAGTACTTAAAGTGTTTTTGAAACCTAAAAATATTTTATCTAAAAGCGATCTCAGCCATTTTAAAAGCACATCCCAACGAGCCCTTATGCAGTACTTAATGTATTTTTGAAACTCAAATCAATTTTCCCAAAAACTCTTTCATCATTTTGACAGAGTAGTAGGCTTAGGCCCAGTTTTCAAACCCAGATCGTTTAACCAGGGTTATGTTAACCCAATAGCACCAAATTTCAGTCCACCTCCCAAGTCACAAAACCCTAGAAACCCTAATAGCTTCCACTCTTCGCTTATAAAACCAACGTCCCCAGTTTTTCAATCCGCAGCTCGGCAGCTCGGCAGCTCAGCAAAACCCTACACACTGTAAGCCTCTCTCCTCTCTCTCTCTCTCTCTCTCTCTCTCTCTCTCTCTCTCTCTCTCTCTCCTCTCTCTCCGCCGCTCTCGTTTAGGTTTACAGATCTGTCCTGTATATATCTCATTTGAATCCCATTAGGGTTTAACTAATACAATTTTAATCTGTTGTTTGGATTTGCAGGAGTTAAGTGAAAATGGCGGTGCCGTTGCTGAAGAAATCGATCGTGAAGAAGCGGGTCAAGCATTTCAAGAGGCCCCAGAGCGACCGCAAGGCCTCCGTCAAGGTATAACACCAATATAATCCTTCGTCCCCATTTTATTTTTCTGATTTTTTTTGAATATTTGTTTTGTGTTAGTGTCGATTTATGTGGAGAAAATGATGATACTGTTGTCGCCCCAGTCTTACTTGCATTTTACAATGGATGCAAGATGGTGATAGACATACTTATATCTGATTCCATTCTGTCATGTATTTAGTTGGGTAATTCATTTATTTTTTGTATAGATTTATATATCCATTTAATTGGTTTTCTAAAATTTCAATCCAAACATATGGAACAATGGTTTTTTGCGGTGTCGAAGCGGTATTATGTTTACCATTTCGTTATTTGAACTTGGTTTTTGATGGATATGAGGATAGCTATTAGGACCTGTATTACTTGCGTCTTAAGGTGCAATGGGGTGAATCAGTGATCGACTGTCTGATCATTTTAAGCTATTAAAATCTGGGTTTTTACCATTTGATTGGTTTTTTGTGGGTAATATTTGGAATTTGTTTCGGTCAATTTCACTCTGTTTTATCTTTTTATTTTGAATTTACTTGTTTGTTCAACAAAAGGGTTTCAGTTTTTTGGGATATGCAGCAAGAAGTGATGATTTGTACCCATCTATTCTGCAATTTGAATGATGAATACTTACATGCACTACCATCTGATCTACGTTGCATTCCCATTTTCGTCTACCATTTCAGTAATTTATTTTGTTTGCTTAGGATTAATAACTTTTCAGTTGTATCTTTTTGGAAGTTAGTCTGCAATCTGTGATGCGAATGTTTAACGTTAATGATATTCTGTGATTAGTAAGTTAAAATCACCATCTTTCGACTGAGATTGCAGTTTGAACGATTAGTTCATTCTCATTTGTGATTTCTTGCTCCTGTTGTGTCTAATATGTGGTCGTCTGTGTGAATACGTATTGCCCATGGTATCTGATGTCCAGATTTATTATCTGTGGCTGGACATTTCGTTTAACAGGGCGTACATAGAAGTTTACAGGTCTTTGCGACACAGTTAGCTTTGATTCTCAACAGCTTTCTGTTACTTTAACCCTGCAAACATTTACTTTGTGCTACATTGTTTATTAGTCTCTTATTTTTCTTGCCGTGGTGTAAATTACTCTGACTTGTCATCATGTTCATCAACTTTTTATTTGACAGCCCAGCTGGAGAAGACCAAAGGGTATTGATTCTCGTGTTAGAAGGAAGTTCAAGGGATGTGTTCTCATGCCCAACATTGGATATGGGTCAGACAAGAAGACCCGTCATTATCTTCCCAATCATTTCAAGAAGTTTGTTGTGCACAACGTCAAGGAGCTCGAACTGCTGATGATGCACAATAGGTATACTGAAGACCTTTGTTTTGTGCTTCTTTAGTTTCTGATTTTGTTTTCACGTAACATTTCTAATTTGCATAGTTTTTTCTTTTCACCTCATCTTAATCAGGACCTACTGCGCCGAGATTGCACACAATGTGTCGACAAGGAAGAGGAAAGAAATAGTTGAGAGAGCCGCCCAGCTTGACGTTGTTGTTACGAACAAGTTGGCCAGGTTGCGCAGCCAGGAAGATGAATGAGCCTCGTATCTACATTTTGTAGTGAGAATTATTTTTTTGAAATTATAACGAGTTGTAATCCATACTTTGAACACGCCGACCATCGGATTTTTTCTGGTAGAATGTTAGGGCGGAGTGTCATTTGAAATTCAAGATCTTCGTATTTCATCGGGCATCGAAGTTGAAGTCACTCGTTGCTGTACAAAGTACAAATAAACTTGCGATGGTCGATGCTAAATTGACATGGACAATGTTGCTAAATCTTGAATGCCATGGCGCTGATAATGTTCCTTAATTTGGATGCGAGTTTTTGCCCTGCACCCAAGTTTTACTTGTAAAATGGTTGAAAGTACTTTTAAATAAAATGTTTTGGGTTTCGAACACCTTTCAAGTAGATTTAGGATTCATTTATATTTTTATTAAGAATTGGTACCAAAAATATTTTCATCAAAATTCTTTCAGCTATTTTAAATATATATATATATATATATATATATATACATATATATACATGTGTGTGTACATACACAGAGGGTTATCTTGATCTAGATGGTGGTTTCTTTATTGTAGTTCTTCCGATAATGTTTGTAGATTTTGTATTTTTTTCTGCCGTTGTGTAAAACTTCTTAGTTATGCATGTGTCATTGCTAGATAATGGCAACAATATTAGCTAATGACTACAAAAACAACAATTCTTTAGTTCCCGGGTTGGGCACCTACATTACATTTGGTTTATGCTGCATTTTCTAAGCCTAGCAAACATCTAATTTCAAGTGTTAAGACATTAAAAATATCTGCTCCCATGGAACTGTTTATCTCCCATCCTTCCCCCATCAAACCCTTTCTCTCTTATCTTTGCCAAAATTTGCTCCTACAAGGGCTTGTTTGACTAGGTGTTCTACAAGATGTCCATCTTGTGGGCGGAGGGCTATCAGTCTTCGGGTCTCGTCCTACACCCAAGTCTTGGCTCACTTCATCGGTGCCCTCACTTTGTGGCCTCATTGTTACTGTCATCCATAAGCATTTGCTATGGCTCACTTCATCGGTGCCCTCACTTTGTGGCCTCATTGTTACTGACGGTGGCACTTGGTGGAGATGAGTTTAGGATTGAGATTGAGACTAAGACTGGTAAAGGTCCTCGTTCAAGACCACCACCTCCATCATCAGGTCCCTGCTGCCTTCCTCCTTATAGAAGTTGATTGCTTGAGGCTTTGTACATGGCGGTGGGCGTGGTAGTGAAATATATAAAATTTAATTGCTTGAGATTTTTCCGAGAAGTACATGGCGCCGGGTGTGGAAATGAAAAACCACCTCCCTCATCAGGTCCCTGTTGCCTTCCTCCTGCCTTCCTCCTTATATAAGTCGATTGCTTAAGGCTTTGTACATGGCGGTGGGCGTGGTAGTGAAATATATAAAATTTGATTGCTTGAGGTTTTTCCGAGAAGTACATGGCGGCGGGTGTGGAAATGAAATTTCGGGTTTGCTAAGAAAAAGGTGTTTGAGAGAGAGTGAGCCTGAGAGAGTGTATGTTCGATTCAGAGAGATATTGGTTGGTAATGCTTGGTATGTTGAAAGCAGAAAACGAGACGTGCAATGAACACTTTATTGATAATTAATCTAGATATAACCTAAAAATAATTCATCCCGTCATTCTTTGGTTTCCTCCCCCGCCTAATTTCCTAATTCTTATTAGCATGATCATAATATTGTTTATGACCATCATCTAATCCTGGTCAAAGCATCGAACTTTCTGAAGTTTGCCATCATTTATTTTGCTCTCTTACCTCTCCTCTCATTCATCAATTAGTTGAGTAAATTTATTGTCTGTTTGGGGTTTTGACTGTTAGGCTTATCTTTTTTTCATGAACCTAACTCACACTTATTTTCTCAACAAAACAGGATCATATTGTTGGTGTTTCTTAAAAAAAAGAAAAGAAAATAGATTAACTTTTTTTTTTTTGGATTTAAGAACCATTTTCTTCTTTCCAATCAAATTTTCATCTCTTATAAGAACCATATGAATTTGTGATCGGGGTCTTATTTTCAGTACCAACTCGAACTCTCACAAAGAGTATGACTCGTCACAAACACATTCTTACAAGCGCTCTTTGTGACAGTTCGTTGTGTGAGTCTGAACTCTCACAAAAGAGTGAGATTCGTTATAAACAGTGAGATTCGTTATAAACAGTGAGTTTCACACTCTCATGTGAAAGTCCATTACGAGACTTTGGCAAAAGGATTATTAATCGTGCTTCGAGGGCACACTTGTTGAAGCTCGAAACAGTGCTCCTAGCGCTTAAATTTGCAAGTCCACACTTTGTTCTTTGTTCTTTAAGCTTTGTTAATTTACTACATGATGATTAATCAGATGATATTGAAGCCACAAAACGAGACCTCTTCGCGTAAAATTTGTGAAAAATGTCAATTGATCCATAGGCGGAAAGTACTGGTTTGGTATTGAGGTGCTTTTATAAAAAGTGGGTATAAAAAAAAGCTGAGCTCAAAAAACTGTTTGGCAAACACTTAAAAACAGTTTATTTTCACAGTTTTGAGTGAAAAAAAAGCTTAAAACGTAAAGTAGCAAAAGTTTATTCTCACAGCACAGCAGAAGAAGTTTTTTTTCAAAGCACAGTAATACCAAACCAGCCCTATGTCTCCAAACTCATCTTCAAAGAAGCCGAAAAATCTTATTAACAAACAACGTTGTTCAAAAAAAGGCTAAACACTTCGTTGATCAACTTACAATGTCTTGATCTTGTTTGGTTTGTTCTTCTTTCTACTGTCAGCCTTCACATTTCCAGCCAAAACCACAGCAGCTACGGTCCCAGCACACGCCGCCAATGCCACCACAGGCAGAGCCCACTTTGTCTTCCACCATCCACTCGCCACCTTCTTCTTTCCCACCAGCTCCTCACTCTTCTTTCTCTTCAGCTCCTCCATTGCCGTCTTCAGTGCCAGTGACTCGCTCATCTTCCACTCCATCTCTCTCTCCTGCGCTTCCATTTCCTCTTTCATTACTTGCAAATCAAGCAACCCAACCGTGCTCCTCTCTATCATCGAATCCAGCATTTCAATTTCCGCAAGCAGTTTAGAAACCCCCTTCTCGCTTTTATTGTCATCTCCTCTCTCGGGCATTATGTCGAACACCTTCTCTTCAACATCAGCTTCGAGTTCTTCCGGGTTGTCGAAGTCTGTGACTTTCGCGTTATCGTCTTCGAGGACCAAATTGAAGTCTTTGGTTTCGATTTCAGGAGCTGCCTCGGTGTGGTGGTTCTCCGTCGCATGATGATCGGCGCGGTCGATGGTAGCGCGGCTCGCCATTGACAATCTCCGCTACGAGAACTCAAATTTCAATTATATAACCACTCTCAGAACGATCCCGTTTGGTTCTGAAAGCAAATATCAATTTTGCTATTTAATTCTCCTTTCTTTTTTTTGGCTCCTCCAATTTTTCTAAATTATTTATGCGATCTTGTAACAATATTTCCCAAAAGTAGAGATTTATAAGGTAAAATTGTTTGTTTAGGCTATTATCATGTTTGGAACAAAACAACAAGGAAAGATCCGGCCAAACCTGTCTCAAAATTCACACAAACAATTTTTTTTTTAAATACAAAATTAACAAGGCAAAAGTCGTTAATTAAACTCCCGTATTGATTGAGTCTCATTAGCAATTTGCGGTCAAAATCTAAATTTTTCTTAGTCTTTCGTCAAATAATCACATGCGAGTCTCACGTGGAAATATTAGAGTCATCCTTTCAAACCAAATTAAGAAACCTAAAACATTTGTGGCAATAATTCGGTACGTCTTAGGGTTTAACTGAAATTGAATTTGACAAAAACTGAGAGGGTTGAACGAGGTTGGAGGGTGAAGCTAAGCTGTTGACTGAAAATCCATGTCAATGGCTGGGAGAAGAGGTGAAGGAGAACAACAACAACAACAACAACAACAACAAAGTTTTTTTTCACTAAGTTGGGTCGCTATATGAATCATAGAATGCAATTGTGCTCGGTTTTGTGTCATGTCTTCCGTTAGATCTAGGTACTAAGTCTTTTCTTAGAGTCTATTCCAAAGTCTTCCTCTACCCCTTCGGCCCTGGACCTCTGTCCCGTAGTCACATCTTCTAACTGGAACGTCAGTAGGCCTTTGTTGCACATGTCTAAACCACTGTAGTCGATTGTCTCTCATCTTTCGTTCAATTTCGGCCACTCCTACTTTACCTCGGATATCCTCATCCTAATCTTATCCTTTCTCATGTGCCCACACATCCAATGAAGCATCCTCATCTCCGCTATACCCATTTTATGTACATGTTGATACTTCACTGTCCAACATTTCGTGTCATACAGCATCGCCAGCCTTATTGCCGTCCTATAAAATTTTTCCTTGAGCTTCAGTGACATACAACGGCCACACAACATGCCGGATGCACTCTATTTGAAGGAGAAGTCGTGCCTAATTTCTTAAGCATGGCTGCTTTCACTTTCAGTTGAAACCTTAATATTTCAGCCTCTATTTACAGAATGACAGTCGAATTACAACAGACATGTGCAATAGCGTTTTAAAATTCATACAGCTGTCATTCCTTAGTAGGATAAGGCTTTGTTATGGTCGAAAATGTAACCAACTTCCTTCGATCTTCCTTCTAACCGATCCAGTTTCTGATAAATTTGCTCACTAAGTAACCCAACTGCAACCATGTTGTTTTCCAGTTCTAGAATGTCTCATCTTCTCTCGAATTCTCGAGACATCACTCCATCTATTTGCAGAAGCATATAAATTAGACAGTAAAACATAAACAGCACTGCAATGCGGGTCAAAATCTTCAATGCGTCTTGCAGCTCTTTCAGCCACATCAAAATTGCAATGCATCGTGCAAGCGCTAAGTAAAGTTAGCCATACCTTCTTGTTTGCTTGCACAGGCATGTTCTTAATCAGCTCCTCTGCTTCTTCCAACTCACCACATCCACCATACATTCATAGTGCTCAAGTTTCACCTCAACAGAGAAAAATTTGAAAAAGTGTTTTGCTTTCTGCAACATCCCAGAATGGCTGCATGCAGAAAGCAGCCCTGTGAATGTTATTTCATCTGGCTCTACACCTGTGCGTATCATCCGGTTAAAGAGTGTCAAAGCCCACATTCCACAACCGTGTTGTGCACATCCAACTTTGGTTGAGTTCCCTGACACAATATTCTTGTCGCCAATTCTCTTAAATACAGAAACTCCACCATTCATGCTTCTGCATTTGGTATAGAAGACGATAAGTGCATTGCCCATAAAAACATCCGTTTCAAAACCTACGTTAACAGCTGCCGTTTGAGTCTCCTTGCCCTGATCAAGATCTTCTAATCCGCAGCACGAATTTAATGCACTAGTGAAAGAAGACTGATTGGGAAGGACACCCGATTTCATCATGTCCCTGAAAACCTTCAACACATCTTCGTGTTGACAGTTCAAACCACATCCTGTTAAAAGAGCCGTCCATACTACAACATTTTTTTGCAAGCTCTCGTTGAAAACCCTGTACGAATTCTCCATGTGCTTGCAGTTTGCATAGAGTGTTATAAGTGAAGCAGCTACAAACTCGTTGAAGCAGTACCCTAACTTGACAATCTGACCATGAATCTGAACACCTAAATCCAAACGCAACAAATTTGCAGAAGCTGTCACCACACACACAAATGTTGTTAAAGTAGGTTGTACATCAGAACCTATCATCTCTCAAAAAGCAAAGCTTCATCCGTCCTCCCAATTCTGTCAAGCCCGCCAATCATCAAAGTCCACGAAATCACATTCTTACAAGGAATCACTCTAAACAACTTCTTAGCGTCTTCTTCTTCCACTCTTCCATTACTAAAGTATCCATGAATCATCGAGTTCCAAATCACCACATCCCTCACAGGCATCTCACGAAACAACCGCTCTGCCATCTCAACTTCACCAAACTGCAAGAACCCATTCATAATCGTCGTCCAAGAAACAACGCTCTTTCCAGGCATTCCATCAAAAAGCTCCTTAGCCTTGCTCAAATCCCCAACAATCCAAACACCCTTTGATCATCGAATTCCAAGAGACCGTATCTTTCTCAGGTATTTCGTAGAACAGATTGAGGGCATCATCGAGCCTACGTATTTGCACATACCCCTTGATCATCATGGTGTACAAATCAACACTGGGAAAAAGGGCGAGCTTGGTCTAGATTTTGGTTCTTTAGGTGATCGGAGAGCAGTGATTTGCGAGATGGGGTGGTCAATTTGGTGTAATTCATCAAACCCACCAAGCATTCAGAGAGTTTCGTAAGATTTTGGTGGAAATCGGAGCGTGAAATGGAGAGTGGAAGTGAAAACTGTACGGTTCTGAGGCTTTGGAAAATGGCGGGAACTCTTAGCATGACCGTTAATCGGTAACGGTGTATAGAAAACCAACGTTAAAGTGGGAGAGGGTCTGGGCGGGTGGTTTCCGGTTCACTGAAAGGCCCAAACGCAACGTCTTGTACGTGTGGAGAGTTTATTGCCCTTGACATTGGACTTTCACACACGCTTTTTTATTCCCATGCACGAGAAATTTTTTATTACGACGGAAAAGCAAATGGTACATCACATGTTTTTATATAAGTGGTGAGAAATTTTAGTTTTTAAGTTATTAACTTTTTAATACACATATTTCACTATTTGTATGGTAACACGTGATATACCACATCGTGTGCCGGTCACATTGAAAAATCTCTCCCCATCCACGCTCATCTGCTTCTTAATTGAATAAATTAAACGAGAATTGCAGAAGGAGAAAAATAATGCGGAAATGACTTTTTATAAGTTTTATAGTTAAAGAACACTTCAAGATAAATAGGTAATTGCACCTGATAAATAAGTGAGATATTTTTTCTCTAATTTGATTCTTGAAGTTTAACTAACTTAGAGTTTGTTTGAAAGTATTTTTAAAATAACTGAAAGCGCGTTTGGTGAAAACGTTTTTACAACAATTCCTTAGTAAAAATACAAATGAATCCTAAAAAAATACTTGAAGTGTTTCTTGCAAGAAGTACTAGTTATGTGCTTTTTGCATAAAGCACTTCAATGCACTTCAAGTGCTTTTGTGACCCACGAACATTTTTTTTCCAAAAACGCTTTCAGTCATTTTAAATGCACTTTTCAAAATGAGACCTTAACCATTGTGAGGAAGGTTACACTCTTATCTTATTGTTGTTATGGGTCAGGTCCTTTGTCCAGGATAATGTACTTACTCCTTTACATTCGAATTTGAATCACCTTATAATTTAAAGCGCTTATGTTAAAATAAATGACAATAGTATTATGTGTCCGTCTGGATAAGAATATCACTTTTTTGTTCTCTTAGGAACAATTAATGGCACAAAGCCTAGACGAAGAAGAATGTACCCTTAAAAAAATACATAAAAATGTGAGCCAAGTAAGAATCTGGACATTTCTTGCTCGGTTTGCCTTGATCATCAAGCATCTACCTCCTTTACAACCCCACACATTTAGCCCTTTTGGAACCAACAGCCTTAGCAAGAAAAGAACCAAAACCTTCTTCCTTCCTTATATATGACAAGATCATCTCTTTGTGCTTTTACACATGCAATAACAAGTACAACCCTTTCTGCATCCAACAGCATTTGATCTTACACAATGGCCAACCAGCAGTTAAAACCCGTTGCCGGACTGCTTTTGGCTCTCAATTTCTGTATGTATGTCATCGTTTTGGGCATTGGAGGTTGGGCAATGAACCGAGCAATCGACCACGGTTTTGTTATTGGTAAACGCTCTTAACCACTTGAACTCTCTCGCTTTCTTGTTTACACTTTACGTAGTATGAATTCTTCTCTGTATGCTAATGCTGAGTGAGACTCTTGTAGGTCCTGGTTTTGATCTCCCGGCACATTTTTCGCCAATATATTTCCCCATGGGGAATGCTGCTACCGGGTTCTTTGTGACATTCGCTCTGCTCGCTGGAGTTGTTGGCGTAGCTTCAGCTATTTCCGGTATCAACCATCTTCGATCTTGGACCTATGAGAGCTTGCCGTCTGCAGCCACAGCTGCCACCATTGCCTGGACCCTCACCCTACTTGCCATGAGGTACTTACAAGTCATTACCATCCATAATAACAGATCCATAGTTGCACACAATTGTTTGAACTATTTTTGCTCTATATCAACCAGCTGTTAATTAACCTAATTCGTGCAGCTTCGGTTGCAAGGAGATCGAGCTTCGGATCAGAAATTCCCGATTGGTAAGATGAAAATTATGTTGTGACGAAATAGTTATCGAACCAGCCCTAAAATACTCATTCAATTTCCTCCAGAAATCTTCTTATATTGAAACATACTCCACTTTCTTGCAGAGAACAATGGAGGCCTTCTTGATCATCCTTTCGGTGACGCAGCTTCTGTATTTAGCAGTCATTCATACCGTTGTATCGAGGAGATGAACTTAAAGAGAGTTGCGCGACTTTTGTGTTTGTGTGCTGCGTCTGAATTCTTCCGTGTTAATTTATTTATTTTTCATACCTTTTTTTCTTAGTTTGAATAAATCTGGCCATGGTTATGGTGTCTGTCAACAGTGTGATATAACTGGATTGGATTGGATTGAATACATAAATGTTTTTCAATACTCTTTTATGAATTACGTTCTTAAGGCTGGAATGTTTTTAGTGTGACATTCAACACCGTTATCTAGTGTTACTAACTATCCATCGTCATGGGTATACAAAAGATTTTACACTGACCAATAAAATACGTATACCGGCTATCAATGCATTTAAGTGTTGTCAAACCACCTTTTTGGTCAAAAAATGTAAAATTTTTATTTTCAAGGAAGATTTTGTGAAAATTTGGAAAAAATTAACCAAAATTAAGATCTTATATAGAATTATAATCAGCATTTTAAGTTTATGATAATTATAATTAAATTTTAATATAAAAGTACTAACATACCCTTAAAATGAAAATTGAGAGACAAGAAAGAGAATTTAAAATAGAACTGCAGAAATATACTTCATCTCCAACTCCATTATTGAACAGCAATACAAATCCAACAACAATTTCACAAAAAAATAATGAACAACAAACAATTTTTGCTAAAACCTGCATTCGTCAAGCGTTGGATAAATCTCCAAAATTAAAATGACGATGATACAATTCCAGTACGTAACCCTCTTTTCATCTTCTGGGTTTCATCCAATTTGTTTTCAAACTTTTTGATTATTTATTGGATTTGGATATGAAAATTGTAGAATACGAGAAATCTTATTTGAACAAATTTGGATTATTGCTCGGATATTATGGATTCGAGTCGAAGATCTATGGAGTTGTAGTGGAGGTGTGATCGATGTGGCGACTTTTACGAACACAAGGTTGCGCCTGCTTACAAATTGGAAGAGGGGTTGTGTCGGTGAAAGGTGTCGAGGAGGTGTGTGGATGCTGGTTGCAGGAGATGTATGAATAGTTTTTAGTTATTTAAGGGTATATTAGTATTTGCATATTAATCTTTGGTTATAATTATCACAAATTAAAAGGATGACTATAATTCTATAAGAGGTTTAAATTTTGGTTATTTTTCTATATTTTCAAATATTTTCCGTGAGCATTAAGGAAAGCTTTATGAGACATTCAGAACCAGTTTTACAGTTTATTAAGCAACAAATATATATTTATTAGAATATTTAAGCCAAAAACAAAAAAAATAATTGAAAAACATAGTAGTGAGATGTGACGACCCGTCCTTACTTTTCACTGTAATTTCTTTTCCGTTGGTGTGAGTTGATGATTTTACCCTTTTTGGCAAAAGTGGAATCTGACGTGGACGTGGTTTTTGGCTTTCAGTTTCATTTTCTTAGTTTCGTACTAAATTACTACTCATCACTACAAACGCATGAGTGCATGTTAGACTCGAATCGGATCTATAACGAAAAAGTTACACTCTGTTAAAGTACGTTAACTACATGTATTTTTGTACACGCGCGTACAAATTATCGATGTTTGAAACACTGTAGGGAAGCATATTTTGTACATTAAAAATTGTACAAAATCCACCCATCCCTTCCTTAATTGGTGGATCCGGTCCCCTTTCTTCACACAAACCACCAATCAACTTTTCCCAAAATCCTCTCCACCAATCAAGCTCTTTCCTTCCTTTTTCATCCACCCAATCAGTTATCACCCTTAAACCTCCCAATCAGTTATCACCCTTAAACCTATCACCCAATTAGAACTCACCGAAGCTCTCTCTCTCTTCTATCTCCCCAAACTCTTTTTCTCTCCGCAACTCCCTCAAACGATCCTCACAACACTCAAACGTGGCTTGAAAACCACACCATTGCACTTGTTTCACCACCACGAACACAACTGTGCCCTTGGATCTTAGTAATTTCACATATAGGGGAAACGTATCTCGAGAACGTACGGCAAGCCTCAGAGGCTTCATTTTGACTGCGTAACTGTAAGTGGGTCATTTCTTTTTATAAGTATACGCATACTTGCTAGTTTCCAATTATACTTTGAAAAGAATTTACTACATATGCCTTACTTAGACTAAAATTACATGAAGTAGTGAAATGACTGAACCTAGGGAATTATTCTATGCCCTATAGGTTCACAGGTATGCACGAGATATCATGATATTATATTTATAGTTGTGATTATTACTACGTTGATTAGAGTTATCGAATCTTTGTGGCATGATTTTATTTATGTCATCTACTCATCATTGCTGCACCTCGGTGTTAGTACTTTGCCCAGGGCCAGGGCCAGTTTTTCATGTGTATGTTCACATCCACACCGTTCACTTGCCTTAGATCCAAGTCATACAGATTACATTAGGCAATTCAGACTTGTATGTGACCACGCTTCGACGTCGGCCTTCATGTGATTGTATTACTAGAGCGCATTTATTACACCCAATCCTATCGTACATGTTGCATTAGGCAACTCTGACTCGTGTGTCAGCATGTGTTGATGAGCATTTGTTATGTTATGTTTACATATTACGAGGTTATGTGATATTGGTCACCTTGTGCTTATTTGCGATAGCTGTGCCTTATTGATTTCTTGAGACTTTGCAGGCTACGGTAAATATTTTCTTACTATACGTAGTACGCATATATTTTGAAAACTATACTTAATTTTACAGCGAGGGGTTATAATGTTTTTGAAAAGATTTTTACAAAACGTTATTTTCTGACCCCACTCAACTTTGTTTTTCGCCCCTCTAGGTTTAGTAACTGTGCTTACGTGTAAACGAGGATTTTGGCAAATCTCAGGAGATGGTTATCTTCAGTGGTATAACCCTCATCCTATTTACTATACTGTCTTATGCTCTGACATCACGTGTGAAATGGGTTCAATCTCGCTCACCCGCGTACTCTTTTGACTAGGCACTTTTAGGTTCAAATTTATTCACATTTTTTTTTTTTTGTTTTTCCACTACACTACACTTTATGGCTTCGCCACCCTCCAGGTGTCAACCAGCACAACTCGATTCGGAGTCCAAGTGGACATTCTGGGTCAGGGTGTGTCATGAGACCCAAAACATTTGTCAAAAACGGGTTCCACCATCAAGAATATCACGTGTGACTTTCTGCCACCTTGTAGAGTTTGAATCATTTTTATACATTTTTGATTATTTTTCTTTTATTTCTTTTACCACTACAACAAACTATCATATTCATGTTCTCCAAAATATATTTTTCTGTGCATGGAACCGGCTCGTTTTCTAAGCACCCGAAGTTCACCTCGTTTTACTTGAGCATAGTCCGTCAGTCTTGTGTGCTTGGGTTCACCTCGTTCTGCATATGAGGTGTCCGCATCGTTTTACGTACTAGAAGCCCGCCCTTTTTTGCGTACACAAAGCCCTCGTCGTTTTGGAGTGCTCAGAGCCAGCCTCATTTTTCGTGCGTGGGGCTAACCTCAATTTGTGTAACGTATACCTCCTCGTTTTTCATGCGCGAGCTCACCTCGATTTGCGTGCCAAAGGCCTGTTTGTTTTATGTGAGGGAAACCTGCCTTGTTTTGTGTGCCATTGCTCGCCTCGTTATCCGTGAGCTGAGTCCACTCATTTTGCATGCTAGAAGCTCCCCAATTTTTTGTGAGTGGAGCCCGCGTTGTTTTGCGTGCCATTGCTAGCCTTGTTATGCGTAAGTTGAATCCCCTTTGTTTTACGTGCATCAAACCCGCCTAACCCATTTGGACAAAAATGAGAACTTTTAATCTTCACAAAATATTTTTCATGAGCCGTAAGTTAAACTATTTCGGGAATTTGGAACCAGTTTTACAGTTTATTGAGCAACAAATGTATATTTAGTAGAATATTTAAGCCGAAAACCAAAAAAATTGAAAAACATAGTGGTAAGACCCAAGACATTGTAAAATGGGGTTCGACGCTCAAGAATCTTAATGTAAAGTCTCACCTTAATTCTCAAAACTTTACGGTGAGGTGAAGGTGAAAATAAATAGATTGAATAGTGATTTATGTACGAATTTGCAAAACCGACTGAAAATTGTGAGTGTTATTCCACGTTTTTTGTAAAAAATGCAAAATTTTTATTTTTTTGAAATATTTTCCATGAGCATTAAGGAAATCTTTATAATGTATTTGGAATCAAATTTACTATTTATTGAGCAACAAGTATATATTTAGTAAAATATTTAAGTCGAAAAGTAAAAAAATAAGGGAACAATATAGAGATGTTAAAATGTATATTTTGAAGAACACGAATATGATAGTTTGTTGTAGTGGTAAAAGAAATAAAATAAAAAAAATGTACAAAAATAATTCAGATTTGTGGGTGTGGCAGAAAGTTATACGTGCTTTTGTGGCAGCCAAGTCACGCGTAACTTTCAGCCACACCCAAGAATTTGAATAATTTTTATACATTTTTCTTTTATTTCTCTGACCACTACAACAAACTATCATATTCATGTTTTTCAAAATATATTTTTTCGTGCGTGAAGCCTGGCTCGTTTTCTGAGCACCTAAGAGTTTGCCTCGTTCTGCGTGCGTAGAGCCTGCCTTGTCTTGTGTGCCTAGGTTCTCTCGTTCTGCATGTGAGGTGTCTGCATCGTTTTGCATGCTAGAAGCCAGTCCCTTTTTGCGTACACAGAGCCCGTGTCGTTTTGGCATGCAAAGAGCTTGCCTCGCTTTTTGTGCGCGAGCTCGCCTCGTTTTGCGTGCTAGAAGCCTACCCTGTTTTCTGTGAGCGAAGCTTGCCTTTTTTGCGTGCCATTGCTCGCCTCATTATGTGTAAGCTAAGTCCGCCTAACCCATGTTTTTTTAACAAAAATGCAAACTTTTTATCTTTGCAAAATATTTTTCTTGAGCATTAAACTTTTTAAGGAATTTGGAAGTAGTATTACAGTTTATTGAGCAACAAATGTATATCTATTAGAATGTTTGAGCCGAAAACTAAAAAATTAATTGAAAAACATAGTAGTGAGACCCAAAACATCGTCAAATGGGGTTCGACACTCAAGAATCTCAACGTAAAGTCTCACCTTAATTCTCAAAACTTCACAGTAACGCGAATGTAAAAATAAATACATTGAATAGTGATTTATGTACGAATTTGCAAAATCGACTGAAAAATGTGGGTGTTAATCCACGTTTTTTTGTAAAAAAAACAAATTTTTTATTTTCTTGAAATATTTTCCATGAGCATTAAGGAATTCTTTATAATGTATTTGGAAGCGGATTTACGATTTATTGAGCAACAAGCATATATTTAGTAGAATATTTAAGTCGAAAAGTAAACAAATAAGTGAACAGTATAGAGATGTTAGATACAAATTAACAGAAAAAGATAAAAGAAAAATTAACACAAAAAAAGATAAAAGAAAAACATTATATGTGTTTATTTTCTCAAAATCTATACTTTAGATTTAGATAAAAGAAAAATTAACACAAAAAAAAAATTCAAATATCTTTAAATTTAGGTTTGAAATCATTAATTACAAGTGTTTAAATATGAATCATAATAAATTTTGCACGGAAAATTATATTTTGGAGAACATGAATATGATAGTTTGTTGTAGTGGTAAAAGAAATAAAAAAAAATGTACAAAAATGATTCAAATTCTTGTTATTTTTGTATAGGTGCCAGAATGACCGCTCACATCTGACATATTTTCTTTGACTTCGAGCATTGTTGTTAAAACTTCACGATGAGGCTCACTTCCAACAAATTTTCTTTGACTTTGGGTATTGTTGGTAAAACTTCACGGTGAGGAAAATGTGAAAATAAATAGATTGAACAGTGATTTATGTACGAATTTGCAAAACCCACTAAATCTCGTGGGTGTTAAACCATGTTTTTTTTGTGAAAAAATGCAAATTTTTTTGTCTTAAAATATTTTCTATGAGCATTAAGAAAAACATTATAAGGCATTTAAAAGTGATTTTACGATTTAGTAAGATATCTAAACCAAAAACTAAAAACAAGTGAAAAATATAGTATTGCGGCCCCAAATCAATGTCAAAATGGGATTCCACCCTCAAAAATATAAACGGAAAGTCTTAAATTAATTTTCAAAACTTCACGGTGAGGCGAAAATAAAAATAATAGATTAAACGATGATTTAAATACGAATTCGTAAAATCGACTAAAAATCGTGAGTAATCAAACGCTTCCACTGTTCGAACAATATTCTAATCTAAAATAAATTGCGGAGAGCGGGACTCTTTAACTTGGCTACAACAATCAAGTGAAGAATGATATTGAAAATGTTGCAAAAAAGGAAGTAAAAACAACACAGAGAACTATTCTGCAAAAGTAACAAGAAAGAAAGGTTGCAAAAGCAGAGATATACAGCTGCCTACCATTCCTGACACTATCACCACCACAGATCTTAATTTGGTTTTATCTAATCCGGTTCTTGCCCATTATTCTTTCGGGAAAAAAAGTATAAAGTTCTAATATCGAAATATCATAAAATTCTCGGAACATTTTTCACTTCCACAAGTTTCACGAGTCCGCTGAAACCCTTCATGCTCTTTTTTTTGGTTACAAAACAGCTTCATCCGTTGTTTCTGCATCACGAGAAACCTTGAAAAAATCAAACAACATTCAGTTTGAAAGGTATTACAAACTCGAACAGTAACATCACTCAAGTCTATATAAAATTGTTATGCAGGCAAGCGATGCATATATCTCAATGCTGGCATAGAGTTGAGCAATAATATAAAGCTTAGCACCGTTCTCAGACTACGAGAAAATTTAAGCAGATTCAGATCAAATCAGAAAATACCTAACACTTGAAAAAGATCACATTCAGATAGCGCGCTTATTAGACGAGCTGAAACAGAAATGCCTAATAGATTCTCCTTTAGGTGGTTGAGCTAGCAGCTAGCTAAACGAACAAAATATGAGACCCTGTTCTTTTAATCTCTAGTACAATCTCTATCTACCTTTACAATTGATGTACACTTGCAATTCAAGGGAGATCAACTAAAAAAACTTCCGCAGAACCTTAGCACAAAAGAGGTCTTCTAACTCTAGCATAAGGGACTTTTGACATCAAGATATGAGTCGAACATTTGTAATTCCTGCTTTTATCTAATTTCTTCTCCGTGAGGACAGCTTAAAGTCTGAAAGTACTGCTTAAAGTCCCTCTTGGGAAGAAGCCTCAACAATTTCTTCTCTCTTCTTATCTTTTAAACAATGGATTGTTACTCGCTGCTTTACTACTCGCACTTGTATAGTGAGACAAGCCTACTCGATTAGTAACTAAATTTCCTACTAAAATCTGTAAGATAACACATTTAAACATAATTCTCCATCCACTATTTACATTCCATAGGCAACATGATAAACGTTAAACCCTTCATGTGAGAAAATCGTGAACGAGACCTTTCATGACAAACCAATCTTGACAATTCCAGTCCTTGGCTACCATTTTTCACTAGCATTGCAATCCATATTCTATAAAAGCATAAATCAGACACCTAGAGACCACGGTCAATAAAGATCCACACCTTAAATTTCTGAAACATAATAAACAATGATCACTCAAACAATTATGGCATCCCTGTTACATCCTAAACACATCTCAATGTCACAACGACCCAGTCTGTTCTATAGCATAGACAAAAACTATATAGAGAGAGAAAAGGCAAGACATGTTATTAGAACTTGATAGAAAAATCCCAACCTGAACTTATCTATTGGAGCCTGTTATAGCCTCCAGAATTCCACAGCAGCTAAGCCAAGATGTTTTTTGCGCCACGGGTGGAGCCGGAGCTAACAGAGGCTGCATAAATTCCAGCAAAGAAATTGAATGTGATTATCAAAACAAAAAAAGATCTAACATCAAACTTTCAATGAAGAAAAAAATGCGGCGCAATACCTGCTTTTCAGAATATTCTGGAACCTCAGGATCTTTGATGGGTTCAGCATCATTACTAACTTGGGCCAGAGAAGTACCTAATGATGGCAATACTTTGCTCTCATTTTCTTGAGACGCAGATTCCACCACACTTGAAGATGCCTTAGCAGTATCGTCCAGTAATGGCGATGCTTTATCCTCAATTTTCTTTGATACAGGATCCACAGTAGGCAATGTTTTCTCTGCACCATTATCCAACCCTGCTTTTACTACCTCATTGGAGATCGGTGCACTTTCAACTGGCGTCCTTTTTGAGAGGTGAACAGAAACCTCATGCGTAACAGAATCAACAGAAGGGGCACTCTCTGTAGTAGCTGAACTTGTAGTCTTCTCAGCTGGTGAATCTTCAGTAGTCTTCCCAGCTGATGTAGAATCGACTGACTTAACCAAATCATTATGAGGTTTTTCCTCCGAAACTGAAGTATGGATATCCTCCTTTCGCCTTCTATCAACAGCTCGAGATTCTTCATCTGAACTACTACTGCTAGAGCTTCTATCGTCCCCGTTAGATGATCCCTTTGCAGACTTAGCATCCTCAATAATCACATTTTTGCTTGTTGAATTGTCCCTCAGTTCCCTCTCAATTTCAACCCTCTGAACTGCCTCGGCATCCCCAGGCACTCCCTTATCTTGGGAGTTCACATCATTATTTCCTAACATAGTTCAATTCAATCACAAGAGTTTCAGTCAAAACCATGCAAAGCTAAGACTTCAATAAACACCCATTAAGCCAATTCGAAGCCAAAAAGTGTCAAACATTCAAATTTCAAAACTGTCATTAGAGAGGGGGATAAAGTACGAACTCAGAGATTCACTAACTAACATGCAACCACAATTTGTTCACCAGAATTAAGCTAAACTCAACACATCCGCAAATACCCACCAACCCAAATGGGGGAAATGAAACAAAATCAAAGCTTCAAAATTGGGTAACTTGATTCATATCACAAAAATCCCAACCAACCCAAAGCAAAAAAGGGTAACTGGTAAATACCCAATTACCCAAATCGATAAAATAACAAGAAAAATTACTGACAAAGGTTCGGAAACAATCGAGTGAGAGATGGGAAAGTAAGGGATTGACGAATTGAATAATCAAATAAACAAAGAAAGCACCTTGAGAAGGAAGAGGAGGAGGATTGGATGTGCCGTTGTGGGTTTGCTGCTCCTTCTTTTTCTTGGCAGCTTTTCGCTTCTTGGCACCTGATGGCATGATTGCACACTCTCTCTCTGTCTCCTTTTGGGGATTGTACAGCAGCAATGGGGTCTCTCTATCTCTCTCTCCTCTCGCTCGGAGAGACAGATCTTCGTATTATTCGATCGAAATCAAAACCCCGGACACTATTCTCCTCTCTCTCTCTCTCTCTCTTAAAGGTGATTACGTGGGACTCTCAGGGACTGTTTTGTGGAGAATAACCGCCTGTGTTTTAAAAATCCAACAGATTTTTCAATCTGACCGTCACATGAGATGGTACATTACATATTTTTATAGAAATGATAGGTTATATGTGTTCAAAGATTAATAACTTAAAAATTAAAAAATTTCACCACTTGCATATATCGTTCCCGTCACAGCTAAAAATTTCTCCAAAAATACAATAAAAATTAAAACTTGAAATGGTAAGAAATAAGGACTGGTAATGGTGAGAGAGATGAGGATTCTTTTGGGATTTCCCTCTCTCTAGATTCGTGTGTGAAGATTCTGTGTGGTCTGGTTGGGCTAATTTATTTATTTGGGTACAAAAAGTTGCCAATTTATGTCCGAGTCAGTTGAGAAAAACTTACTTAAATGTCATTGTGTCAGTATTTTAAACGAATAACGTGTTTTTATAAACAAAAGTTAAAACCTATAGTGAAACAGAATTAATTTGAGACGCGGTTACAGTTACGTTTTGGGTGTAAATAAGTTCCTATAGATTCTAGAGCATAAGGGGCTAATTTTATTGCTAAGTGTCATTTTGTGAACGGTGGGATCTTGATGTGGATTTGTGAATGTTTGAATTTTGGAACCTTTTTGAGGAGTGGGAATAAAATACTAGGGTTGGGCCCTAGGGATTAGAGAGTTTGTCAATTTTTTGGGGACGTGGCTTAAAATAATGGGGTGCATGTCTGTGGTATGCAATTCTTGGATGCTTTTTGGTTTTTATTTTTGGATCTAAGTGCCAATATGTAATTATGCATGGTTCAGTTCTTGGAGAATGTATCTGCTCGTCACCTTTAATTGATATTAGTAAAAATATATTATTAATAAAATGATAAACATTATCATCGCTTGATAAAGTAAATAAAAACGATGTACTATGGGACTACGATTTATTTTTCATGGGTTTTGGATTATTTTTTGTGGACATAATAATATGAATCTGGGGTGCATGTGATTCTCTGTGAATCTGTGACTGCAATAATTATTTAATGGTTGGAGGAAAAGTTGGGCTTCAATATGATGTGATTTGGGAAATTTCGATATTGTGCACATAATTGAAGAGCTACTTGAATGTGTACAAATTAAGAAATAAATCAATTTGTCAAGTTGGATTAGATGAATAAATTTGAAAATTATTTAATACTAAACAATTAGGGTGCACAATTTGAATTGGTAGTTCCTAGTGTTTGAGAACAATAAAATAAAAAAATTTGGATTCTACCACCGCATATTATATTGTGACAAATAGTAAACAATTAAAAAAAACACCATATTTTTTAGAAAATGGTATGCACGATATTTTATTTTTATTTTTGTGAAATAGTACGATATTCATCAAATTGTGATATTCTTTAAAAGTACTATATTTAATTACAAAATTCACAAAATGAAACAAGTGAATAAATAGGCAAAATTTTTATTTTTAATTTTTAATTTGAGAGGGAGTTTACACTCAATTCGAATTTGAAAAAGTAGAGTTTAGAATATTTTGCTCTTTTTTATTAAACAATAGGTCGTGAAGTTTCATATTATAAGTTCGTTGAACATATGCGGGAAATTATTAGCGTAAGTATCATATTCATATCATCATGTAAAGTGATTAATTTAGTTTGTTGTGATCGTAGCTAATATTGATTTATTAGGTTTTAAAAATATCTATCACATCATACCGTCGTATTATACACGTGACTTAATAACACCATGTATGTTCTAATCTCAGCATGTATATATGAACGAAATAACTAGATATTATTGCAATATATTTTATATCACTTTGTTAAGAAATGTTGCAAACTCCAATCCCCCACTCACAAATAAAGGAGATAGAAGCAAATGGCTGATGTTAGAGAGACCATTTACTTAAATCGTATTTTGTAAACTGCATATGATATGGAAGTCGATGATTGGATTTTCTCTTTAAATTACTAAAATAATAAACCAATCAGCAATCGTCATATCACGTGGTCTACAAAATATGATATAAAAAGATAATCTTCCTAATATTTTTCCAAAAGAAACCATCCTCGGTAATCATTGAGTTATTACTTATTTGATATTGTAAGAATATAAAAATAAAAAAATCTCACATCGGTTGTAATTTAAAGAAATATCAAAATTTTCCAACAAAACAAACGAAAAAGTTTCATGGGTCATATCTCAAAGAATTAGGTGCACTATTTAGGCCCATGATCAAGATCATTCAATCAACTCCATCCTACGGTCATGAGCCTAAGTAAAGAATACACTTCAGCACCACACACAAACATTTCCCAGAAAACAGAGCAGCTCTTTCCAGCGCTGTATGGTTCCCAACCCAACCCAGTATATTCAAAACACTAGTTCGATTTCAGAGTTTGAGATCCATCAACCTTCAAATCCAAAATCCCACTCACTTCAACAACAATCCATCGTCGTTTTGAGCTCGATCTCAATTCTCTGCTCTTCAAGGAAACAGAGCCCGAAGGAGAAGAAGAAGAAGAAAAAGAATGGATGCTATAAGAAAGCAAGCTAGTAAGCTCCGAGAGCAGGTCGCCAAGCAGCAGCAGGTGATTTACGAACAACCCATTTATTTGTTTTGAGTATAATTTTCTTGTTCTTGTTATTTTTGAAGTAAAGTTTTAAGCTTGCTAATTGACTGTTTGGTTACTGAGAAAATGTGGCGGTGGATTCGTGCTTTGTGTTTGTGTTGGTTTACTAAATTATGAATGGGGATGTATATTTGAAGCGATTTCAGTGGTGCCCGGTTCGTTATTCGATCGAAATTTTTTAACGTTGTTGATCTTCTTGAGAGAAGAATGGTGCTAGTTAATTGAATTAAGCAAATTCTGTTCATTTCGATTTGAATCCGGAACACCTGAATCTCAAAATTTGAAATTTTGTTACTTTTCTGCAATCTGTATTAGATCAATGGAGAAAATGTAGTATGAATTTAAGCTGTATTCATATCGAATTTCTTGGTGAAGATCGAATTCATTGTTTCTTAAATGGACCCAATTTTGGTTATTATCTATATACTTTTGTTGACAAATTCAGTAGTGGCGGATGAGTTTGGTAGTACACTTTATGCAATATATAGCTCGTTTGATGATAGTAGAGATAAGTGTAGAAAATACCACCCTCGGATTGCTAACTTAAATTATCTAAGTTCATTTAGCACACCATTATGGTTCTTCCGCGACTCCGTTCTTGCTATTTACCTACTTTTTTTTCGCTTGTTAGAAATATTCACCCATCAATTAGTTGCTATTGTTTCTGTCCATCAAATTAATGTTATAGTTTTGTTTTTTTCAGGCTGTGATAAAGCAGTTCGGTGGGACTGGTTATGAAAGCTCAGATGTAATGGTAATAGATGAGGTTGAGATGCAGAGACATCAGCAACTAGAGAAACTGTACAGGTCCACTCGCTCAGGAAAGGTACATATGTGACCAAGAGCCATTTTGAAATTATACATTAACTTGAAACGATCTATTCTTTCTGTCTTCGTTAAAAAGAAAAAAAGCAAAACACCCCTATCGTGATTTTCTAAGATGTGTAATATCTTTGAAGTTGGTGCCAGAAACTGATTTCGCATTATTTATCCTCAGGATTTTCAGAAGGAAGTTGTTAAAGCAGCAGAAGCGTTCACAGCCATAGGGTATAAGCATATTGAAGCAGGTAGAAATTTGTTATTCGTTTTCAGTAACATTGGATTATCTATGGGGCAATGTGTATTGGAGGGAATAACCTTAGCCTATGAAATTAGTTTCAGAACTTCACTTAGTATATTGGAGGGAATAACCTTAGCCTTTGTAGTTGCACTTATTACTAGTACTCTTTTTGTGGTAGCCAGGAACCAAGTTGTCCGAGGATTGTAGCAGATATGGTGCAGAAAACACAAGTGACAAGATTTTAGCTAAGGGTGCATCTATATATGGTGATGCTCGTAAGCATGTAGAAAAGGAACAAGAAGATTTGAATAAGCTGTTATCTTCACAGGTTGACTTCCGATTATAATTTTATTTATGTTGTGCTTATGACTTCATCATTGGGTAGTTTCTACCATTTGTTGTAATTCGTCAACGATTCTTAGAGAAATTAGTTACATTGTTGGATGCAGGATTCATCCGTACACAGACACGCTCGCACATACATTATTTTATATAACTTTTTGGATGACAGAAGTATTCTGTATTTCTGACGATTATTTCTCAACCATGGTTGCGTTTTAGTCATCATTGAAGTATTGTAGCCATTTTGTGCTATGCTGCAGGACGTGAATTCTATCATGAATATTTACAGTGTACGTGTTTGTGGATTAGAATTATATTTTAGAATGGTGTTGATTGAAGTATAATATACTTAACTTTGAAGCTTTTGAGTGGCTTGCAACTTTAGATGGACTTTTAATACCATTACATTTGTATAAGTCCACTTCGTTTTTGAAGATTGTAATAATATTCATGATTTAAGATGGAACATGTAGCTTATCCTTCACTGTTTTTTATAGATTTTAGATCCGTTAAGAGCAATGATAGCTGGTGCTCCTTTGGAAGATGCTCGTCATCTTGCTCAACGTTATAGTCGAATGAGACAGGAAGCAGAGACACAGGTAAAATACATTCCTATCTTATCATGCTTGATAATATTTGCCTTTTGCCAACATATTAGTGACCTTAAAAAAACAACAGGCGGTAGAAGTGTCCAGAAGACAAGCACGAGTAAGAGAACTTCCAAATCCTGATAATGTTGCAAAGCTGCAGGCGGCGGAAGCAAAGATGAAAGAATTGAAAGCAAACATGGCGGTTCTGGGTATAGAAGCTTCAGCTGCATTGGCTGCTGTGGAAGCACAGCAGCAAAGACTAACTTTCCAGAGGCTTGTTGCACTGGTAAGAATGCACATGATTTTCCGAATGTTGGTTTTTATGTTGAAGATTATAGTCATTCTTCAGTTATACACGTATTAACCTTAGCACTTTTAAGGTTGAAGGAGAAAAGAATTATCATCTGAGAGTGGCTGCCGTACTCGGTGAGGTTGAAGCAGAGGTCAGTTCCACTTACGATTGTCTTTAAAAGGAAAGCATTTCCGATTTAATTATATGAACTCATGTCATGGCCTGGTTTTTGCGGCAGTTGGTCTCAGAGAAACAACGGAAAGAGTCTGCTCCTCCTGTGATTCCACAAGAGAACGGCTCAGAGAAAACAATGTACTTCTTGGCCGAAGTATGTTACTTTTCATATCCTGGATGCTGTATTTCTGATTGCTCAATCAAACTTAAAGTATTAAAAGAAATTGTATTTACCCTTTATACAAAGATTAACTCGAGAATATAAGATAGGCTGCTGGCTGCACAATGCAGGGGTCATATAGTTGCAGAGAAAGTTAACAATGTAGGTTGTATAGAAAGAAGGGAGAGAGGAATTAACAGATAAGTTAAGATACTAAAAGATGAAATGAGTGTTCTTCGTTTTTCTATTCCTTAGGACCGTGGGCCTTCAATATCCAGTTTCGTGCCTGTTTCACCCATTCTTGAACTGGCTCTATGACATATCATATTTCAAGTACGTCTAAGAATCTGAACTTCTAATGTTTTTACGCTTTCAGGCGACACATTCTTTCAGTGCTGCATCAGAGAAGGAACTAAGCCTGTCAGTCGGTGACTATGTTGTTGTGCGAAAGGTAATATCCTCGAGACCGGCCTTTAAAATGTTCATCAACCATAAACGAAAACTAGGCCATGATTTGTTGGGATGCTCTGGATGAAACTTGCCAAATTTTTTTTCCTTTTTTTGAATTAACGTGCCTAATATTCTCTTGTTTGCTGATCTGGAAAACTTTTTATCCAGGTGAGTCCATCAGGATGGTCAGAAGGAGAGTGCAAAGGAAAAGGAGGATGGTTTCCGACAGCCTACGTGGAGAAACGCCAGCGGATTCCATCCAGCGATCTCGGGGGTGAAGATTACTGAGCCCTCCCCAACATCTGGTAGTTAGTTTCCTCTTTACGGCTCTCATCATGTGCAAAATAACAAAAGATTGTCTGGTCATGATGTTCGGTTTTCTTGTGCGCTCGTTTGGCGTTGTCCCATGATGTAGTCGGGACATGCGTGTGCATATTGTTTCTTACAAAATTTCCAGACAATGCATTTTCGTGAATGCTACATAAATATGTAATTTGATGATTCGCGTTGTTTATAAAAAAAATGGTCATCAGTTTAACAAATTTCAATTGATACTGCCAAAAAGGTGACAAATTATAGCCTTTATCTTCCTTCTCACATTGAACTTGTGTGAAGTGCCACAAAAGATGCACAAGCACCATCGCCGATCTTCATAAGAACTCGTGGCTTCCCTTCGCGGCCGCCACGCCGTTCTTCACCACTGCAATTACGTCGGTGTTTTTTATGGTGGTAAGACGATGAGCAACGACAATGGTTACTCGTTGCTTCTGCCCTCCCGGTAACTGCACCCCTCGTTCCCTGACAGAGGTGTCATATAGCCTTTAGAGCATTCCCACCGTAGCAAATTGCTCGGGGGACAGTGTGCAAAACAAAGGCCCGAGGGCCGGTGGCAGCCCTCCAGCGTGAGGAAGCCCGGCGGAAGGGGGAGGCCCGAGCAAAGGGCCCGTGAGGGATTGCCAGCCCTTGAGCCCGAGGTGGGGATGACGTCATGCTGACGCCAGGGTGGCGTCAGCCTAATATTTTATTTTTTTGTGTCAGGCGCGTGCACCCCACCCGCGCGTGGGGGCGCGTCCCGACAGAAAAATCAGAAAAAAAAGGGTTTTGTCAGTGACCGTTAGGTAGCCACGTGGCTTCCCACGGTGCGTTAGATCTTAACGGTCACTTAATGTGGACCGTTAGATCTCAACGGTAAAAAAAAAAAATTAAGTCAGATTTAATATCCACCATTCGATCTGAGATCAACGGTGGATATTAAAATGCTTTATAAATAAAAAAATAAATGAAAAAATAGTTTTAAAAATCTGAAAAGTTACCGTTGTGACACGTGGCACAATCTGGAGTGTTGGAATTCAAATTTTTTTATATCCAACGGCAGAGATTAATTAATTGAATAAAAATTTAAAAAAAAATTGTAAAAAATTCAAAAAAATATCTGAAAAATCTGAAAAAAATTGTAAATTTTTTTTTTTTACTTTTCTATAAATACCTTCTCATTATCATCTACCTTACACAACAATTTCATATTTTCTCAACTACTTTCAATATTGTTACTTATTTGTTACATTTATTTGTTATGTTGTTTGTATTATTTATTTTTTACTTATTTTCATTAAAATTAATGTATAATATCACTTACATTAAGAAAAAAAAAATGTGTATATTTAAGGTTAAAATTATTTACTAAACTTGGAACTCTAGCCCCATGTTATGATTAACATGACATATATATATATATATATTTGCTAGGTATACATTTGCATGATAATTATTTATTTGTTACTTATTTTCATTATAATTATTTATTTGTTACTTATTTTCATTATTTACTAAACTTGAAGCCTTCTTACTTATTTTCATTATATTTGTTACTTATATATATATATGTATATATTTGCTAGTTACTTATTTTCATTATAATTATTTATTTGTTACTTATTTTCATTATTTACTAAACTTGAAGCCTTCTTACTTATTTTCATTATATTTGTTACTTATATATATATATATATATATATGTATGTATGTATATATTTGCTAGTTACTTATTTTCATTATAATTATTTATTTGTATTATTTTGTATTATTTAATAATACTTCGGATAATGACACGTGGCGCAACGAGAACGATTAAAAATCTTATCCGATATTACAATTAAAATTATTTTGTATTAATTTTATAAATAAAAAAAATACTAATATTTTATTGCCTATTGCCAGGGCTATTGAAGTGTAACGGTGGAGATGCAAATTCTATTACCAGGGCTACTTACTGTTCATTAAGGGCAATTACTGTTCATTAGGTGGATTGAATAGTGTATTGCCAGGGGGGAGGGCTCCAACGCTGGAGTTGCTCTAAGGGGACACACTTTACTCGTGGGCCCGCCATGGATCCGAATGAGGAGAAATTTTTTGGTGTTCACGAATACGACATCGTACATTACGTGTTATCTCATTATACAAGCAATATGACACTTGGAAAATAAAATTTTCTTTCATTTATATAATAATATATGGTAAAATACAAAAAACTATCTCAACTATTGGGGTCATGACAGTTTCATACCTCATCTTTTAAAATTGACAATGTCATACCGCATCTTACGAATTTGTGACAATGTCATACCTCCGTCAATGTTTCTGTTAGTTTTTCTGTTAAATGCTGACGTGGAAAGAGACGGGGACCACTTTCTATTAAAAAATTAATAAAATATTATTAAAAACTAAAAAAAATATTTAATATTTTTTAAATAATAAAATAATAAATAAAAGTAAAATTAAAAAAAAAAAGGGTAAAGTACAAAAAACTACCTCAACTATTGGGGTCACGACAGTTTCATACCTCATCTTTTAAAATTGACAATGTTATACCGCATCTTACGAATTTGTGACAATGTCATACCTCCGTCAATTTTTCTGTTAAGTGCTCACGTGGTTTGATTCGGGACATACTTTCTATTAAAAACTAAAAAACAATTATTTAATATTTTTTTAATATTAAAATAATAATAAAAAGCAGAGGAAAAAAAAAAAAAAAAAACCATCAGTTCGTCCCTCCCCTCCCCCTCCCCCCCTCCTCTCTCTTCTCCCCATATTCATTTTCTTCCCCCCACCTGAAAAAAAAAAAAAAAAAAATTTTGAAAACCCAACAACCCCCCTGCGAAAGAACAAGAAGGAGAAGGAGGAGGAGGAGGAGGAAGAAGAAGAAGAAGAGGAAAAAAAGGAGGAAGTAAAAAAAAAAAAAAAAAAAAATTCCCCCCTGTTGGCGCGGAAGAAGAAGAAGAGGAAGAAAAGGAGGAGGAAGAAGAAGAAGAGGAAGAAAAGGAGGAGGAAGAAGAAGAAGAAAAAATTAAAAAAAAATTGAAAACTCATCAACATCCCTTGCGGAAGAAGAAGAAGAAGACGAGGAAAAGAAGAAGGAAAAAAAAAAATTTTGAAAACCCATCAAACCCCAAATCCACCACTTTCATCTATTTTCCACATCCTCTTCCGCACCCATCCTCCACCTTTTCTGCTCACCCATCTTCTCGCCGACGGGATCTGGGTTTTTTTTTTTTTTTTTTTTTTTTTTTTTGGGTTGCAGGAGGGAGAAGAGTGTGGGTGTGTGGAAATTGAGTGTGGGTGTGGGGGGAAGACAAATTGGAATTTTTTTTTTTTTTTTTTTTTTTTTGGTGTTGGGATTTGCAGGTAGGGGAAGAAGATGAAGATGGGGAGAGGAGAAAGGAGGGGGGAGGGACGAAATGAGGGTTTTTTTTTGTTTTTTTTGCTTTTTATTATTATTTTAATATTTAAAAAATATTAAATAATTATTTTTTAGTTTTTAATAGTTTTTTAATAGAAAGTAGGTCCTGAATCAAGTCACGTTAGCACTTAACAGAAAAACTAACAGAAAAATTGACGGAGGTATGACATTGTCACAAATTCGTAAGATGCGGTATGACATTGTCAATTTTAAAAGATGAGGTAAGAAACTATCGTGACCCCAATAGTTGAGGTAATTTTTTGTACTTTACTCAATAATATATGATGTTATAATTTGTGTCTTGAGCTAAAAACTTCTCAAAAGAAAGTACAAAATAAATAAATAATAAAATAGTTATTAATATTTTATTTATAATAAATGTACACTCTAAATTTTCTATATTAAATTTTTTTTTTTTTTGAATGAAACAGCCAAGCGTCGAGAAAGGATGAGATCAATCCACCCCACCCCATAATCAAATCCTCCCCCCAACCTCTCTCCTCTGAGTAGTATTAAAAATAAAAAGTCTTGATTGAATTGAAATTTTTTATTTTTTTTTACTTATTTGCCAATTTAATGAATATAAAACCAAACTATCAAGTAACACTCATGGACGGAGTCAGCTTAAAGGCTATCATGGGCTATAGTCCAAGTAGCTTTTGATGAAAAACAAACTTTTACATGCAACTTTTTTGATTTCCGAAGGTAGTCCATTATATATTTAGGCATTAATCCTAATTTTCTTATTTTTAATTACATAAAACAATATAATACAACTTACAAACAATTTCTTTTTTTTTTTACATCATTTTTCTCATGGCTTCTTGTACATATATATATATATATATATTTCAAATTGGGATTTGTTTGACTTTTAACACATGTCTAATAACAAAAAATTCTTGGATCACCTTGTGAAGCTTTTCATAAGCTAATTGATACTATGAAAAATACATTATCAAGTTCTTTGTTCATAAAGATTTAAACTTTAAACTAGCTTACTCGGTGAAAAATTTCTAACTCCACCCTTAATAATACTAATCCGTACTGCTCAGTACTACAGAAAATAAACGGTAACAGAAGACTAAAAGGAGAAAAGAAATTCTAAACTATCATTCAAGCGTGCATTTTTTGGAATCCGAATGCTCGCCGGATCGAGATCCATGAATTATATCTGTTCATCGTACATCGTACGATCAGAAATCATTTTAAATATTTTTATTTAAAATTAAATACAAACAATATCTAATAAAAATTAACTGCACGATGTACGATGAACATACATAATTTACGAATCCCTAAAATACTCACCGAAATGATCCAGAGAGGATGCTGTTGGCATTTTTTGTTCACTACAAAGTGTGAAAAATTGAAATGTGAAGCTCTTCTAGAAAAGAGTGCATCCTGGTGCTTGTGATTGTGAATTTAAGAAGCAATAATGGCAAATCTACCAAAATAATTTTCTAGACTTCTGTAAGCAAATGGTCTGCGTAGAAGATGACGTTACAGTATACTTGGGTTAGCTACATAGTTCGAATGGAGCATTTTTGCTCATCATCATAAATTATGTTGTATGATAATCATACACCTAATTATCTATCACGTATTCTTTCACCTGATCTTGATTAACTTTTTTCAAAATTTTAAAAGTAACATTTAATATGAAAGTTAACTAGAATTGAGTGAGAAAAAACACGTAAAAGATGATTAGGTGTATAATGAGCATATTTAAATAATAAAACATATGTTCAAATGCTCCTTAGTTCGGATAAGATATGGTAACAGAAGTAATGAGATTCATCATTCACCTAGTTTGGTACCATTTAAATAAATAAAAAATTACGTATGTGATATACTTTCCTTAGTTCCTATTCAATATGTAGCATATCAAAAGAATAAACAAATTATTAGTTACTTTTGTAAAACTATATAGATATCAATTGACACTAACTTGCTAATTGGCAGAATTTTGTACCTCAAGTTGCTGCTTCAATGTTTCGATTGAAGAAGAAACTCTCATACTGATTTCTTTATTATCAAACGATGTAATTGTTTTTCTAGTGTTGAAATGATTATGCCTATTTAAAAACAAAAATTTGCTTTTGAGTCTTATATCGATTCTCTCTTCTCAACATATACTAGTAAAGAGCATACATTTTGTGTGTGTGAACAATTTCTCTTAATAAGTGTATATTTTTTTCTTAATATTACATAATTACTGTTTTGTCATAAGAAAAATAGGTATATGATTGTTATTTTCTCAAAAAAAAAAAAAAAGAGGGTAAAATAGGAAAAATAGGGATATGATTGTCATTTTGTCAAAAGGTACAAAATTAAAGCCTCTTCAACCGCTCACCTCTTCCCACGTTCTCCTCAAGTGCAACCGCTTCAGTTCATTCTAACTATCCAAAAAACATCATGATTTCACTTACGTGTATGAAAAAAAATGATGGTGGGACAATTTCTCTTAATAAGTGCATATTTTTTGTCACATCTCGACCCGGGCTCCACCACATCCTGGGCTTAACTCTGCCGTAGCACAATATTGTATGCTTTGGGCCCCGACCACGCCCTCACGGTTTTGTTTCTAGGAACTCACATGAGAAATTCCTAGTGGGTCAGCCCATCCTGGGATTGCTCTCACCTGAACTCGCTTAACTTCGGAGTTCTGATGAACTTCGAAGCTAGTGAGCTCCCAAAAGGCCTCGTGCTATATGGAGGTGGGCATGTACATATAAGACACATCACTCCCTATTTGTTGGTCGATGTGAGATGTTACATTTTTTATCTTATGTAAATATTTTGGTACAAAATTACTATTTTGCCCTCCTTATGTAAAAATTGTGTATAAAAATGAGGGCAAAATAGGAAAAAAGGAGAAAAATTCAAAATTACTATTTTGCCCTCATCATGTCAACATTGTGTATAAAAAATGAAGGTAAAATAGGAAAAAAATGGGTAAAAATTGGACAAGGTCTCTTCTCTTAATAGAATAGAATAGATAACAAAAAACTTGCGAACTATTTGACACAATTGACGCGATTATGTTATTTTTTGAATTTTGTTACTACTAATCCAAATGGTCAAAGTCTTCCTTTGATAGACACTATGTTGTCAAAGAGAAAATTTTTAATCTATCGAAAACATGATTAGTATACGAAATGTAATAATATAATTTATTATCTCTCTTTTCAAGTTTTCAACTAATTATATTTTTACAATTGATGTATAGATTCGTGTTTCTAGCACACTTAAAATTTCTTGATGGGAAGAATTCACATAATTAATGACGCAGAACATATGAAGGCCAGATCATTTTCTGTTGCTTTTGCATGCGGTCCGTCGGTCTGTCCCCTCTTCCTTTCTTTCTCACAAATCTCAACAGTTTAAAGGTCATTCAAACGAATCCCATAGTCATATTCGGTTTTTCTCGTAAATGTGCTTTTAGAGTTGTTTTATTTAAACAAAAATTTGTAAAATTGAAGATGCACGTTGGTGCAAATTTAATTTTTATCGATTTTTCATGCTCCTAATTTTTGATAATTTAATCCACTTATAATATTGTTTGTCAACAAATAAAAACTTTATTTTTTGGTTAACAATAGTAATTCTTGTTAAATTGGATTTCAATTAAACTAAATAGAGAGAGGAAAGTAGAAATTTCGACAAAAACAAAAGAGAGGAAAGGAGAAAAAGGAGCCGTAGAGTGAGGAAGCGATAAAAATCAACGTAGTAGCGGATTAGTAGGACTCTGATGTATATGTTGCATCTAAACACCAAACCATCCTTTGACTAATGACAAATTTTTTAGTTTGATCAAAACATTACTGATTACATTACCTGTTATTATTTAAGTAGAATGATATTTGAATAATATGTATTAGAGAAACACTGAAAAATCTCTAGCTTAGCTAGTTAGTTGTCCTAGTTGTACACAATCTTTTTCCTTTTCCATCTCACCCCACCACACCATAAAGCACATAGAGCACACAAAAAGTTGATATCTTACTTTGTCCTCCTACACAATTCTCCTCATCAAACAACAACAGGGGAGACCGATCATCTTCTAGAGAGATATATATATAGAGAGAGAGAGAGAGAGAGATCGTCTTCTTCGAATTAGGGCAACTGCCATGGAAGGAGGAAGCGGAGGAGGAGATGGGGAAGCAGAAGTTAATAATAATAACGGGTCACAAGCGAAAGCAGATCAAGAAAAGCAGAAAGTCGCCTTCTATAAACTCTTCGCGTTTGCAGACCGTTTGGACATTGCGTTGATGATCGTTGGAACGATATCTGCGGTGGGGAATGGTCTGTCGCAGCCGCTCATGACTCTTGTGTTTGGTAATCTTATCAACACCTTTGGTTCCACCGATCCTGGTCACATCGTTCCCATGATCTCTAAGGTATATATATACATGTTTATACATACATGCATTCGTATTCTTGGTTACAAGAACATCAAGATGCTTGGTTTTCTGGGTTTTTTTTCCTCCTTCTTCTGAATACAACGAGATTTTGGGTTTCTGAGTTTTCTGGATTCTTTGATTGGAATAGAGACATGCAGGTTTATTTCTCTTTTTTTTTTTTGGTAAAGATAATATATTTATTTCTCTTTTTTTGGTAAAGATTATATTTATTTCTCGAAACACTGAAAATCTTTAGAATTCATAAAGTGTACAGCTTTCTTTGCGTTTCTTGAAAGTTGAAAAGAGCCCTATTGTTTTATCTTTTTCCATAAAAAGGAAAATCTATATTTCTTTCAGTCACAGTAAGCCAAAAATCACGGCGACCAAAAAATGTGAATACGGTATCAAACAAAACCACTTTTTCTAGGTTACTTCTCATGCATGTCCTTCTTTCAAAGTGATATTTTCTCGATTTTTTTTTTAATTTTTTTTTTGCAGGTGTCTCTAAAATTTGTGTACTTGGCCATTGGCACTGGAGCTGCAGCACTTCTACGTAAGTCTCAATAATTCTAAATTTTTTTTCTATTTTTCTTCCTCCATTTATTTTTTTAATCGGGTTTAATTCTTTGATTAATTACACCAGTAGGTTGATTAAATTGTTTGTGTGAATTTGCAGAGGTGGCATGTTGGATGGTGACAGGAGAAAGGCAGGCTGCTAGAATTAGAGGCAAGTACATGAAGGCAATCCTAAGGCAGGACATTGGCTTCTTTGACACTGAAACTAGCACTGGAGAGATCATTGGCAGGATGTCTGGGGACACCATTCTAATTCAAGAAGCCATGGGGGAAAAGGTAATTAACTTACTAATTAGTTTTTTGGTTAACTGCTAATTAATCTAGCTACTTAACTGGATGACTTCATTTCCTGTGCCCTATTTACTCTCTTCCTTCTCATTCATTGATCTAAGACAACTCTTAACCGATTAAAGGCACCTGATTAATATTTAACTTTTAATTCAAGACAGTTGGGCAAAGGTCCTTAAATTTGCCCTCCAACTAAGTCTTGTTGCAGATTTCATCCTTTGAAGTTCTTCATTTCTGGGTTTTAATTCATGTTGTTCTTGTTATGTAATAGATCATGATTAGGATTATAACATTTTAAGAGTGTGTGTCAGCTGTCATAGTAGTTGTGAGTGTTTAAGTGATTATGTGTGTGCACGTGATCGAACTCATGCTGCAAATGTCAGGGAATTGCAACGGCTATCTTCCCTTAGTTGCAACATGAGTTCGATTGAGGGAATTGCAACGTTGGGGGGTAAAGAAAAGTAATGATTTTAAATAGGATTGTCCCACTGTAGCTAATACTTATGCCTTTTGTGGTAAAACACCACACTTGACGGATTGGGCAGGTGGTAAAGTTGGGGACAATATCAATGTCGTTAGAGTGGGGCACCCTGATCCTGTCGATCTAAAAATTTTCAACATGGTATCAGAGCCCATGGTTACGGGCTCGTGCAAGAGTGTTTAAGTGAGTGTGTGTTGTGCACATGATTGCACTCACGCTGCAAGTGTGAGGGAAATGCAATGGCTATATTCCCTTAGTGTTGGAGCAATTTTAGAAAATATGAGAATAATAAAAGAATTTTAATGATAATAATCATAAAGAAATTCATAACAATCAAGATTAATATAAACAACTAGAGAGAAAGTAAGAAATACTGACAAAGTTGGAGATTGAGGCTTCCATAATGCAATGTCCTAAAGATAGAATTTCACCTCTACTTTTGTGCTTGTAGGTAGGTAGGCGTCCGTCTCTCAGGATTCAACAATCTATAATCCGAAGTCAAAATACTTCAATTTTCGGACTTTGGCGAACCCAATATACTTCATATTCTCAAGACACGACTCGGAATTTGACTAACAATGATCGAGAGAAACAAAGTGGGGAACCCTATTTCTCAAAATTAAAAATTAACTCTAATTTTCTCTACCTTTAAAGATAATGGTTTCATGGGTTTATATAGAAGTTAGAACCCATTGTGTTGTTTGGTGAAAAGATGCAACTTTGCATCTATGTAACCTACACCACTCATCAAACTACACAATACAAATAATATGATGCAATTCTTTGCATCAGACACAACACTTCAGAATAAACAAGATTGCTTTTTTTACTTAATATTTTGAAATTGAATAATAATATCCAATAAACATTATAATATAAATTTCCAGCACTCTTGGTTGCAGACAGTGATGTGTAACAGAATTCAGATCGAATCCAAGGAGCAACGTGCTCCACTTTTCTTCCTCCATTGTTCTCTGTAATTTCAGGTCGCTGAGCTAATCAATTTCTTGAGGATTTCATTTTCAAATCTCATCAAAACAATCCACAAACACATACAAACACTAACACGACAAACTGCCTAAATGGCGCATGAGATTGTGCCGCGGGCTGCTGCTTCCTTGTGCAAGTTCTTTGTCTGACTATACGTCACAAAAGGCAATGTTGTCTAACTGAAAAATGTTAGCAGTATAGAATTAAGTTTTGAAGGGTTCATTTTTTATAACCTTTTGTTAATTATAATTTACTTAATTAGTTTGGTCCCCCTCAACATCTTATAATGTTAGTAAAAAACCCTTCAAATAGCAAGGAAAACCCGTCATCTGTTGTGCAATGGCATAATAATACTTGAGTCCGCGGGTTAATTTTTCTGTTCAGATCGGTGCTGTAAGTATATCTGACAATGAAAGGGAGTTTTGAAGGGTTTGTTTGTGAAGAAGTCTTCTTACTTGTGGTATCATTTGGTCTTCAACTTGACATATATGCATTTATAGTGAGGGGTTGGTTAATTTGTGGCAGGTGGGGAAATTTATACAACTTTGTTCTACCTTTCTTGGTGGTTTTATGATTGCTTTTGTCAAAGGGTGGCGCCTAGCCATTGTATTGCTGGCTACCATTCCTGCCATTGTCATTGCTGGGGCAACAATGGCTACTATCATGGCGAGAATGTCATCCCGCGGACAGACTGCTTATGCAGAAGCTGGCAATATAGTAGAACAAACAGTTGGTTCCATTAGAACAGTAAGGCCTTGATGCTTAACCTCTTTAATTCAAATCTTCAGAGTTCATAAATAATTACATTTTATATCTTAATTAATTAGCGTTTGAAAAATAAAAAATGTGTTTCAGGTTGCATCTTTCACTGGGGAGAAGCAAGCAATTGAAAAGTACAACCGGAAGCTAAAAGTTGCTTACAATACTATGGTTCAACAAGGGCTAGTCACAGGGCTTGGACTCGGAATATTTATGCTCGTCATCTTCTGCACGTACGCGCTTGCGGTATGGTATGGATCCAAAATGATCATCAAACATGGATACAATGGAGGCCAAGTTATTAATGTTATATTTGCACTCATGACTGGCGGAATGTAAGTATATAGACTGGTTTTCCTGATTCGGTAATGGCATGATATATTATAGAACCATGTTCAATGTGCATGCTTAACTATCTTTCGTAAATGTTTTCATGAATGTAGATGATGACATTTTTCACTTTCTGAAACATTTTCATTGTGGTTTGTTCGATTAGGTCACTCGGTCAGGCATCACCATCGTTGAATGCATTCGCATCAGGGAAAGCTGCTGCATATAAAATGTTTGAGACCATCAGCCGAAATCCAACTATCGATCCCTACGATGCAAGTGGAATTGTATTGCAAGATGTTAAAGGTGATGTCGAACTCAAAGACGTGTATTTCAGGTACCCTGCCAGACCAGACGTAAGGATCTTTGTTGGGTTCTCATTATATGTTCCAAGTGGCACAACCACTGCTTTGGTTGGGCAGAGTGGAAGTGGGAAGTCGACAGTGATCGGGCTAGTAGAAAGGTTTTATGATCCAGAAACCGGTGAAGTACTTATAGATGGTGTGGACTTGAAGAAGTTGCAGCTTAAAGCGATAAGGGAGAAGATCGGGCTGGTTAGTCAGGAACCGAACCTCTTTACAACAACTATAAGGGAGAACATAAAATATGGGAAGGATGATGCAACTGATGAGGAGATTAGAAGAGCAACTGAGCTCGCAAATGCAGCAAAATTCATTGATAAGCTACCCCAGGTAAACCGACTTTTTTATGCAGTTTTTCTTGATCTTATAAAGTTCTATTTGACCTTTTTTTTGGAGATTGGTATCTGTAATATAAAATCCTGCTTTCCTTTCCAGGGGATCGACACAATGGTAGGTGAGCACGGGACATCTCTATCTGGTGGACAAAAGCAGAGAATTGCAATTGCAAGAGCCATTCTAAAGAACCCGAGAATTCTTCTTCTCGATGAAGCAACAAGCGCGCTGGATGCTGAGTCCGAAAAGATTGTTCAAGATGCACTGGTGAACTTGATGTCAAATCGCACAACCATAGTTGTTGCGCATCGCTTGACAACTATTAGGAATGCTGATTGCATAGCAGTGGTGCACAGAGGCAAAATTGTTGAAAAAGGTGAGTACAATACGCGTGCCAATCTATCATTCTCAAATTTCAACAAACTTGATCCTTAAGCTAACTTTTCCATTGGATTGGTTATAGGGACTCATAATGAGTTGACCAAAGATCCAGAAGGGGCTTACAGCCAATTAATCCGCCTGCAAGAAGGATCAAAAGTTGACAACGAAGCACAAACCTCTGATCCGAATAGAATGGACACCAGCCTAGATACAGATAGGACTTTGCTCAGCTCTGGGAGCCGGAGATTGTCAATGAGGAGGTCTATAAGCAGAGGCTCATCAGGTAATCGGCACTCATTTACCATTGGCTTTGGCATTCCCGGTCCAGTTGATATCCAAGAGAGTGAAGTAGGACACGAGGATGATCACGACAGACCTAAAGCTGATCCTGAAAAGCGCAAAACAGTTTCTATCCGAAGGCTGGCTGCACTTAACAAACCTGAGGCTCCAGTTTTGCTTATAGGAGCCATTGCTGCAGCAGCGCATGGAGTAATTTTCCCTATCTTTGCGTTACTACTCTCGAAAGCCATTAGAATGTTCTACGAACCGCCCAATGAGCTAAGGCATGATTCCAGAAAATGGGCGTTAGTTTATGTCGGTTTAGGTTGCGCTGCTTTGTTGGTGATTCCTGTGCAGAATTTCTTCTTTGGAGTTGCAGGTGGGAAATTAGTGGAGCGAATTCGTGCCTTGTCATTCCAGAAGGTTGTGCACCAGCAAGTCAGTTGGTTTGATGACCCTGCAAATTCAAGGTATGTTAAATGAAAAGTAATTTTCGCGAGCTATGAGCTCTCAATATTTCAACTGAAATCTTTTGTTCTTTCAGCGGTGCGATTGGTGCAAGGTTATCTACGGATGCTTCAACCATTAAGAGTCTTGTTGGTGACGCCTTAGCGTTGATTGTGCAGAATATAGCAACAATCATCGCAGGGCTGATTATAGGTTTCACAGCTAACTGGAAACTGACGCTGGTAGTTTTAGCCGTTTCGCCGTTGATGCTTCTGCAAGGAACACTTCAGGCAAAATTTCTTAAAGGGTTTAGTGCAGATGCCAAGGTGAGAGTCTTGCCCCAAGAGTTTTTTATTTTGTCAAATAAAAAATTTGTTGAATGTACTTGTAACGTTTTGAATATCTGTAGCTTATGTATGAAGAAGCCAGTCAAGTGGCAAATGATGCGATTGGTAGCATCCGAACGGTTGCATCTTTTTGTTCTGAGAAGAAGGTGATGGAGGCATACGAGAAGAAATGTGAGGGTCCGTTGAGGCAAGGAGTACGGTTAGGAGTAGTAAGTGGTTCGGGTTTTGGCTTTTCATTCTTCTTAATGTTCTGCACAAATGCGTTGATATTCTATATTGGAGCTATTCTTGTGAAACATGGTCAAGCTACATTTGAACAAGTATTCAAGGTGATATTTTTGCTCTTACAGTTCCTTAACTTCTTCGACAAGTGCTCCTGCTCTAACTCTAATGATTCGTTGTTTTTTTTTTTTTTTGTTTATTTGCAGGTTTTCTTCGCTGTAACACTCTCTGCAATAGGTGTCTCACAATCTACTAGCATGGCCCCTGACTCTAACAAAGCCAAGGACTCATCGGCTTCAATATTTCAAATTCTCGACAGCAAACCTAAGATTGACTCGAGTAGTAATGAAGGCGTAACGTTATCACATTTAATTGGAGACATTGAGCTTGAGCATGTCAGCTTTAAGTATCCTATGCGCCCGGATGTGCAGATATTCAGAGATATTTGTTTGAAGATGCCATCTGGAAAGGTAATTACCACCACTAGTGAGTCTGTCTATTTTGTTTATTTGCATTTGAGTTATGGGAACTGGTTTCTGCAACACCGCTGTTTTGGCATTTGAATTTAATAAATCAAAGGAGAATCAAGGGAAAAAAGTAAATAGGGTGTGCCGAAATCTCTTCCCTTCAGTCATATATATGCAAACTTAGCTTAAAATTCCATCCGCAGACTGTTGCTTTGGTTGGAGAGAGTGGCAGCGGGAAATCAACGGTAATAGGCCTCATAGAGAGATTCTACGATCCTGATTCGGGTCGCGTACTATTAGACGGAGTAGAAATCCAAAAGTTCAAGCTAAACTGGCTGAGGCAGCAGATAGGGTTGGTTGGTCAAGAACCAGTTCTCTTCAACGAATCCATTCGTGCCAACATTGCATATGGCAAGCCAGGAGATGTTACCGAGGAAGAAATCATAGCAGCGACCACAGCAGCTAACGTGCACAATGTCATATCTTCATTGCCTCAAGGCTACGACACCTCAGTAGGTGAACGAGGGGTTCAACTATCAGGAGGTCAGAAGCAAAGAATTGCCATTGCGAGGGCTATACTCAAAGACCCGAAAATCCTTCTACTTGATGAAGCTACAAGTGCACTGGATGCAGAGTCCGAACGCAAAGTGCAAGACGCATTGGACAGGGTTATGGTGAATAGAACAACAGTTGTGGTTGCGCACCGCCTTAGCACGATAAAAGGAGCAGACATAATCGCGGTGGTGAAGAATGGCGTGATTGCAGAGAAGGGAAGCCATGATTTCCTAATGAAGATCACTGACGGGGCTTATGCTTCTTTGGTGGCACTTAATTCCAGCTCAAATACATAAGTAGATAAAGAACTTAGACAACCAGAATCAGAGTATATATTTGGTATTACATACCTAAGGCACACATTGCAGTGGATGGATGTGTGACTGCAGAAACTGTAAGCTAAAGATGTTTAAGTTTGTGTTTGGACATGAGTTTAGTACTTAATCACGCTTTGTGGCACGTTAAATGGATGCCACTGAAGAGTGTTTAAGGTTAAGTGTTGGTTTGGTGTAAGTTATTTAAGGCTACCTGGCTGCCTATCTAATATAATTTCGTGTTGCTGATTGTTTGTAGTGATGTTTGGTTCCAATATAATTTCTGTAAGAATAAACTAGACTTAAAAGATTAATACACTAGCCAAGAACACAATGATTAATCAACTAAATCACAACCCTTAAATTATGTATGTAATATAAGTGTAAGAACTGCAACAATTATACCAGCGCATACCTACAGACATGTTCATGGATGAAGAAGCCATGAAAACCTGCACACAACCTTCTCCTCTCTGTAAAACTCAATGCTCTCCAAGTTATAGGTAATTGGAACAATAAGAGCATGCTTTGTGAGAGCAGGGGCTTGTGGTTTTATACTACAAGACCTGGATCACCCCATAACAATCCCACAAGGAATACAAGACTGCATTCCTTATATCAGTATGAGTCCTATAAACGAGCAAACACAAGAATCCTCAATATACCAATATGATTGGATTAACTATTGTCAACATGATTTAGACTTCTTTATAATATCAATTATTCCAAGACTTGTAAGAATCATACTCATACTCTTACATTCTCCCACTTGAGTATGATTCATCACAACAGATAATCATCTCAAATTATTATAAAGGTGATCACATAAGTCATTCATCAACACACTAGTACATAGACACAACCAGCTTACATAAGCCAAAACAATGAATTTATAATTACATCTGCAATACAAAATACAGATTTAACTTACAAATCACAATGTCCAGTTCATATTCATAGCAATGTATCTAAGCTCAAGAGTGAACCAAGACGTCTACTACCACTCATATAGCCCAAAATTAATATAAAAAAATACCAAACATTCTTGACAGTAAGTTGTCAACTTAAAATTATTCATAATTGTATGAATAAACACACCTATGCATTTTAAAGTGTCACATCCCGGCCCAGGGGGGACCACTTCCCGGGCCCGTTCCACCACCGTAGCACGATATTGTCTGCTTTGGGCTTACCATTCCCTCACGGTTTTGTTTTTGGGAACTCATGAGCAACTTCCCAGTGGGTCACCCATCATGGGATTGCTCTAGCCCTCTTCTCGCTTAACTTCGGAGTTTATACGGAACCCGAAGACAGTGAGGTCCCAAAAGGCCTCGTGCTAGGTAGGGATGAGAATAAACACTTAAGGATCACTTCCCTGGGCGATGTGGGATGTTACAATCCACCCCGCTTAGGGGCCCGACGTCCTCATCGGCACACCACAGCCAGGGTTAGGCTCTGATACCAATTTGTCAAATCCCGGCCCGGGGCGGATCACTTCCCGGGCCCACTCCATCACCGTAGCACGATATTGTCCGCTTTGGGCTTACCATTCCCTCACGGTTTTGTTTTTGGGAACTCACAAGCAACTTCCCAGTGGGTCACCCATCATGGGATTGCTCTAGCCCCCTTCTCGCTTAACTTCGGAGTTCCTACGGAACCCGAAGCCAGTGAGCTCCCAAAAGGCCTCGTGCTAGGTAGGGATGAGAATATACATATAAGGATCACCCTCCTGGGCGATGTGGGATGTTACAATCCACCCCCTTAGGGGCCCGACGTCCTCGTCGGCACACATGCGACCAAGGTTAGGCTCTGATACCAATTTGTCACATCCCGGCCTGGGGGGGACCACTTCCCGGACCCGTTCCACCACCGTAGCACGATATTGTCCGCTTTGGGCTTACCATTCCCTCACGGTTTTGTTTTTGGGAACTCATGAGCAACTTCCCAGTGGGTCACCCATCCTGGGATTGCTCTAGCCCTCTTCTCGCTTAACTTCGGAGTTCCTACGGAACCCGAAGCTAGTGAGCTCCTAAAAGGCCTTGTACTAGGTAGGGATGAGAATATACACTTAAGAATCACTTCCTTGGGCGATGTGGGATGTTACATAAAGTATTGAACTTAAGAATCTTTTCTGTTACATCGCAGAATTAACTCAAAAGTCACAACATACTTAATTTTCACTGTGTAATTATGTGAACCAATATAGCAAAACCAAACCAATTTGCTCCCACTCATCTAGGCCATACTTAACACAAACAAGTTAAGTACAAGTTAATAGCAACTATATTAACTAAAAGTCATTCCAATACAATGAATGACTAATCATAATTCATATGGAAACCAAATTCATTTCCTTTTGAATGCTAACCGACATAATAGGACCCTTCTCATTACTTAAACAAATTAAGTAACGCAAATAATTCAACCAATTGCTTCAATAAAACCATAAACTGGTTTTTAAGCATCCAAATGAATTATAATGGCCGGCCTAAATACTCTTAGCCTTATACTTACATTCAAACATACGATTCTCCCACTTAAGCATAAGCAGAATGTACTGCACAACCAATAAAGAAACCGAAGATATGAACCAATTGGTTCCCGATTCCTCACCAATTGCATAATCTCAGTTTAGTCATATACACCTAAACCATTATACAAACAGTCTATGTATCAAAAGATAGTCACAATCCATTTGGAAAAACTTATCTCACATAAACCCAAACTCACTAGTTTCAACAACGATCAAAATCTGAATTGCAAGCACAATATTTTTGCATTCAATTTGATCCTAACTAGTTCAATATCCATCGAGCAAGATTAACTAAAATTTGATACTGTTTGGACATAGAAGCACAAGTTATCTTGATTAAAGCAAGATAATCAAGATCTCAACTTTTTAACATTATGATTTACATATAATAATTCTTTAACAAGATCGACCTGTATCATAATTCAATCTAGTCCAAAAATCAATTGCAAAACAATCTAATTGACGCTTCAAAATCTCAAACAATTCCAATCAATAGAAAACCCATAATTTGTCAAAATTTCAAAATTAATATCTTGTGAACTTTGAGATCGCATCAGATATGAATTAAAGGATACATACCAATTAATCGGCAAATTTTCATTAAGAGTAGCGGAAGTAAACGAGAAACGAAAATTCCAGACCAAATCTTGCCAATCGATGAGTTCCACTATCACAGCGAAATAGAATGCATTCTTGCCAACAAGACTTCACCAAAACAATTTATATCATTCCATACAAGGAATAAATACAAGAACCTTCACATGTTTTCGGTTATACACTGCAAAGATTGACATTTAGCGAACCCAAAGATTCCAAACTCCATCATTCATATATACCGAAAGCCCCCAAAACATATTATATGTAGTCTAACCAAAACTGGGGATATGAATTACACTCATAATTTTAGAGTCATCATTATGGATACTTGTATAATCTAATTTTGCCTTCTTTTTTTTTTATTTTTTATTTTTTAAAATAATAATTCAAACCAGACCAATGCATTGTAACTATATGTATCATAAATACAAACAATGGCATCCAAATCCATTAGTTTAATATTAGAATCGCTTGGTCATTAAGCATACTTGCCCAGACAATATCAATTCATGGAGTACTCGTGCAGTCAGATTGATTCCATTCCAAATTGATATTCATCGTATATGTCTCAAAACCAGACAGACAAAAGAGAACGATAGTTACTGTATATGAACAAGCTTTATCCTCCACCAAGACTAATTTAATCAGAACCATAAACTCTTTAATGAAAAATAAAGAGTATACATAGACTAAATGTTACACTAATTTATTTATGCAGCAAAAGATGATTTTAGACATCCCACATAAATCACAAGTTGGCATCCATAGGGATTTCGAGTTTAATCATGCCCTCATAGTATATATACAAATAATTAAACAGGCATACTCGAAATAGCAAAAACCCTAATTCATCATGTTCAAACACATCACACTATAATCATGCATATAAGAAAACAATTAATCATGCATGATACAGTGAACTAAGTTACCATCATTGGATTCATATTCGTCAACCCGATTGCAATTCCTCGGCTCCAAATCAACAAAACAAATTATCCATCAATGCCTGAGACCCATCTATGCGGATTGCCATAACTTCAAATTCCCGTAGACCCCATATCATTGAGAGTTAGCTATAAACCAATGTCTCGCCTCCACTCTTGTAATTACTTCCCCAATGAGAATAAGCACACTTGCAAGATTAAGTGAAACTGCAGACAATTGAAATCTCAAAAGGAGAACCAAAAGTTCTTGATTTCAATATACTTTCACTTAATACACACTGATACGAACCAACTTAGTCATATATATAGATTTTTCATCATGAATGAAAAGTGTATATAGATTAAACAACTCATCAGTGAAGAGACAGCTCTCAATGCAGATGTAGATTTCAATTTCAATTAAAACAGGAAACAATAAAACAATGAATGAGTCAAAACCAATATGAAGAATCAGAAAGATAACAGGATCTTCGTTCAATGGTTTTTAACAACATAATTAGTTGATCAGAATACAAGTTTATTCATTACACTAATAATACAAGGAGGATTAATAAACCAAAATCATCTCAATCTGCAGACATCATAATCAACACAGCGGAAACAATAATTTCAAAAATCAAAATTATGATGTTTAAGAGAGATGTATACTGCTATATTACTATACTTATCATCAAATAAGCAAGCATGAAAAAGTTTTCTCAACCCCATATTGACAAAACACGAGTTTCTCCCTTTCCAGACTGATCACAGTAAAAAATTGAACTAAAGGTTATTTCTTAAACGATGTCGTACCACTCGTCTTTAAAAACCAATTAAACAGACTTTTTCTTCAAACCAGTTCGTTTTTGCAATTTTTTAGGAACCAATTTATGATCGAATTTAGTTTTAAAATCCAATGACTCTGATACCACATGTAAGAATAAACTAGACTTAAAAGATTAATACACTAGCCAAGAACACAATGATTAATCAACTAAATCACAATCCTTAAATTATGTATGTAATATAAGTGTAAGAACTGCAGCAATTATACCAACGCATACCTACAGACATGTTCATGGATGAAGAAGCCATGAAAACCTACACACAACCTTCTCCTCTCTTCAAAACTCAATGCTCTCCAAGTTATAGGTAATTGGAACAATAAGAGCGTGCTTTGTGAAAGCAGGTGCTTGTGGTTTTATACTACAAGACCTGGATCGCCCTATAACAATCCCACAAGGAATACAAGATTGCATTCCTTATATCAGTATGAGTTCCATAAAAGAGCAAACACAAGAGTCCTCAATATACCAATATGATTGGATTAACTCTTTTCAACATGATTTAGACTTCTTTATAATATCAATTATCCCAAGACTTGTAAGAATCATACTCATACTCTTACAATTTCTTCACACAAGCCTTCACGAACTCATGCTTCTCTCTGTTGGGAGCCACATGAGGTAACCGAGCATACCAATGTTCAAGCTTGAAGCTTCGTTTCTTTCACAAGCAGAGTTTCGAGGAGCCAAATACAACCCAAACTTGAAGGCAAGTTCGAGTTGTTTCAAAACGATTTACAACCCTACAAAACAGCTCAGATTAACAACTCACAAGGCAATCTACCAACTCAAATTATCTAGTGTTCCTTTTTCAAACTCAGGAAAATTTATAGCTTCATTCATTCTTCATTTAATCCAGCAGCCTCCTTCAGTCTAGCCGGATGAGCCGCTTGATCATCCGTCTCCGCTTCCACATCCGTCTTGTTAGTGGTGACATCGCTACTAATATGCCGACTACTGACTACGTCGTTCGTCCTGTCAGTTGAGACAACATTCCTCTCCGGACTTGGATTCTCTGTAAGCGTTATTTTCTTTCACATACCCGACGTGCATGGAGGGAGTTTTGCTCGAGAGAGAACACGCATCAAAATTTGAGGCCAAAGGATGAGCGATTTTTGGATAGCCATGGACCATGGCGCGGCCGCAAGCAAACCATAAGCTATGCCAAGAATGGCAAAGATGAGAACAAAAATGATGACCAGGGCAAAGCAAGCCTCCATAGACGCTGAGAAACAATCCAAGATTTCCCAACCATAGCAACACTCCTGGCAGCTGGCCATCCGTTCCGAAAATTCTTAAATTTTTTTTATATATGTCAGAAAAATATTCCAAAAATGCTACGAATTCATTGCGACGTTATCTATGAGACTGTGATGATAAAGTCCTAAAATAATTTGGAATCAACTAAATTTAAAATTAATGGTCCAGAGATGAGTTATATGGAGATAATGTTTGATTAAGTTACCAAACCAAATTTGAGTTTAGGGAACTAATATAACTTATTTATTTTTTCAAATGAAATGTTTTATTTATTTATTTTCAATAATAGGTATTATCCATTGAAGACAGGTCCATATTTGAGAATTGAGATGCAAATTCTACTAATGCAAGTCTTTCTCGACAGTTAAGTTGGTGCTTATCGTCACTAAAAAAATGAAGAAATATTAAAAAAATCAAGTGTGAAAAATGCTCTAATTTTACCAATGACTACGTGATTAATTACTAAACTCATGTCAAAACACAAACTTAAACATCTTTAGCTTACAGTTTCTGCAATCGCACATCCATCCGCTGCAATGTGTGGCTTACGGATGCAATACCAAACATGGTTGTCTAAGTTCTTTATCTTTTTATGTGTTTGAGCTGGAATGAAGTGCCACCAAAGAAGCATAAGCCCCGTCAGTAATCTTCATTAGAAAATCATGGTTTCCCTTCTCCGCAATCACGCCATGCTTCACCACCGCAATTATGTCTGCTCCTTTTATCGTGCTAAGGCGGTGCGCAACCACAACTGTTGTTCTGTTCACCATTACCCTGTCCAATGCGCCTTGCACTTTGCGTTCGGACTCTGCATCCAGTGCACTTGTAGCTTCATCAAGTAGAAGGATTTTCGGGTCCTTGAGTATAGCCCTTGCAATGGCGATTCTTTGCTTCTGACCTCCTGATAGCTGAACCCCTCGTTCACCTACTGAGGTGTTGTAGCCTTGAGGCAATGAAGATATGACATTGTGCACGTTAGCTGTTGTGGTCGCTGCTATAATCTCTTCCTCGGTAACATCTCCTGGCTTGCCGTATGCAATGTTGGCACGAATGGATTCGTTGAAGAGAACTGGTTCTTGGCCAACCAACCCTATCTGCTGCCTCAGCCAGTTTAGCTCGAACTTTTGGATTTCTACTCCGTCTAGTAGTACGCGACCTGAATCAGGATCGTAAAATCTCTCTATGAGGCCTATTACCGTTGACTTCCCGCTGCCACTCTCTCCAACCAAAGCAACAGTCTGCAGATGGAATTTTAAGCTAAGTATGCATATATATAACACAAGGGAAAAGATGTCCACACACCCTGTTTACTTTTTCCCCTTGATTCTCCTTTAATTTATTAAATTCAAATGCCAAAACAGCAGTGTTGCAGAAACCAGTTCCCATAACTTAAATGCAAATAAACAAAACAGAGAGACTCAAAACAAACTGGTGGTGGTAATTACCTTTCCGGAGGGCATCTTCAAACAAATGTCTCTGAATATCTGCACATCCGGGCGCGTAGGATACTTAAAGTTGACATGATCAAGCTCGATTTCTCCAATTAAAAGTGATAACGCTATGCCTTCATCACTGCTCGAGTCAATCTTAGGCTTGCTGTCGAGAATTCGAAATATCGAAGCTGCTGAGTCCTTGGCTTTGTTGGAGTCAGGAGCCATGCTAGTAGTTTGTGAGACCCCCATTGCACTGATTGTTATAGCGAAGAAAACCTACGAAAAAAATGATTCGTTAAAGTAGAAGCACTTTGTCGAAGAAGTTAAGGAGTAACTTAAGGAACAAGAACAACAAAAATCTCACCTTGAATACTTGTTCAAATGTAGCTTCACCATGTTTCACAAAAATAGCTCCAATATAGAAAACCAACGCGTTAATGCAGAACAGTATGAAGAATGAAAAGCCAAAACCCAAACCACTTACTACTCCTAACCGTACTCCTTGTTTCAATGGACCCTTACACTTCTTCTCGTACGCCTCTATCACCTTCTTCTCAGAACAAAATGATGCAACCGTTCGGATGCTACCAATTGCATCGTTTGCCACTTGACTGGCTTCTTCATACATAAGCTGCAGATATTCGAAATGTTACAATTACATTCAACAAATTTTTTATTTGAAAAAATAAAAACTCTTGGGGCAAGACTCTCACCTTGGCATCTGCACTAAACCCCTTAAGAAATTTTGCCTGAAGTGTTCCTTGCAGAAGCATCAACGGCGAAACAGCTAAAACTATGAGCGTCAGTTTCCAGTTAGCTGTGAAACCTATAACCAGCCCAGCCATGATTGTTGCTATGTTCTGCACAATCAACGCTAAGGCGTCACCAACAAGACTCTTAATGGTTGAAGCATCCGTAGATAACCTTGCACCAATGGCACCGCTGAAAGAACACAAGATTTATGTTGAAATATTGAGAGTTCATAGCTCGCCAAAATTACTATTGCTTTTAACATACCTTGAATTTGCAGGGTCATCAAACCAACTGACTTGCTGGTGCACAACCTTCTGGAATGACAAGGCACGGATTCGCTCCACCAATTTCCCACCTGCAACTCCAAAGAAGAAATTCTGCACAGGAACCACCAACAGACCAGCACAACCTAAACCTACATAAACTAACGCCCATTTTCTAGAATCGTGCCTTAGTTCATTGGGCGGTTCGTAGAACATTCCAATGGCTTTCGAAAGTAGTAAGCCAAAGATAGGGAAAAGTACTCCATGCCCTGCTGCAGCAATGGCTCCTAGAAGCAAAACTGGAACCTCGGGTATGTTAAGGGCGGCCAGCCTTCGGATTGAAACTGTTTTGCGTTTTTCGGGATCAACCTTAGGTCTGTCATGATCGTCCTCGTGTCCTACTTCATTCTCTTGGACATCAATTGGACCGGGAATGCCAAAGCCAACAGTGACCCGGCTACCTGATGAGCCTTTGCTTATAGACCTTCTCATTGATAATCTTCGGCTCCCAGAGCTGAGCATGGCCCTATCTATATCTAAGCTGGTCTCCACTCTATTCGGATCAGAGGTTTGTGCTCTGTTGTCCACTTTCAATCCTTCTTGCAGGCGGATTAGTTGGCTATAATCCCCTTCCGGATCTTTGGTCAACTCCTCATGAGTCCCTATACTCAATCCAACGGAAACGTTAGGCTAAGGATCAAGTTTGTCGAAAATTGAGAATGATAGTGCAGGCACGCATATTGTAATTACCTTTTTCCACAATTTTTCCTCTGTGCACCACTGCAATGCAGTCAGCATTCCTAATAGTTGTTAAGCGATGCGCAACAACTATGGTTGTGCAATTTGACATCAAGTTCACCAGTGCATCTTGAACAATCTTTTCAGACTCAGCATCCAAAGCGCTTGTTGCTTCATCAAGAAGAAGAATTCTCGGGTTCTTCAGAATGGCTCTTGCAATTGCAATTCTTTGCTTTTGTCCACCAGATAGAGATGTCCCATGCTCACCTACCATTGTGTCGATCCCCTATAAAGTAAAGCAGGATTTCATATTACAGATACCAAACTCCGAAAAAAAAGGTCAAAGCAGAACTTTATAAGATTATGAAAAACTGCATAAAAAAGTCGGTTTACCTGGGGTAGCTTATCAATGAATTTTGCTGCATTTGCGAGCTCAGTTGCTTTTCTAATCTCCTCATCAGTTGCATCATCCTTCCCATATTTTATGTTCTCCCTTATAGTTGTTGTAAAGAGATTCGGTTCCTGACTAACCAGCCCGATCTTCTCCCTTATCGCTTTAAGCTGCAACTTCTTCAAGTCCACGCCATCTATAAGTACTTCACCGGCTTCTGGATCATAAAACCTTTCTACTAGCCCGATCACTGTCGACTTCCCGCTTCCACTCTGCCCAACCAAGGCAGTGGATGTGCCACTTGGAACATATAATGAGAACTCAGCAAAGATCTGCACGTCTGGTCTGGCAGGGTACCTGAAATACACGTCTTTGAGTTCGACATCACCTTTAACATCTTGCAATACAATTCCACTTGTATCGTAGGGATCGATAGTTGGATTTTGGCTGATGGTCTCAAACATTTTATATGCAGCAGCTTTCCCTGATGTGAATGCATTCAAAGACGGTGATGCCTGACCTAGTGACCTAATCGAACAAGTCACAATCAAAATGTGTCAGGAAGTGAAAAATGTCATCATCTAAATTCACGAAAACATTTACGAAAGATATTTAAGCATGCACATTGAACATGGTTCTATACAATGCACAATATAATATATCATGACATTACCGAATCAGGAACTGGTATATGTACTTACATTCCACCAGTCATGAGTGCAAATATAACATTGATAACTTGGCCTCCATTATATCCATGTTTGATGATCATTTTGGATCCATACCATACTGCAAGCGCGTATGAGCAGAAGATGACAAGCATAAATATTCCGAGTCCAATCCCTGTGACTAACCCTTGATGAACCATAGTATTGTAAGCAACTTTTAGCTTCTGGTTGTACTGTTCAATTGCTCGCTTCTCCCCAGTGAAAGATGCAACCTGAAACACATTTTTATTTTTCACACATTAATTAATTAAGATATATAATGTAATTAGTTATGAACTCTGAAGAGTTAAATTAAAGAGGTTTAGCATCAAGGCCTTACTGTTCTAATGGAACCAACTGTTTGTTCTACTATATTGCCAGCTTCTGCATAAGCAGACTGTCCGCGGGACGACATTCTCGACATGATAGTAGCCATGACTGCCCCAGCAACGACAATGGCAGGAATGGTGGCCAGCAATACAACAGTGAGCCGCCACCCTTTGACAAAAGCAATCACAAACCCACCAAGAAAAGTAGAACAAAGTTGTATAAACTTCCCCACCTGCCACAAATTAACAAACCATTCTATAAATACATCCATAAATGCATGTCAAAGTGAAGACCAAGTGAAACCACAAGTAAGAAGACTTCTTCACAACAAACCCTTCAAATTAAACTCCCTTTCATTGTTAGAAATACTTAAAGCACTAATTTGAACCGAGAAATAAACCTGCAGACTCAACTATTACCACGCCATTGCACTACAAATGACGGGTTTTCCTCAAAAGTTTGGAGTTTTAAGTGTTTTTCCCTAACATTATAGGGTGTCAACAGGGACCAAACTAATTAAATTATAAATAACCAAAGATTATTAAAAAAAAATAATAAGGCCCTCAAAACTTCATTCTTTAGTAAATTATGCTGCTAACATTTTTCAGTTAGATTACATTGCCTTGAGACGTTGTGACGTATATGTTGGATTTTAGTATTTTAGGGTTGTTCTGTTTGATTTCTTGATTTGAAAATGTTGAGGAAGAAGGAATGAACGAGCTGATTGAGCATCAACCTAAGCAATCACACACTATAAGGTTGTGGCTTATGTTTAAGGTTATGTATTTTTGTGTAAAGGTTGCTGCTCAATCATTGGAGAGCTCAGTGTAAAACATTGTCTTACATCATTGCCACTAGATCCAATCTAAGCCACACACACTACAATCTATAAGGACGTGACACTTGACTAAATCTAAGACATATAACTGATACATAGATGGGTTGAATCTAGACCTTACGCTTGTTCTAATGGCTTAAGTAGACCATTGTAACTTGAATCAAACAATCAGAACCAATTTACATTCCAACAGTGTAAATCAGACAAAGAAAAAAAAAAAGCTGCAGCAACTTGCACATGGAAGTTGAAGCTTGCAGCACAATCTCAGGCGCAATTTAGGCATTTTGTCAGACTGTTGGAGAACAAATTTAAGGACCTTTGACCCAACTGTCTTCAATTAAAAGTTAAAAATTAATTAGGTGACTAAAAACGGTTAAGTATATTAATAGCAGTTAAGCCAAAAAACAAAGCAGCTTAATTAGTAAGTTAATTACCTTTTCCCCCATGGCTTCTTGAATAAGAATGGTGTCCCCAGACATCCTGCCAATGATCTCTCCAGTGCTAGTTTCAGTGTCAAAGAAGCCAATGTCCTGCCTTAGGATTGCCTTCATGTACTTGCCTCTAATTCTAGCAGCCTGCCTTTCTCCTGTCACCATCCAACATGCCACCTCTGCAAATTCACACAAACAATTTAATCAACCTACTGGTGTAATTAAACAAAGATTAAACCCAACTAACAAATTTAGAATTATTGAGACTTACGTAAAAGTGCTGCAGCTCCAGTGCCAATGGCCAAGTACACAAACTTTAGAGACACCTGCAACAAAACAAAAAAATTGAGAAAAAATGACTTGGAAAGAAGTACATGCATGAGAAGTAACCAAGAAAAAAGTGGTTTTATTTGATGCCGTATTCACATGTTTTGGTCGCCATGATTTTTGGCTTAATGTGATTGAAAGAAATATATATTTTTCTTTTTATGGTAAAAAAAAAAAAAAAAAAAAAAGATAGATAGAACTAGAAGAATAGGGCCCTTTTGAATTTTCAAGAAACGCAAAGAAAGCCGTACACTCTGTGAGTTCTAATGATTTTCAGTGTCTTGAGAAATAAATATAATCTTTTACCAAAAAAAAGATAAAATGATATATAACCTTTACCCAAAAAAAAGAGAAATAAACCTCCATTTCTGTTCCAATTAAACAAGAAAAGAAGAAAAAAAACCACCAAGAATCTTAATGTTCTTGTAATCAAGAATACGAATGCATGTTGTATATAAATGTATATATGTACCTGCCATTCAGTACTACGATCCGGTGGTATTTCTTTACTTGAAAGTTAGAGGTTTTAGTTCGAATCTCGTGGATAGCAAATTCGATACTAAATTAAGCTGCCTATTATGTGGTTTAGTAGAACTCCCCATTCCCTTAGTGTAAAAATATCGATGCATTAAAAAAAAATGTATACGTACCTTAGATATCATGGGAACGATTTGACCAGGATCGGTGGAACCAAATGTGTTGATAAGATTACCAAACACAAGAGTCATGAGCGGCTTCGACAGTCCATTCCCCACCGCAGATATCGTTCCAACGATCATCAACGCAACGTCCAAACGGTCTGCAAACGAGAAGAGCTTATAGAAGGCGACTGTCTGCTTTTCTTGATCTGCTTTCTCTTGTGACCCATTATTAGTATTAACTTCTGCGTTGCCTTCCCCTTCTCCTCTTCCTCCTTCCATGGCAGTTGCCCTAACTCGAAGAAGACGATTTCTCTGTCTCTAGGGCTCTCTCTCTAGAGCAGATGACCGCTCTCTTTTGTTGTTGTTTGATGAGGAGAATTGTGCAGGAGGACAAGTGAGATATCAACTTTTTTGTGTGGCCGATGTGCTTTATGGTGTGGTGTTGTGAGATGGAAAAGGAAAAAAAGTGTAAAACTAGGACAATTGATTAGGATATCTCCAAGCGAATGAGGATCAAAGGGTTCGTTTTAGCCCTCTGGTCCTCCAAGAAATTAATGTTTTAATGAATAATGAAGGACCATATTTCTTATCATTTATAACCGAGGGTCAAAGGATCATAGGGCCAAACATAATTTATTGTTGAAATTTAAAAACTACAACATATATATTTCAAGTCAAATGTGAAAGGTTTTATTTAGAGTATTAAAAAAAAAAAAAAAAAAAAAAAAGAAGTGAAGAAATGAACTTTGGAAACATGTCTATAATAGTGGGTGGGAGACTCCCACATCAGCCATATGAGAGATTTGAGCGAGCAAACATGCCTATAAAAGGAACACCCCAACATTGAACTAACCATACCTTTGGCGTATAATTAAATATTTTATAAAAAAATTTGGCCCCAAAAAAAAAAAAAAAAATTCAAATCACGATAACTGATGTCAGCTATCTGTTGGTTTCAAATTTATGCCCCGACCCGGGGCTAGCCGGTTGGCCCTTTGGCTCTTTTTTGTCTTGTGGAGCCCACGAGTCATTTGGCCTATCTTTTGGTTGGAGATGCCTTAGTTAAGGAGGGTTTGGTGTCTGGATGCAACATATACATCAAAGTCCTACTAATCAGCTGCTGCGTAGATTTTACCTTTTCCTCACACTACGGCTCCTTTCTCTCATTTCCTCTCTCTATTTAATATAATTTTTTTTTTCGTAAAATAGTTTAATTTTAATTCAATTTAACAAGAATTATTATTGTTAGCAAAAAAAAAAAAAAAAAAGTCACTTATTAGTATGGTCTAGTGGTATTTCTTTTCACTTGTAAGTGAGAGGTCTTATATTCGATTCTCGCCAAAGGCGAAGTTGAACCACATCATTATGACACTATTCTGGTTCACGGTTTCTCTTGGCTATATGGTTCATCCGGGGGAGAGATCGAGCTTCAAGAAATAGTGAATGGTCTTATCAATACACAAATGTATAACTCCTGAGGAATTTCAATTGCACTTATATTCATCACTGTAGGAATTGGGTTCAAGCTTTCCCCAGCCCCTTCTCATCAATGGACTCTCGACGTATATTAAGGAGTGTGGTTCGTTCAATAAATTCCTACCTCTCTATCTTTGAGATGTTTGGATTTTTCAAAAAACCCATTGTAATTTGTAAGACTTAACCCACTCCCCTATCCCGTTAGTGTGGAAACTATCATTTGTTCAAAAAAAAAAAAAATTGTTATTATTTTTTGTATATTTTTCTTGACAAATAAGATAAAGGGAATCGAACATGCTGGACGGTGCATACCGATTATTTTTGTATAATAATAATAATATATATAAAGCCAACAAGTCTAATGAATAGTGTTTTTTGGTGTCACAAGCTTCACCAAAAATACGTGGACAGAAATGCCCCTTAAACAAAAAACTTCAAAAGCAACCCAAAATAACGCATCAAATGTGGTAGGGGTATTTTTGTCATTTTAACAGTGTTTTTTTAATAATTAAATTTTTTTGTACAGTTTTTATTTTTTTATTTTTTAAATTAGTATCTCACAATAGGCTAGCAATAATGTGATTCTATCAGTTATTCATTAAATATTATTTTCTCTGTTTCTAAACACGTTCAAAACATCTTGATAAGCGTGTAATGTCGGTTATAAAAAAAGTCTTTCACACATGCATAATAATGTGATTAAATTAGTTGTCAAATGATTGTTTTTTTTTTTTTTTTGAATAAATGATATTATCTATCTTAAGGGGTTTCTCTAACATGATTTAAGATTATTCATTTATTTCCAATATTTGACTTTCCTTTTGTCAATTCACGCATATAAATACATTTAAAAAGTCGTGTATAGCATGTCGTGATTAAAAAAATACCTTCTACACGCGCGTGCACGAAGGCTAATTTTTGTATAATATAAAAAGGGTTGTTAGCAAACTCTTCGACTTCATTAAATTTAAACAAAAAAAAAAAACTAATTCAAAATCAGATTTTTGAGGGAAAAAAAAACGACTTCGGCTATTGGATTCCGTTTGAATGAGCTTCAAACTGTTAGGATTTGTGATTAAAAAAAAAAAAAAAGGCAGGAAGAAAGGGACAGAGTGTATGGAAAAGGAACAGAAAAGGATCTGGCCTTCATATGTGGCCAGATAATGAGAAATGTGCATCATTAATTATGTGGATTCGTCACAACATAGTAACTGTCAATGGGAGACTCAAGACCATTTGGATTTGTAGTAACAAAATTAAAAACAACATAATAGTTAGCAAGTTTTCGCATTACATATATTTGTATATATGATATTGAGAAGAGGAAATCGAACTAAGACTCTGATGCAATTTTTTAGTTTTATAATAGGAAGAATAATCATTTCATTACTAGGAAAATAATTAGATCGTTTGATAATGAACAAAGAAACATGAGCGATTCTTTTTCAATGATGTAATGAAGAAATCAACGTGAGTGGTCTTCTTCAATCGAAGCATTGAAGCAGCAACCTGAGCTACAAGCTTCTTCTAGTTAGCAAGTTAGTGTCTCGATACTATATTTGTAAAAGCAGTTGATACCTGTATATAGTTTTAGTCATATTAAATAGGAACTTAGGAAGGAAAGTAAATCACATACGTAATATATTTTTTTTAATTGGTACTGGACTACGTGAATCTCACTAATTCCGTCACCATATCTTATCCGAACAATGTAGCTGCAATCAAAATACTGTATGGAACAAAAAAAAAAAAAAAACAAAAATCAAAATATACTGTAAGTCTGTAACGTCGTCTTCAACGCACACCACCTGCTTACAAAAGTTTAGAAATTTATGGGTAGATTTGCCATTATTGCTCTTAGATTCAGAGTCACAAGCATCAGCATGCACCCTTTTCTAGAAGAGCTTCACATTTTAATTTTCTACACTATATATATATTTAGAGGAGTGTATTGAATTGGGATTTTGAAGGATTTTAATTATTTTAATGATATTAGGGGGTATTCAATAAGAATTTTAAGTGATTCTATGAAATTCAAGGTGTATTCAATTAGAATTTTAAGATAGTTTATTAAAATTCTTAGAAATCCGGGTGTATTCAATTAGGATTTTAAAGAAGTTTATAACATTCCAAGTGTATTCAATTAGAAATGGATTTTAAAGAATTTGAGAAAGTTAAGGAATTAGAGGGAATTGGAGAGATTTCGTAGCGTATTTTAAGCATCCACAAAGGAAAATTTTATTTGAATTCATATAACTTCTTTCTATACCCAACTTACTCTTTACACCCATATTAATTTTAATGAAACTACCAATATCTCTTTAGACCCATATTTACTACCTAAACTACCCTTACAAACCCAATTCAATTTGTAATTTATCTTACACCTATTTAAAAAAAAATAAAAAGCCAAAATCAATGCATTTTCTACGCATTCTCCCCTTCCAACCGTTGTTTTTGATGAAGTCTTCATCAACCTCTACAACATTGTTCTCAATAAATCTCATATTACCTTGCGTGACGATGTATGTTGCATATGAATTTTAGTTTTTATGTTTTGATGATATAAAGACTTATAAGTTATAACCTATAAGCATATATTCCTAGATGAATTGAAGGAAGTAGAGGAAATAAGGAAGTAGAGGTTATTAAAAGACGTACACGCACACTTATGAATGAGAAGGCCACTTCCTTTGCCTACAAAATAATACTGAACACTAGAAAGAGGACAATCGATTGTCTTGTAAATGAAGCAAAGCTGACCAGAGGCCAAAAAGAACAAAAGAATAAGGAAACTTGCACAAGCAGTAGAGTCATAACGTTATATATGACATATAAAACAATAATTCAATTCTTGCATAAATCCATTCATACTTAATTGAAGGTTCCAAAACTTCAAGATTAACGTCTACTTATAAAAAAATGTTTGCTTTTTCTCTATGGGAGAGTCTTAGGGTTTTTGTCAGAACAAAACGTACAAGAAAAATGATGTGATAGTTAGAGTTTGATAATTGGGGGTGGCTTTACTGATAAATCTTATTTTTCTTGTTAATTTTATTTTGTACTTGATGATAATTATGCAATAGTGTAATAAAGAAATTTCACTTTTTAACATTTAAGTTGGGTGTGGAAAGAGGTTAGATGGGTTCAAATAAAATTTTCCATCTACAAATCTCACCTCTCTCCATGAGATTTGGAGGGAATTGAATCAAAATTTTACATGAAATCTCTACAATTAGAGGGTGTATTCAATGGGGAATTTGAGAGATTTTAATGAATTTATAAATTCATGGATTTTTACGAAGTTCAATTGATTTGTAGAGATTCCATGTAAAATTTTGACTCAATTCCCTCGAAATCTCTTGGGAAGAGATGAGATTTGTGGATGCTCAAAATACATTACGAAATCTCTCCAATTCCCTCTAATTCCTCAACTTTTTCAAATTCTTTAAGGGGGGTGTATTCAATTGGGATTTTGAGGGATTTTAATTCTTTTCATGAATCTAGGGGTATTCAATCAAGATTTTAAGTGATTCTTTGAAATTCAATGTGTATTCAATCATGATTTTAAGATAGTTTATTAAAATCCTTAGAAATCCGGGTGTATTCAATTAGAATTTTAAAGAAGGTTATAACATTCCAGGTGTATTCAATTAGAATTCCAATTTAAAGAATTTGGAAAAGTTGAGGAATTAGAGGGAATTGGAGAGATTTTGTAGTGTATTTTAAGCATTCACAAATCTCACATTTTCCTATGAGATTTCGAGGGAATTGAATCAAAATTTTTCATAGAATCTCTACAAATCAGTTAAACTCTATAAAAATCCATTAAAATCTCTCAAATTCCCAATTGAATACACCCCCTAAAATTAAATTCTAATTAAATACACTTGAAATGTTATAAACTTATTAGTATGGTCTAGTGGTATTTCTCTTCGCTTGTAAGTGAGAAGTCTTAGATTCGATTCTCGTCAAAGGCAAAGTTGAATCACATCATTATGACAGACCCATTGTAATTTGTAAGACTTATCCCACTTCTCCATCCCGTTAGTATGGAAACTATCGTTTTTTCAAAAAAAAAAAAAAAAAAAAAAGAATTGTTATTATTTTTTGTATATTTTTCTTGACAAATAATAAACTTAGTGGATTAAATAGTTAATGTTAAGATAAAGGGAATCGAACATGTTGGACGGTGCATACCGATTATTTTTGTATAATAATATATATAGGGAACTGTTATTAGCACTCCAAAAATCTCATTCTACATTCCTCAAGAGTGTATCTTTCTTTCTAATTATAGAAAGTTTGGAGTTCAAAATGAGATTTTTGAAGTGCCAATAACAATTCTCTATATATAAAGCCAACAAGTCTAATGAATAGTATTTTTTGGTGTCACAAGCTTCACAAAAAATAATTGGATAAAAATGCTCTTCAAACAAAAAACTTCAAAAGCAACACAAAATAATGCATCAAATGTGGTAGGGGTATTTTTATCATTTTAACAGTGTTTTTTTAAATAACTAATTTTTTTTTTGTACAATTTTTTTTTTAAAATTAGTACCTCATAACAGCCTAACAATAATGTGATTCTATCAGTTATTCATTAAATATATTTTCTCTATTTTTAAACACGCTCAAAACATCTTGATAGGCGTGTAATATCGGTTATAAAAAATGTCTTTCGCACGTGCATAATAATGTGATTAAATTAGTTGTCAAATGATTGTTTTTTTTTTTTTTGAATAAACGATATTATCTATCTTAAGGGGTTTCTTCTAACATGATCTAAGATTATTCATTTACTTCCAATATTTGACTTTCCTTTTGTGACATCCCACATCGCCCAGGGGAGTGATCCTTAAATGTATATTCTCATCCTTACCTAACACGAGGCCTTTTGGGAGCTCACTGGCTTCGGGTTCTGTAGGAACTCCGAAGTTAAGCGAGAAGGGGGCTAGAGCACTCCCATGATGGGTGACCCACTGGGAAGTTACTCGTGAGTTCCCAAAAACAAAACCGTGAGGGAATGGTAAGCCCAAAGCGGACAATATCGTGCTACGGTGGTGGAGCGGGCCCGGGAAGTGGTCCCGCCCCGAACCCGGATGTGACAAATTTGGTATCAAAGCCTAACCCTGGTCGCGTGTGTGCCGACGAGGACGTCGGGCCCCTAAGGGAGATGGATTGTGACATCCCACATCGCCCAGGGGAGTGATCCTTAAATGTATATTCTCATCCTTACCTAGCACGAGGCCTTTTGGGAGCTCACTGGTTTCGGGTTCCGTAGGAACTCCGAAGTTAAGCGAGAAGGGGGCTAGAGCACTCCCATGATGGGTGACCCACTGGGAAGTTGCTCGTGAGTTCCCAAAAACAAAACCGTAAGGGAATGGTAAGCCCAAAGCGGACAATATCGTGCTACGGTGGTGGAGCGGGCCCGGGAAGTGGTCCCGCCCCGGACCGAGATATGACACCTTTTGTCACTTCACACATATAAATACATTTAAAAGGTATAAATCATGTATAGCATATCGTGATTCAAAAAATACCTTATATACGCGCGTGCATGAAGGTAGTTTTTGTATAATATAAAAAGGGTTGTCAGCAAACTCTTCGACTTCACTAAATTTAAACAAAAAAAAAAAAAAAACTAATTCAAAATCAAAATTTTGAGGGAAAAAAATGACTTTGGCTATTGGATTCCGTTTGAATGAGCTTCAAACTGTTAGGATTTGTGATTAAAAAAAAAGGCAGGAAGAAAGGGACATAGTGTATGGAAAAGGAACAGAAAAGGATCTGGCTTTCATATGTTGCCAGATAATGAGAAATCTGCATCATTAATTATGTGGATTCTTCACAACATAGTAACTGTCAAAGGGAGACTCAAGACCATTTGGATTAGTAGTAACAAAATTAAAAACAACATAATAATTAGCAAGTTTTCGCATTACATATATTTGTATAGATGATATTGAGAAGAGGAAATCGAACTAAGACTATGATGCAATTTTTTTGTTTTATAATAGGAAGAATAATCATTTCATTACTAGGAAAACAATTAGATCGTTTAATACATTCCTCATGAGTGAATCTCACTAATTCCGTCACCATATCTTATCCGAACAATGTAGCTATAATCAAAATACTGTATGGAACAAAAAAAAAAAAAAAAAATCAAAATATACTGTAAGTCTGTGACGTCGTCTTCAACGCACACCATTTGCTTACAAAAGTTTAGAAATTTATTGGTTGATTTGCCATTATTGCTCTTAGATTCACGGTCACAAGCATCAGTATGCACCCTTTTCTAGAAGAGCTTCACATTTTAATGTTCTACACTCTATATATTTAGGGGAGTGTATTGAATTGAGATTTTGAGGGATTTTAATTCTTTTAATGAATTTAGGGGTATTTAATCAGGATTTTAAGTGATTTTCTGAAATTTAAGGTGTATTCAATTAGAATTTTAAGATAGTTTCTTAAAATCCTTAGAAATTCGGATGCATTCAATTAAGATTTTAAAGAAGTTTAAAACATTTCAGGTGTATTCAATTAGAAATTGATTTTAAAGAATTTGAGAAAGTTGAGGAATTAGAGGGAATTGGAGAGATTTCGTAGTGTATTTTAAGCATTCACAAAGGAAAATTTTATTTGAACTCATATAACCTCTTTCTACACCCAACTTACTCTTTACATCCATATTAATTTTAATGAAACTACCATTATCTCTTTAGACCCATATTTACTACCTAAACTACCCTTACAAACCCAATTCAATTTGTAATTTATCTTACACCCATTTAAAAAAAAAAAAAAAAAAAAGCCAAAATCAATGCATTTTCTACGTATTCTCTCCTTCCAACAGTTGCTTTTGATGGAGTCTTCATGAACCTCTACAACATTGTTCTCAATAAATCTCAAGTTTCCTTGCGTGACGATGTATGTTGCATATGAATTTGAGTTTTTTATGCTTTGATGATATGAAGACTTATAAATTATAACCTATAAGCATATATTGCTAGATGAATTGAAGGAAATAGAGGAAATTAAAAGACGTACACGCACACTTATGAATGAGAAGGCCACTTCCTTTGCCTACAAAATAATACTGAACACCAAAAAGAGGACAATTGATTGTCTTGTAAATGAAGCAAAGCTGACCAGAGGCCAAAAGAACAAAAGAATAGGGAAACTTGCACAAGTAGCAGAGTCATAACGTTATATATGACATATAAACTAATAATTCAATTCTTGCATAAATCCATTCATACTTAATTGAAGGTTCCAAAACTTCAAGATTAACGTCCACTTATAAAAAAAAAGTTTGCTTTTTCTCTATGGGAGAGTTGTAGGGTTTTTGTCAGAACAAAATGTAGAAGAAAAATGACGTGATAGTTAGGGTTTGATTATTGGGGGTGGGTTTACTGATAAATCTTATTTTTCTTGTTAATTTTATTTTGTACTTGATGATAATTATGCAATATGGTAATAAAGAAATTTCACATTTAACATTTAAGTTGGGTGTGGAAAGAGGTTAGATGGGTTCAAATAAAATTTTCCATCCAGAAATCTCATATCTCTCCATGAGATTTGGAGGGAATTGAATAAAAAATTTACATGAAATCTCTACAAATAGAGGGTGTATTCAATTGAAATTTTGAGAGATTTTAATGGATTTTACGAAGTTTAATTGATTTGTAGAGATTCCATGTAAAATTTTGATTCAATTCACTCAAAATCTCTTGGGAAGATGTGAGATTTGTGGATGCTCAAAATACACTATGAAATCTTTCCAATTTCCTCTAATTCCTCAACTTTTTCAAATTCTTAATTAAATTCTAATTGAATACACTTGGAATGTTATAAACTTTTTTAAAATCATAATTGAATACACCCGAATTTCTAAAGATTTTCATAAACCATCTTAAAATCCTGATTGAATGCATATTGAATTTTAGAGAATCACTTACATTTCTAATTGAATAGCCCTAGATTCATTAAAAGAATTAAAATCCCTCAAATCCCAATTGAATACACCCCTTTCTCCATAAAAATTCATGGATTAAAAAATTCCTCAAATTCTTAATTGAATACACCCCCTTAATCTTCTAGATGATTTGCAACACAACTAGTTCTTGGCTAGATTAAAATATCGAAACGGAATGTCCATAATCGAAACGGGATGTCAAAGTAATGTATCCCTTATCCATGAAATGTTGGCAAAATTTTGGCAATTTCGACGTCATGAGTATAATATCGTCGAATATCTCCAAATTAGGGAGATTATGATGGAAATATCGGTTTAATATCTGGGGCATTTCGAAATAGTTCCATCCAAATTTGGTTAAATTTTGATTCATCTTGTAGAATAAATTGGAGAACATGGATGATTTTATGGGTAAGTATTCAATAGTCTAGATTATTGGATAATTCGGCCTTAAATCTATTAGATTCGCCAGTAAGCAAAAATAATATTTCCTTAATTAATCATAATCGTTCATTTTCAGTACTATTGAGTAGTCCGGACTAATGTGAGTTTGCTTTTATATTTACTAAATTGGCAAGTAAGTAAAAACAATCTTCAAATAGGGTGTCGTAAATGAAACTAGACTTGCCTCAAATCAAACAAATAAATTTCCGCTAAATTAAAGGAGCATGCCAAACCAATCTATGATCCACATCGTTAGCTTCTCGTCTCCATTGATGCAACACTCTCGTATGTATATATAATCATAGATTCTTACTAGCTCCTAGTAACTTCCTAGCACAGAAGTGTGATCCATGGTATTTAGAATATACTGTACCACACCCAATAAATGACCATAAAGATAGGCTCAAAATTAACGACACACAAACTCCACCACTTCCCTAGGAGTCTTCATGCAGCCGGTGTAATACTAAGAGAACTCTTTTAAAAGTGATACGCTTCATAGACTTTTTTCTCATCTTACAGTTTATTATTAATCTTTTTATAATATTATAAAATACTATATAAAAATCATGAAATAACAGAAAATCCATATAGACTTAAAGAGTCACACTTTTGATCCCTTCGCATTTCCCGTAACATACATCCACCGCAATTTTCGCCATTACCGCCACAAAATTGACTTGATCTGTATGAAGTTTAATTCAGCTGAACCGATAAAAGATGATAAAAAACTAAAATAAATATAAAAATAAACCTACAACTTCGTTAATTCTAACTGTATTGATTATTGCGGTGCTATCAGTTCCCATTGCATGCACCAGAATATACGTTCTAGCTCCATATTAATTTCATGTGTAATAGTATGTTACATATAACTAATTATATATATTTTTTTTTCAAAAGATAATAATAGAAGTAATAACTATTAATTTTTTAAAACTAAAAATATTATTTACACTAAAGGAGAGGGGGTGGGCTTAGCCTCACAATAGCTAGCAATAATATGGTTAAAATCCACCTGTAGTGAGAATCGAACCTAAGACGTCTTACTTACAAGTGAAGATAAATATCATTAGACCACAGTACTAAGTGGTTATTAATTATTAATTAAGTATGTATACAATTCTATATCACCAATTTTTTTTAGTAGAATGATAAATCTTTAATAGGTTAAATAGTTAGTTTTGTAAAGGAGAGAAAAATTGGTTCAGATCAAACTTGCACCCACTGCGATAAATCGCCATTTGCGAAAAATAAAAAAGAGAGGGTGATAAATTTGAAACTTACAAAACACATGCATATTCAATATGTTTTTCATGTTTTTTAATTGACTTGTTTCAATGTGTGTTTTTTATTTTTTTTATTTTTTTATATTTATTTTAAGGATAACACTTGCATTATTACTCCTTTATTAGGGTATGAGTTCATTATTCTATTTGCAAATAACTATCTTTATAATAAAACTTTTATGATCCAAAGCATTTAATCTCTTGTTTTCATTTAAAGATTATCCCTTAAAAAATTATTTGAATTGGAGATCGTTTAGTCATCTAAATGTATAAAATAAACTAATGGTGTAGGTACCAAATAACATATTCATGATGAATGTTGATTTCTTTGATACATTTAGATGATTAAATAATATCTAATTCGAATGATTTTTTGTATAGATGCTATTCAAATAAATATTAAGAGGTTGAACGATTCCAATTATGAGTTTTTTTACAATGAAGATAAGTTATTTTCAACTGAGAATGATATCATCCTCCATAGAGGAAATGCAAGGGTTATCCTTTTCAAAATGAATTTTATTTCGACTTCGTTTCACTCCAAATTTTTTTTCTTTTCATATTCGTGTCTTCTAAGGGAAAACATGTTAATTGTTAGGCCATCACTTTCTTAATTTAGACGACAGGACTTCGAACCTCGACATCAAGTAGTTAATAAAAAAAAACCGTACTACTGTATATTTCCTAAAACACAAATTCGTACTGGATATAAAAACGCTAATTATATATATAAAGGGAGCATCTTAAAATGGTGAAACATTCAAAATACCATAAATTGCCTTTTAAGATTTTCATAAATTACAATTGAACAAAAAGAAGCTAAAATATTTAACCATATTTTTATTTTGAATGAATTTAATATTTAAAATTATAGAAAAACAAAACCTCCCACGTTAATGAATGGTTTCACGTCTTTAATTCACTTTTTTTTAATATGTAAATTAATTATTTAAATAAAAAATATATAAAATGGCCAATTGCCACACGCGTATGCGTGTGGCAAGAGGCTAGTATTAGTATTTATTTTAGCACCAAATTACGTTATGTTTGGTTGGACAAATTCGTTTGGATGTGCTTTTAAAATGACTGAAAGCGCTTTTGGTGAAAATGTTTTTGGAACCAATTCTTAGGAAAAATGCAAGTAAATCCTAGAAAAACACTTAAAGTGCTTCCTGGAAGAAGCACATAACTGGTGCTTCTTGTAGAAAGTACTTAAAGTGCTTTTGGAACTCAAAAGCATTTTCTCTAAAAACGCTTTGAGTCATTTTAAAAGCACATCGGTCAAATGTAGAAGAACATATGATCATAAATTTTGTTTGGCAACTTTGGTTTAGTTATGGCAAACCTACTACAACACTTCTCACAACTTTTCTACGGTCCAACAAGACTTTAGCGTATGGTAAGTTGGTAACACTTAATTTGCCATACATTTTAAAGATATCAAATCCCAAGTTTATTAAACAATTTAAAACATAAAATTATTGTTGAAAAATATACTCTCTCTTTTTATGAACAAAATATGACACCTAATTTGCCACTTCAAAACCAAATCTGAGTCCATTTGCAACTTCAATTGTAAGGTATTTCACACCGGACCATATATTGTTCGTTTGACTCTTATAAATTGGGATCAAACTATTATAAGTTGAAAATTTTGAGTTTAACATTGGAAACAGTTGTAGACAACTATTAAATTCACATCACTGCAACAAAAGTGCTATAAAATTCAGTTTCGGAAACTTGATTTCTATATCACACATCCTTTTTCTTCTCATTCACGCTCCTATTCATTTGTGTTCCTTCCTCTTTGATTTACAAATCAATGGTCATGAATAATCAAGGGGTGTACAGATAGTAAAATGGTGTGTGGAAATCTTTTCCTTATTTTTTTGTCAAACTCACATAAACATTGTTAAGACATGACAAATTGATCTGAATTGCTTTATTTTTCTTTGGAGAAGAATTTTTTTTAGATTGTAAATAAATTGTAGCGCTATATTATTGAGAATGTTCACCATCACACTTGAGATCTCACATTCAATTCCCACTTATCGATTATCCATTGTAACAAAAATTTCATTCAATTAATTAAAAATATTCATCCATGTCTTCAATTCGTCACTTCTCAGTATTAACAAAAGTTCGTTCCATTAAGAAAACAATGTTACTGTGGAGCTTTGTTGCGAGTCTAAGGGGCGGGGGTTGGAGTGTCACACTTTGATTTTCAAACCAGACAAAATACCTCGGATTAGCGGTTTTTTTTTTTTTTTTTTGTGGATTGATGTTAGATTAGGAAGCTGTTTGGGCCTAAAATATTATTGCTGGGCCGAGCAGCAGGATGCGCTCGGCCCAAGGTGATGACAAATAATATGGGCCGAATAATAAGGCCCGGGCCAGCTGGCAGGGTCAGCCAAATCCTAAAAAGTCCAGATAAATAGAAAGGTCGAGGAAGTCCTGGTACAACTAGGATTCTCGACCAGCAAGGAATGAAGTCCCGAAAAGAAGGAAAATTCAGAATCCCAGTGGGAGTAGGTTTGTTCGAGGAAGAGGCGAAGTGGGACAAGGACTCCCAATCCAAATCGGAGTCGGATTCAAGGAATGGGGCACTATAAATACAAGAAATCATGCAAACGGAAAGGACCTTCAACTCAGCATACAATTGCCCTGCGCAAAACCTCTCAATCATCTTGAGATTTTTTCCTTTTCTTTTTCCTGCCGACACACCTTCAGTTTGGATAAACAGCACTGTGGAAGCAACCGGCGAGCACCTTCAGTTTGGATAAACAGCACTGCTGCCGCAGAATCAGCCGACCAAGAAGCATCTTCAGTTTGGATAAACAGCACTGCGTCGAGGTCGACCGATTATCTATCCAAGTCTCGGTCGAGGAAGGTTTTCGAACCTTTGTTGGCAGAGGTCACCTTACTAAGCTTTCTCGGCATAGTTAGGTGTTACGAATTACATTGCTCGGCGTACTGGTCGCCGAGTGGTTTTATGATTGGATACTCACAGGTGAGTTTCAGGGTTCGGCATTCCGACGGCCGAACTACGTTTACCATCAAGACATATATCACGTTCGAGTACCTGTGCCCATACACCTTGGTCTCGATTCGACGTGCTTATACTCTCACGAATATAATCACAGTGACCGAATCGGGCTCGGACGATTTGTGAACTCCGCAGAATTAGCAGCCTTGTCTTCAGGCTGTAGAACCCAGAGACCGAGAGTGTTCCTTCCTCGGTCGCAATCGCAAGTTAAAGAAGTCAGCAACGCGCTCAAAGCTACATCAACAAATTTTACTCCTCGGCCAGGCTCGGCCGACGAGTTGGCACGCCCCGCATTCGACCGAATGACGTAGTTAGCTTATTAGTTACTCGGCCTGCGCGCCACGTAGGTTTTGTAATTTTTAGGATCAACATTTTGGCACGCCCAGTGGGACCATTGTGCTAAACCTTCGGAGTTCATGACCATTGAGACACGGTCTACGAAGCAGAAAACAACCATGGGAAAGTCAACAACTGACTTGCCAGTGCAAGGCCTTGGGCAGGATTTGCATTCTACAAAAAATCCGATCATAATTGCGCCGCCCGAGGCCACTAGTATAACACGCCGGGAGAATGAAGTCTGTCTCGGCGGACAACCTTACAACCCCACAGTCCCGAATCAAACAGCTGGAATATTCATGGAAGGGATTGTAGAAGATTGTGATGACGATGGTGGAGAAGGTTCCGATCCACCAACTAGGACATTCCTTCGGAGACGACTGGATGAACAATATCGTCAGGTCAAGCAGTCGATTGGTCAGAAGATGAATGATTTGCTAGACGCAATACGTAGTAATAGCGATACACAGACCAGAATGCTTGAACTACTAGTCACTAAAGCTTTCGAAGATGGCCAGGTCGGCCAACCGCGGCAGCTCCCGACGAATGTGCCCATACCAGCCGAGAGAGGGTCCGCTCGGCCACAATCAGTCCCCTTAGAAAGAAGAGGACCAGGGAATAGAGCCGAGGGACCAAGCCAGGGAGAAGAAGTCGCCTCCATAAACGTGACCGAAGTCCAGAGAATGATTGATTCGGCCCTAAAAAAAGGGCCGAAGTTTCCAAAATTCATTCACCCGTACCCAGCTTATGTGGAAAGGTTTGAATACCCACGAGGATTTAAGATCCCCGATTTCAACCTCTTCGCCGGGGAATCATCATTATCCTCACTAGAACATGTGGCTCGGTTCACAGCGCAGTGTGGGGACGTCAATAGTGATTTTTACAAACTACGACTGTTTAACTTTTCACTGACAGGCTCAGCTTTCGCCTGGTACATTAATCTTCCACCCAACTCCGTGCAGAGTTGGGAAGAGTTGGTCGAAAAGTTCCATGAACAATTTTATCGGCCAGGGATGGAGATGTCCGTATCCTCCTTGGCCAGGATGGCTCAAGCATCTGATGAATCTCCAATGGAATACCTAACAAGGTTTAAATCGGCCAGGAATTGGTGCCGAGTGCCACTCCCCGAAGTAGAATTCGTCAGGATCGCCCTCAACGGATTAGACGTGGAATACAAAAAGAAGTTTCTGGGGGCAAATATTCGAGATATGTACGAACTTGCTCAACACGTCGAACAATATGAGTATCTGCTCCGAGAAGAGAAGATATCAAAGTCACCATCCCGGGGGACGTTGTATAAGAACCCCACGGTGAGCTATGCATCGGCCGAAAGTGAAGACCCTCAGTACGCTAGTGTGGATGCAGCCGAGATAATAATAGACAAACCTTATGTTTGCAAGGCTTTGGCACAAGTAAATACCAAAGACGCCAAAACACGTTTGACTGCCGAGGAAACGGCTAAGTCATCAAAAGTATACACTTTTGATATCACCAAAGCTGACGCAATTTTCGATCAATTATTGGCAGCAAAAATCATCAAGCTTCGGCCGGGGCATACTATCCCTAAGGCCGATGAATTAAAAGGAAAGATATACTGCAAATATCATAATTCTAATAAGCATGCAACCAATAATTGTGTTGTGTTCCGGGACACAATTCAAAGCTGGATTGAAAAAGGAAAGTTGAAATTTCCGGAAAAGATGGCGGTCGACGTTAATCCTTTCCCTTCAACAACGATTGGTATGGTGGATGCTCACCTTCCCAAAAACAAAGGGAAGGCCGAATATGTCCCGGTGCAGCATATCCGTCGACCAAATGGTCAAACAAGACTAAAGCTTGATATCTTTTCAAATGCACCACCAACGGAACAATCGGCGCAACCCGCCGATGAGCCGATGACAAGGTCAAAATCCGACGGAACTTGTAGATCGAAGATGTTATGTGACCATTGTAAAACACCAGTGGAGCCTGGAAGGAAGACATCTTCAACACCACCTGCGGCCCCTACAACATCGTCGACAGGGTTAAGTCCACGACATCAAGTGTTTGATCGACTCGGCCCACAAGTACTGCCGAAAGACCAGACCTCGGTCAGGCGGCGTCTGGATTTCGACGCACCTTTCTACAATGAGGATTATTACTCGCGCAATGCTAATAGTTCGGCCTCACCGGCCGATCGCAAAACTTTCAAACCACCAAGGACATCGGATCAACGCTGGTACAGTTACAATTCTCCGACTGGTTTGTATACGGCACTGTCCAAATCCCAAAAACGTCGTCGTCAACGGATAGATTGCATGGCTCGGCGACGAGGAGCGCAGGCCAGCCCGGCCAATCAATGGCAACCAAAACAGGCCGTGGAAGATAGTAGCGAACGGCCAACCCTGACTATCATGACCGAGTTAGCCGAAGGGAAGAAAGTAGCGGAGGCTGATTTCGAAACCACCATTGAGGAGGTTGAGAAACGTATTAAGATCCTTCTCCGGCCTGGGGAAACGAGAGCTCGTCTAGAGTACTTTACAAAAGAGGCCGAAAGGAAACTTTCTCCGTTACCACCGCGCGAGCCGCTTATCAAAATACGGCGCAACTTACACCCTCCGTTCCTCGGTGCATCCATGGAATACATTCGAGAATTTCATAAGAAGTACTCCGCAAATGACTTGTACGGACTCCCCAAGGCATGTCAGGAAACCCTCGACTTGGCGCTAACTTGCCCTGATGCCGAGCAAATTATCCAGAAAACTTCTGATCCAGCCATTAAAGCTAGGTTTCAACATATCCGGGAGGCTCGGGTCCTTGGTTTTGAGGTCGATCCTTATACAGATATCGACGCCGCCGAATTACCCTTTTCGCTCGAAGACCTTCAGCATTTACGCTATCATTTCGAAGTCTTCTCGGCTGTATCGCTCTTCGGCCTCACGGCCGACGAGGAAAAACGGATAGCACGATTGGATACCTATTTAGACACAAGGAATGCCCGTATTGCATATGAAGAACGAGCCCGTGTAACAAAGGACCAACGAAAATCTTCGGCAGTCCACATCGCCGAAGGAAATGGCTCACCCGCACTCGATTTGGTTCCCACGTCTCGGATACCGGCTCTTACCGAGGAACTCAAAAGTTTGATCGAGGATTTTCCGACGACTGCTACAGAGGATAGTTCTCCGGAAGACGACGACCATGACCCCATGGGCCCCTCGGTCCTCGAACATATGGAGATCAGTATGGTCCACGTCCTACCAGCTGAATTCCAACCGAGTACCCACCAGTCAAGTTTCTTGGACGGGGACGTAGTTGCCGAGGAAGCAACACAAGTAGACTTCGTCGCAAACGACGACGATAGAGAAAACCAGAGCGGGGACAACCTTAAAGCCGCTTTGGCCGAGCTATTTCCCCGCTCCCCCTCGGTTAATCTCCAACACCTGAAGCCATTGTACGTCACGGCTCACATCGAAGGATTTCCCATTTCTAAAGTGTTTGTCGACTGTGGAGCCACAGTCAACATTATGCCGATATTCGTCATGAAGGCCTTACGTCGTTCTGATAATGAACTCATTCCATCAGGAATCACTATGAGCAGCTTTGTTGGTGACAAATCTCAGACCAAAGGGGTGCTCCCGTTGGAAGTTAGCATTGCCGGCCGTCAACACATGACGGCATTCTTTATCATTGATTCCAAGACCGATTATAACGCATTACTTGGCCGCGACTGGATCCACCAAACCAGTTGCATTCCTTCCTCACTATACCAAGTCCTCATCTTTTGGGATGGCAAATCGGTCGTAGTCCACCCAGCCGATAACCAACCATTTGAAACCAACATGATTCAGGCTCGCTATTATGATGATCACGTCGGCTACATCACCCTCCAAGGCCTTAACGAGGATGGGCGGCCGACGAGAATTTCGGTACAAAAAGTGATTGAGGTCGGCGCCGAGACTGTCCAACAGGATTCGGCGAGACTTGGCTTGGCGAACTTGGTCATCAATGCCGATGATTGAGCACACCACGCAAGAACGGCGTCAGGCCGCGGTTTCATCTACAATGGAACGTCTGCTGGCCCATTGGTACGCCATTACCAAGCAACCACATTCTGGCATCAATTTGATCGAATTTCTGGCCGAAGCAGATAACGGCCCCGTTCTATCGTTCGATAAAGTTCAGGCTGCGCCGGCCGAACTCGAAGACCATCGACCTCAAGTCAAGGACCCGTTAGAGGAAGTTAACGTAGGCACGGCCGAGGATCCTCGAACATTATTTATTAGTGCGTTACTCCCACCGTCCATGAAGGTCGAACTCCGTAAGCTACTCCATGAGTTTAAAGATTGCTTTGCGTGGAGTTATCATGAAATGCCTGGCCTCGACCGAAACCTTGTAGAACATGAGCTACGCATCAAGGAGGGGTGTAAGCCTTTTCGACAACCTCCTCGCCGATTTTCAAACGAAGTACAACTCGGCATTAAGGAAGAATTAGTTCGGCTTCTGAAAGCCGGGTTTATTAGGACCGCTTGGTATGTCGAATGGTTGGCCAATATCGTCCCCGTGTTAAAGAAAAACGGTGCCCTTCGCATTTGCATCGATTTCCGTAATCTAAATCTGGCTACTCCCAAGGATGAATATACGATGCCGATTTCAGATTTATTAATTGATGCCGCAGCTAATCATGAACTGCTATCTTTTATGGACGGTCATGCGGGTTACAACCAGATTTTCATCGCCGAAGCTGACGTCCACAAGACGGCTTTCCGTTGCCCGGGGGCACTTGGTACTTACGAATGGGTAGTCATGCCTTTCGGCCTCAAGAATGCCGGCGCCACATACCAACGAGCCATGAATATGATCTTCCACGACTTAATCGGTACAATCGTCGAAGTTTATATCGATGATGTGGTCGTAAAATCCAAACGTCGTCAAACACACCTGGACGACCTAAGGCAAGCGTTCCTTCGCATGCGCAAAAACAACCTCAAGATGAACCCGGCCAAGTGTGCTTTCGGTGTTTCGGCCGGTAATTTCCTAGGATTTTTGGTACACCATCGTGGCATCGAGGTCGATGAAAATAAAGCCCGCGCCATCATCAGCGCCCCACCTCCGACGACAAAGAAACAGCTCCAGTCGTTACTCGGGCAGATAAATTTCCTCCGGCGTTTCATCGCCAATTCGGCCGGTAAAATGAAGGCATTCTCTACGCTCCTTAAACTGAAGGAGACCGACCGATTTGAATGGTGCGAAGAGCATCAAACTGCGTTTACGCAGATCAAGGTGGCCCTTTCCACTCCACCAGTGCTCGTTCCACCTTGTCGCAACAAACCCCTTAAGTTATACATTTCGGCAGCCGACGAATCCATTGGTTGCCTCCTCGCGCAAGATAATAATGTCGGGCGTGAACAAGCTATCTTTTACCTTAGCCGAAACCTGAATTCCCCAGAGATTAATTATGCACCTGTCGAAAAACTTTGCTTAGCGCTGTTTTTTGCCGCATCCAAACTTCGGCATTACATGCTCCCCACAGTTACGCAGGTCATCGCCCAAACCGACGTAATTCGTTACATGCTGACTCGGCCTATGGTCAAAGGCCGAATCGGGAAATGGACACTCGCCTTATCCGAGTTCAGCCTTCAGTATGTACCACAAAAGGCCGTCAAGGGACAAGCCCTCGCCGACTTCCTGGCACAACACCCATCCCCTTATGGTTTTGAGGGGGGCGACGTCGACATCGGTTTCGTCACCACACGCGATAACCATTGGACTATGCATTTTGATGGTTCCAGTACTTCGACCTCGGCCGAGGTCGGTATCGCAATTCAGTCGCCGGACCACTGCCGATGGTATTTTTCTCTCAAGTTAGATTTCAGCTGCACCAATAATCAGGCCGAGTATGAAGCCCTCATTATCGGCCTCTATGTTTTACACGATCTGCGGCCCCCCCGCATTCTCGTCCTTGGTGATTCTGAACTTGTGATTAACCAGCTGAACGGCGTGTTTCGCTGCATGAGTTGTACTTTAGCTCCCTATCACATGGTCGCCACCTATCTGGCCGAGTCGTTCGAACGAATCACATTTGAACACATTTCACGTATTCACAATACTGACGCCGACGAACTCGCCCAGATCGCCTCCGGAGCACAACTCATGGGGGGCAAACTAGGTCGAATTGTGGGAATTGCGACCATGGGTCAACGATCGTACCTCGCCTTGATCAATCAGCAAACTCTCCAACGCGCGCACGTAATACGTACAAGGGTAATGTCGCTCCCATCCCTACTAGAACGAGGAGATCCCATAGAAGTATGTGCCGTCGAAGTAGAACCAGATGATTGGAGAAAGACGATGTTACGGTACCTCGATAACCCCAATGGGAAACACGACCGAAGAACGAAGGTGCTCGCCACGAATTATGTGTCGTATCAAAATGAATTATATCGCAAGGGCGAGGATGGTTTACTACTATTGTGCCTCGGCCCACACGAGGCTGCCCAAGTAATGGCCGAGGTACATGAAGGAATTTGCGGAGCACACCAATCTGGACGAAAGATGCGCTGGTTGCTCCGACGACACGGATATTTTTGGCCCAATATATTAAAGGATTGCATCGAATATGCACGGAGATGCGTATCATGCCAAATTCATGGACCCGTGCAAAGAGCCCCGGCCGAATTGCTACACTCGGTTACTAAACCATGGCCGTTCAGGGGTTGGGCAATGGATGTAATTGGCAAAATCACGCCGTCATCAGGGGCAGCGAAGCACGCATGGATAATTGTAGCAACCGACTATTTCACTAAGTGGGTCGAGGCAAGGTCATACGCCGAATTAACTGCTAAAGAGGTATGCAACTTCGTAGAGGAGAATATTGTGACCAGATTCGGCGTGCCAGAAACAATCATAACTGATAATGGCACTATATTCACGGCCGATAGGTTTAGGGAATACGCGGCAAGTTTGAATATCCGACTTGAGCAATCTACGCCGTACTACCCACAGGCAAACGGACAGGCCGAGGCAAGCAACAAAGTGTTGATCGGCATCCTTGAAAAAATGGTAAAAGAGAAACCTGGTTTGTGGCATTTAAAGTTATATGAAGCATTATGGGCATACCGAACTTCACCCCGGTCGGCCACTGGAACCACTCCTTATGCGTTAACTTATGGACACGATGCTATGTTACCGGTCGAGTTGAGTATAAGCTCGTTGCGAGTAATCGAGCAGAATGATTTGTGCAGTATTGAATACAGTCAAGCGATGCGACAAGAGTTGGAAGACTTAGAAGAAAGTCGAATCGACGCAGGTAACTTGTTGATTGCGCAAAAGAAAATTGCCGAACGAGCATATAACCAGCGTGTAAGACAAAAAACGTTCGGCGAAGGAGAATTGGTTTGGCAAACTGTGTTGCCTGTTGGAATCAAAGACCCCAGGTTTGGTAAGTGGTCGCCAAATTGGGAAGGGCCATTCATCGTTCACAAAGTCCTCAGCAAGGGGGCATATCATTTACGAGATCGGACGGGTTCAGTTCACAAATTGCCGATTAATGGAAAGTTTTTAAAGAAGTACTACCCAATTACATGGGAAATGCAAGAGTAAGACCATTATACTGACAGCAAAACGACCATTGTATTGATGGCAAAATAACCATTGTATTGATAACAAAAAGAATCATTACAAGAGAACAAATACAATGATTTAAACTCCTAGGGGGTCGAGGGGAGGAAAGTCTCAAGGGCAGCTTTCAGCTCCAGCCACTTCGCCTCGCTCAAAATTATCTCAGCCTGCCGCGTCTTCTTGTTGCACTGCAGTTGCTGGATACGCCGTGCGCCGGCAGCGAAGGCCGTCAGCCGAGCCTTGTTAGCCTCAAAATCCTTCTCAAGCTCGGAAGCAGCAGCCGACCTTTGGCGTCGAAGGTCAGAAATCTGACGCTGGAGGTCAGAGATCTGGCAATCAAACTTGGTCAGCTTTGCTTTCTTTGCCTTGAAAGCCTCCATCTCTACTTGGCCAGCCTCATGCGCGACCTTGGCCACCTTCAAATCGTCATCGGCCTGTAGGGCACGCTCGAAGATAAGAAAGTGTTGCCGAGTCCGCTCCAGGAGGTCGGTTAGGAAAGAGATGCCCTCCGGGCTCAGGTGACCACCGCTGGCGAGGTCATTAAGACATTCTCCAACAGAGTCAAGGCCCTTGCACCGGAGAGCTTGGGAGGCAGTCAGAGATAAGACTTCGTGCAGCTTCACGAAGACTTCGGCGGGCGTGGCTCCCGCCGATTCGGCCGGAGCTGCAGAGGAGCCGGCCTCACCGGTCGTGCTCTGAAGAAGAGCGTCAAGCTCCACTTCCCACGACGGCTGCACATAAAAAGAGAACTTAGTGAAGGAAAGAAAGACGTGATATAATGCATAAAAAAGGGAAGTGTTTTAGACCTGCCGAGAAGAGACTTCGGCCATGCCCTCTGGGTCATTGCTCGAACCCAGGGAACTTAATGGCCGAGCCCAGTGCCTTAGACCGCTACGCAATTCACGCGGCCGGTGGAGGTCATCTACATTTGATGGCCACGATGGCGGCCAAGAAATGTAAACAACGCCCCTCGGCGCATAAAATTGTCGGTGAAATGAATGTTCGGGCACCTGACATTTAATAGTTTAAAAAAAAAAAAAAAAAAAAAATTAATTCACACAAGGAAAAGCAAGACTTACAAAGGCCGAAGAGACTTCCTGCGGAGGAATGGGAGGGTCTTCGTCCTGCGGGTGGATCGGCGTTTCAGCCGTGGCCTCAGGATGGGCAACAGGTCTCTTGCCACGATCCGCCGCAGTAGGACGTGGTCGAGCGGTCGCCTCGACGACCGAAGGAGGATGGACGGGAGGAGAGTTGACTGGTCGACGACGGCGTTCCAACGGAACTTCATCACTCTCGCTCTCGACATCCTGAACAAAAGAGATCATTTAGCATTACTACCGGAAACCTAATCAACCAAGAGTAGGAGCAGAATTATACCTCCAAAACGACCGTTGGAGTCGAGGGAGCTTCGGCAGGCGCAGCCGACTTCCCCATTTCAGGCGCCACGACCGGCTCCGAAGCTGCAGCAGGTGCAACGATTGGATCGGCTGGGGCAGCCGGCACAGAAGGAGAGCCGGCGGGAGTAGCCGTCCCAGTAGTGTCACTGGGGACGACATGAATTTCCCGATCGCCCTTCTTCGCAAATTTTTTGACGCGTTTAGAAGGGCGATGGGCCTCCTCCGCCGGCTCGGCCTCTCGGTGGGGGCGTTTGGAAGGGACCGTCCGCTCGGTGACAAGGGTCCTCTTCTTGGGCACAAGCTTCTTTGCCCTTGCCACCGCGGCGACCACCTCGACCGTCTTCGACCCACGACCCCCTGAAATAGCATAGTAATTAGTAACAAGTACAAGTTTCTGTTTCTGAGGTAGCAAAGTAATTAGTCAACAATATACCTTGGACCGACTCCTTAGGTTGAGTCGAGGGCGCTGGTCTGGGCTGGTCACCAAACACTTTGCTCACCACGTCTTCGGCCGAGGCACCGAAGAAGTCGCCAGTGTATTCGTCCCACCAGTCCCCAAATGTGTCGGTGCCCAAGGATTCCGGAACGGTTGGCCGAAGACGGAACTTCTTGCACCGATCCTGAAACTCTTGCTCCATCGACCGGCACTCCCTCTCGGAAGAACCAGAAAGACGTCCCCGGCTCAGGAGGGAACGAGAGACGATCAGGGGTACGGGGCAACCTTGGAGGTAGCCGAGCTGTCGGGCGACAAAGTGAGGCTGGTAGACCTCCCAACCGGCTCGGCGGGCATCGCAACCAAGGGGAAGGTTGCGAGCCAGTACGATTGACCCCCAGGACTGACGAAGGCCTGCGTCCTCGGCCGCGGCCCAAGTTGCCGTCGGGAGCCCGATTGAAGCAGGATACTCCTGGCGCCGGCACACCAGGAACTCGTCGTCCGAAAGGACGTCGAGGCCAAAAAAGTGCTTGAGGACCTCGTCAGCCCGGTGAGGAGGAGCCGGTCGAGAGGCAAGTTGGGGGTCGAGGGCGGCCGAGCGCTGGAAGGCGGGGACCTCAGGCCGAAGGGTGGAGAAATAGACCTGCAGCCAGAGTTGGAAAACCCAGAGGGGCCCATTCTGGTGCGGGTCAATCTTGTTGATGGTCGTCTCGGCCAAGCAACGAAAGAGGTTGGCAAGAATAGCCGAGCTGAGCGCCAGAGAATGACCACTAGCCAGGGCCTGGGCCACCGGCATATTCTCGACCAAGCACTTGTTCGACTTGGTACAACAAATAAATTTGTTGTACCAATAGAAAAGGAAGGCTTCGTGTTCTCCCTTCTTGAGACTCTCCTCGCCTCGGCCGGCAAAGTGGAGAATCAGAGTGTTGTAGTTGAAGAAGTTCTTATGAAGCTTCTGAACTTCTTCTCTGGAAGGCTCTCGATCTCCTCGGCTGAGCGTTTCGACGGCCCGCTCGTCGAAAAGCGCCTTCAGGTCAAGAAGGGAGGGACATCCAGAAAAAGCAGCGTCAATTGGGAGGCCGGATGGTGGAGTCCCAAGAATGGCCGAGATGTCGAGGATAGTAGGGCCGAGGGGTCCGAATGGAAGGACCATGGTGTTGGTGGCCGAGCACCATAGAGTCAAGGCCGCCATAAGCAGCTCCTTATCCATGGTAATCTCCATGGTCGGTAACAGGATGGCATCATAGATGCCGAGGGCTTTCCATTCCTCACCGAAGATTGATCTCATTCGATCCACCCAGGCAGCCCAGGCTGTAGTGGTCGAGGGCCAAGCTCCTTGAGGCCGAGCCAAGCACCATTTGGACCAGTCGAACCCCTGGAGCAGGGGTGTTAGGCATTGCTCTTTGAGAAGATTGGTGATACACGACGGCACTGCATCCCTGAAGAGGGGGCCCAGAATCTGATGAGAGGTAGCCATGTCATTCTCAAAGCGTAGTGTTTTGATCACATTCCGATCAATGAAATCTTTGCATTTGTTGATCTCGTCAGAGAGCTTCGAGATAAAGGAGGCCATTTGGAAAGGTGAGAGGAGATAGTTTGGAAAACTGGTGAAGAAATCGCAGAAGGAAGAACTGGAAGGGTTTTGGCTTGAACAAGTCTGAGAGAATTGGGATTTTGGAGTTTCTGAAAGCGTAAGATGCGAATGGTGGAAAAGTGGGTATTTATAGGCTTTTCAGAATGAATATCAAACGTCTGAAATTCGGAAGGCGCTGGAATTAAAAAAGCACTGGTTTAATTTTGGGGGAAACTTAACCCAGAAAGATTCCAATCATTTCGGATATTTTGGGAACCTGCGAAGAGGGGATCGAGGAGTCGAAAATCCAGGACGCACGATCGCGTGCGGCGCCAGTTTTAAAGCATTAATGAGGATAAGACGTTCCAGTTAGGGCACGGTTTCGAGGCTCACGATTGAAAGTTTTAAGAGCAGCGGAGAATCGACACGTGGCCACGCGTTGGGGGCAACGAGTAAAGTGCAATCATGTCTCATAAATGCGCAGGAATAACGGTCATTAAGGAAGTAAAATCCAAAAAGCAATAAACGTTTTCGCTTCTTCAAGGTCGAGGCCCGACCAAGAGTTAACGGTCGGCGACCTCAGAAGCGAGGGGGCAATGTTTGGGCCTAAAATATTATTGCTGGGCCGAGCAGCAGGATGCGCTCGGCCCAAGGTGATGACAAATAATATGGGCCGAATAATAAGGCCCGGGCCAGCTGGCAGGGTCAACCAAATCCTAAAAAGTCCAGATAAATAGAAAGGTCGAGGAAGTCCTGGTACAACTAGGATTCTCGACCAGCAAGGAATGAAGTCCCGAAAAGAAGGAAAATTCAGAATCCCAGTGGGAGTAGGTTTGTTCGAGGAAGAGGCGAAGTGGGACAAGGACTCCCAATCCAAATCGGAGTCGGATTCAAGGAATGGGGCACTATAAATACAAGAAATCATGCAAACGGAAAGGACCTTCAACTCAGCATACAATTGCCCTGCGCAAAACCTCTCAATCATCTTGAGATTTTTTCCTTTTCTTTTTCCTGCCGACACACCTTCAGTTTGGATAAACAGCACTGTGGAAGCAACCGGCGAGCACCTTCAGTTTGGATAAACAGCACTGCTGCCGCAGAATCAGCCGACCAAGAAGCATCTTCAGTTTGGATAAACAGCACTGCGTCGAGGTCGACCGATTATCTATCCAAGTCTTGGTCGAGGAAGGTTTTCGAACCTTTGTTGGCAGAGGTCACCTTACTAAGCTTTCTCGGCATAGTTAGGTGTTACGAATTACATTGCTCGGCGTACTGGTCGCCGAGTGGTTTTATGATTGGATACTCACAGGTGAGTTTCAGGGTTCGGCATTCCGACGGCCGAACTACGTTTACCATCAAGACATATATCACGTTCGAGTACCTGTGCCCATACACCTTGGTCTCGATTCGACGTGCTTATACTCTCACGAATATAATCACAGTGACCGAATCGGGCTCGGACGATTTGTGAACTCCGCAGAATTAGCAGCCTTGTCTTCAGGCTGTAGAACCCAGAGACCGAGAGTGTTCCTTCCTCGGTCGCAATCGCAAGTTAAAGAAGTCAGCAACGCGCTCAAAGCTACATCAACAAATTTTACTCCTCGGCCAGGCTCGGCCGACGAGTTGGCACACCCCGCATTCGACCGAAGGACGTAGTTAGCTTATTAGTTACTCGGCCTGCGCGCCACGTAGGTTTTGTAATTTTTAGGATCAACAGAAGCTGATGGATTAATTTGAACCCATGCTAAAATGCAAGTATACATAAACACACAACATTACTCAATAACGAAAGCAAAGCCAAACCGGCAAAACCCAAAGGGAAATGCTAGTGGGAACAAGGTTTAACAAACATGTCTTTTGCTTCATATGGCCATGTCCTTCACCATTTTTCAGTTCAGTCCCCTGAGACCTGCTTTGTTCAAGAAAGGTACCTTCTTTATCTTCCCCATTTAATTAATGGATTAATTAATGAAGAAATTAGGTTTTTATCCTTATTTTTTCTATTTCATTAATTAAAACCTTATTCTTTTACAAATTTTGATCAAAGTCCTTCGGTTTTAATAAATGCCATTAATTATTCAAAAACAAAATATTTACATGACAAGATAATTAAGTTTTATTTTTAAATATATTCATTTACGGTTAGAAACGTTACATTTGATATATTATATTTATGGCTAAACTTTTTTTATCATATATTTCTATTTCTAGTTTGTATAGTCATTAGATTGGATCTAAGGGTTCTAAATGGCAGAGTATTGTAGCCATAATCAAGACAAACCAACATATATAGTTAGGCCAGAACCCTTAAACGAAAAAGTTTTTTATTTTTTATTTTTATTCAACTCAAGGGTTGTTAAAGAAAATTATGGGGACACTTTGGATGTAGTCCCTAACCACCAATGTTCTTTGCCTAAAACCTTTGTGGTTTTTAGTTTTTAATCGAGGTCCCTGACATTAATGTAATAACGTATTTCTATGTAGATTATTATATTTTTAAATTAGAAATAAAATTTGTAGTTATTTATATTAATGAGATTTTAAATAAAACTCATAATTATGGGATTAAAAATATTAAAGATGAATTATACTCTCCAATATATTGTGTACACACACACACACACACACACGGGTACGGTCATCAAAACTAACCAAAAAATTATTGTACCAAAACATGGGTACATTTTTCAAAAGCATAAAAAAAATTAGGCTTAATAACATTATTAAATTTCTTCTATTAAACTTGACATGGATACATTCTCGAATCAACGAAATAGATACCCATATAAGTTTAAAAAATGGATTAGAGAAAAGATTGAATGAAAATTTATATAAAAAATGGGTACATTTTATATTAAAAAAAGGGTACATTTTTAACAAATCGGTATATTTAAGAATGGATACATATAAGATTAAAAAAATTGAAAATTTTTTATAAAAATTTTATGGGTACAAACTTATTCTAATTTTATTTTTTATATTTGGGAAATGTTTGAATTGAAAATTAACTAGGAGTTAATTATAAGGGTGTGAGTATTAAAACTCTAAATCAATTACTAATTTTTTATATAAAAATTATGTAACTTACATGTAATTCAGTAATATATTAATGCTAGGAATTTTGATCAAAATCTAAAATCTAATAAAGTCTTAATCAATGAACATTAAAAATTAAAAACTGGATACTAATTTTTTCAAAATTATATATAGTCGTTAAATTGGATATAAGAGTTCTAAGTGGCAGAGTATTGTAGCCATAGTCAAGCGAAACAAACATATATAATTAGGCCAGAGCCCTTAAACGAATCTATATTCAAGAATGATTTGACTGAAACCACTTCGGTCATGATTACCAATCTGATCAATGATTCAAATGTGCGATCAGATCAATGATTCAAATTCACACATGCGACTTAATAGTAATACAAGAACATTTTCTTCTCGTTTTATAGGCAATTTGTTAACAGTGAAAGTGTGTCATCCGTCGGTCACGTACCATTTTTTTCAATGTTCAATAAAAAATACTCGGTTTGCATGAAGTACATGGTAGTTTTATTAACTTATACACTCCAACATCATGAATTATATTACAAAGTAAGAGGTGCTTGCAAAATATATAATGATATTATATATACATGAAACCCTGTCTAGAACCTAGAACGGTTGCACTCCCTTGGACGGCCACGAGGAAATCGCTTCAAATCAGAGCAATAGTTGTAAATCATGAAGTATTTTTGCACCCATCTGAGTCTTCTGCGACTAATTGCATCAAGGCTTTGAGTCTGCCAAGCATTATTTTTGGAGCCTTTTTCTATGTTTCCTGTAGATGAACATGAAGATGATCCACCAGACCACACACAGGCATTGGCATTGAAGTTTTTGTAGTAGGCTGTGAAAGGAGCTTTAGACCAATCTGTTTTCACTAGCCCTCCTCTCGTAGCCCATTGATCTGCATTCCACAAGCTTGAGTAGAGCTTCATGGGCTTGCTCTTTGGGAACGGAACCCCATAAGATTCCCCATTGTCGAATACTCTAATCGGGATGTTATCCACTAAGAATCTGCACAAAAACCAAAATGCGTGTTCTTCAAAAAAAAAAAAACCAAAATGCTCAGCAATTTGCATGTCATTAGAAACTGTAATATATAGAGCTAATTTGTTTCCAAATATCAACACTTGGCTTATTACATTGACAGTTTGATAAGTGCGCAAAATTTTTCTTTTTGTGTTTTGTATAAGTTAAGTTTTGCATGTGTGTCAAATCGTAATTTGCATGAAAAAAAAGTCAAGCAGTGTTCACATATATCAATTTTGGCCAAATTTAAGATAGGTTACGATGATATCACATTCGTATTTATATTAGTTTACGATGATATATATAGTAAGTCAATAATATTATGTAGTTAATAAAAACTGTTATCCACACTTCAATGTCATCATGCACTTGCATGTGCAATTTCTTTTGCATGAGTACACAATGACACTTTCGGACTGCAAATAATTCGCTTATGACTTACATTATGCGTTGGGGGTTCCAAAGAAAAGTATAAGTGTGAAAATTTTTTGTTGGGTCGAACCATAGGTAGAATTGTTGCTCTCTACCACCTTTCCCTTGGGAGTACACATTGGTATGCACAATATAAGGCTCTCCAGTCACGTTCCCCAAGAACTCAAAATCAATCTCATCATGGTTTGGCCCTTCGGAAGACAACTGCATGCAAAGGACCCCAAATGTCAAAAACCAAAACACAAACACAAATTTCGTAATTACAATAAATTACAATTCCATTAAAGATTAATGCAGAAGGGTAATCTAGACTAATCATTGTTTTGGTCACTAATAATCTTACATAGTAAGCAGTGACGGTGCCGGCGGAGTTTCCTGCAACAAGCTTGAGCTGCATTTCTATCCTGCCAAAAAGATATTGCTTCTTGGATTGGAAGCCAGAGCCAGAGGCCTGGTCAAGTGAAAGCTGCAGAACATTGCCTCCACCGATTATTTTAGCACGATGGTCACCCCAAGTTAGGTCAAAATCTTGTTGGAAATTGCCAGCTGATGCCACAACCATAAATAAACAGAGAATGAGGGAGAGTAGCAACATGTTTGGAAGAGATTGAGAGTTGTGGGATGTTGCCATTTGAGGAATATAATATTTGATGCTCGGATGAATCTGATGCATCTGTTATTTATTTGCATACTCACGTAGAGAGAGAGAGAGAGAGAGAGATTGAGTTGCGTGAGAGTAAGAGGGATGTAGAAGGGGCACGTGTGGCCTTGAAACATGCACCAAGTCACCTGGCAGAACAGAAGGCAATGAGCTGGCTCTAGCTAGATAGCAATTGCCTCAAAGCTATGAAGCACCTTTTTCTTTCTTTTGAGGCCTTCTTGGATAAAGGGTAAGAAACGGATTGATCGCCATGGTACATTAGGGTTCGATTCAATAAAATTTTAATTGATGAGCGATAAAGAAAACAAATTATACATGACAATATTATTAAATCAAAATATTATATGACAGTAAACTTGTTTTATATAGAAATTTTTATTCACTAAAATGTTTCCCACTAATGTGATATGTTGTCAAGAGGTCTATAATTAAGCAATATTTTTGTTTTTATATTGGAACCGGGTTTGAGGGCTTTGAGCCTGCAGAGTGTAGACCATGAAAGTAAAGGTCAAAGGTATATAAACGCATATAAATTATAAAAGCATATATGCGTTGTTCAGTCACAGTTAAGGCCTTCCCCTTTTTTAATTAACCTATTATTTTTTCTCTGGACAATAAGGAGATAGACCCTTCATGAGAATGCAAATATTTCATATTTTGCAAATAATGTATTGTTACCATACAAATTTTATAAACGGAATCCTTTAATTTCTTAATTTTTATGTAAATATCATTTAAACAAAAATATCCAAATCGAAGATCGTTTAATCATTTATTTGAAATAAATGGACGCTTCAACTAAATATACCAATATTGAATGTTCCTTATTATAAAATTTATATGCTAAAAATACGTTATTCGTATGAGACTAAATATATCCATTCATTCAAGTATTATCCAGAAAATAACTAATTGCATTGTTTGGCATTTAGCCAATATCTAATTGCATTGTTTGACTGTGTTTCCTTCGAAGGGGCAGATTACTTCATATTCGAGCTAAGCAACTCAAAAATCGAGTGTACACGTGAGTTGCATAGCTTGCATTGTTTCAATGACAAGTCTTCTAAAGTACATCGCATGGGTGGAAAAATAAAAAAATAAATGTCATAAAACAAAATATAGTTGTTATTAACATTAATATTTTGAAAATGTCAAGATCCATTTTTCTATATGTATATTTTCACTTATGTTTTATGAAGGAGAAGTGTAGGATGAGTGTCAATTAACAATTTCTCACAACGTCAAACTAAATTTTTTGGTTAATTCACCACCACAAAGTTTTTCTATTTTATGATTTAATTTGGGTAACTTAATTTAATATGTTTTTCTTTTTGTGATTTAATTTGGTGATCATAAAGAACCAATCCAATCCAACAGGTTAAACTGACTTCTTATTATCATAAATTAAAGTCACTAAGACTAAGCACAAAAGTTGATATTAGTTGCCATAATCCAATTAGTACATGTTTTTCATATCTTCTACTCACATTTCTTAGATATTCGTTGACCTAATAGCTACATATGTTTTAATATGTTTTTATCTTCGTTCTTATGTAGTAAACGCGCACCTAGAACACAAGATCGATGAATGAATTTCACATCTTTCCATTTCCATCTTTAATAGCAATGCTTCTACATTTGGTTGTGATGAAGATAATATGCATTAAAAACCTGAGAACCTCATCGGTCAGTGTATTTTATTTTGGATCAATGTGTAAAATTACTTTGATTCTGTACTTAAGAGAAAAAAAGAATTTGGAGGAAATTCATTATTCCTAACTTCCAGGTTTGTTTTTGGTTCATTGTAAGTCTACAAATTAAATATATTGAATTTTGGAAAAGTCTATTTTCAAACTTGTGGAATTGTATATATGGAATTTTTATAAACTGTTTAAAAGTCAGTAAAATTCTATGAAGTCTGCAAAATCTTGTAAATGTCCACATTAATCTCAATGTCAATACGCAACATCCCTAAGTAGATAATTAATTAGAAAACTTCATTCTAATCCTTGGTAAAGATGACTTTTAGATAGGGTTGGGTTCGGTTAGCAAACCATGTCAAATTCCTTGTGCCACCTGCCAGCCACATATACATAATTACCAAAAATCAGTTACCGCTAGCCAACCGCCTTCTTGCGGTTGCCAAAAATAGGTTTAGCCAAAATTATTGGCTGGTTCGGTTGGTATATGGCACAACTGGTGGTTTCCACTTCTTCCTCGCTATCTTCCAGTTCGAAGGGCTCAATTTGATTTTCGGATTGGGGTGCTTGTTCGGTTGCATTGTGTGGTTCATTTTGGGTTAATCCACGTTGTGCACTAGCGGTTGATTGGCTAGACTCCATCATCCTAAACATAAGCAATGCATATACATTCAAAATCATATATATGGATGTGTATATATAGTATCAGTAATCATCATGCTATCAATTTTGTTAACAATATTTTCTATATTTATTATGGCATGAATCATATACACATACATATATTTTTTAAATCCTAAAACTAAGGAGTCATTTATTTTCTAAACCCTAAAACTGAGGAGTTAAGCATGTAAAAAATACCTAAGATATCTAAATAGAAATAAATAAATAAATAAATAAATAACAAAATATATATATTGGTAGGTATGGCATACCGCCGGCATACAAAATCAATTACCAAAGCCATGCCATTAATTGTCGGTTCGGTAAAATGCCAACCGATTATGAAAAAAATGCCAAAATTATACCACATCATTATGAGCCGACCGGTATGGTTCGGTCGGTAAATTGATTTATACTTTTAGACTAAAATCATGAGTAAGATCAAAATATAATTTTAGTCCCTTGATACATTAATAACCTCATTTATTAATTACATTCTGATTTTTTTTAATTATTTCTCTTTTTCTTCCTAATTTTAATGTATTGATTTTATTTCATTATAATTATAATTTTCATTTCATTTATCGTAATATATTTTGTTGTAAACATTTACATAAACTAATTTTTGTTATACAATATATTTCAATGTACTTTGTCTTTTTCATTTAGGTACATTAAATTCATTATAATACATTTCGATGCATACATTTAAGGTACACACATTTCGGTACATACATTTCGATACAAACATTTAGGTTCATTAATTCAATATTAGGGTACATTAATTCAATAGTCGGTACATACATTTTGGTACTAACATTTTGGTGCATACATTTCAGTACACACATTTAGGTACATTAATTTAATATAATACATTTCCGTTCGTATATTTCAGTACCTATCTTTCCGATTCCAAACACTCATATGCAGATCCGACTCTGCTCGTAATTCCTAGGGAACGCATGTTGCAGAGTGGCATCGTCATCTCGGATCTTCAGCTGGTCTTAACCAGACTTCCTCTTACTAAGATTCGTAATTCATGTCACTTCAATGTAAAACCGACTCTGCCTGCAATTCCTAGGGAACGCATGTCGCAGAGTATCGATCCGATGTTGAAAGTCGTCCAACAATCCATTTCGTCACCAATGAGGCACAATCCCAACATGAATCCTTGTATTTCAATCAAAATGAGACAATTCAAACAGAGAAAGGTTTGCAGAACTGCGCCAAATGGCATCAAGTCCGAAAGTTGTGACACCCAAATGATGTCATGATCGACACACTACTACAGTAACAGAAGATCCTAAGTATGCTCTAAAAAAACCTGGCTCTAATACCAAATTGACATGCCGGACCCTGATATCCTCCAAATTTCAAGGTAAGCACGTGTTGGCCGACACTCGAAGATGACAAAGCCATATTAGAATACATTTTGGTACATACATTTCGGTAATAACATTTAGATACATTACTTGAGTCTTTCAAGTTTGAAGAATGTTAAATAAAATTAATAAATTAAAAAGAAAAACTTTTTTTTTTTTGGTCAAAAACTAAATTAAAATTTGTATATTAATAAATTTAAATATTTAATGGGAGACATTAAATAAAATGCACATTAATTATTTTGAATTAAGGACACATCAATGAACTATAATCAATATGTAATCTAACACCAAGTTTATTTTAAATTTCAATCTTCTTGAAGGATTAAAGTTAAAAAACCCCATAATTAATTCTTCACAAGCTGATCAATTCTATACAAGCTAGCTCCCTACTATTGCTAAATATAATCAAATTCTTCACAATTCGATTCGAACTCCTAAAACATTCACAACCATGACTAAAAACCCAAGACTTCACTGTTGTTTGCCTGTGGCGATCGAGAAAAGCCAAGCTTATACAAATTGCCATGCATATATGCCATCTGTGGCTAATGTACTTTGGTTTGGTGCATGTCAGACTTGGGTGGACATACAAAAGTCTTTTCCTGAAACCTATAATAGCAATAATCTTGAGTTTAATGTGCTTAACCAGAGAAGGAAATTAGATGTCTCTTAAATGCATCCATTCTGTATATGCATTACATTTAATGAGTTATCATTCATCTAATTAATCATCTTTCTAGGATCGATCAGGTGTTTTTAACAACAAAACTGAAATAAACACTGAATAAATCGATTCAATAAACTATCCCAATGATATAAAAGATCGAGATTAAATTAAGGGAAAAATATCACTTCACACAACTAGACAATATTATGTTGTCAATAACATATCAAGATGATATTCATATTACTTACACACATAAAAAAGATGATATGGGGTTTTTGGACTTTAATCTTTGAACAAATTTGAAATTAATTAAAACATGATGTTAGATTACATATTGCTTCTAAATGTGTACTTTAATTCAAATTCATGTTTTATTTTTTTAATATTTAATGTGTATCTTATTTAATGTCTTCCCATTAAATATTTTAATTTACTAATATACACATTTTAATTCATTAATTTTGTTTAACTTCCTTCAAATATATCCTTATATATGTACTTGAATGAGAAAACATTAAAAAAAATAGTGACCCATAAGAAAAATATGTAAATACACAAGGGTACCAAAATATATTAAAATGAAGGGCAATTCTTGCTTTAATACCCTCAAATATTGTGGTTTTCAAACTTTCAACATCAAGTTTTTTTCATCCCAATTTTATACCCAAAGTGAGGATTGTGTAACACTTTCATACTTCTATCAGCATTTCCTTCACCTCCATTAAAGCATATTTGGGACACTAAAAATAAAGAATAAATAAGAAGAAAAAAAACCCAATTTTCATTCCTTCGAGATCCATGAGATAGATTCGTTTTGCTTAGCATAATACACTCACATGCCAAAGAGAGAGAAAAGGATTATCATTTTCTTACTAATTGAAGCTAGCCCACTTAAAACAATGAGGTATTTGTCGAAACCTCTCATAAACTTGTAATCTAGTGCCAATTTACTTCCCTCAACTTTAATTTCAGTCAATTATCCCTTAAACTTTTATTCATGACCAAATTCCCCCTTGTCGTTTAAATTTCTCACATTTTATCAATGATTCACAATAAAAATAAGATTTAAAAAAGAAAATAAAAAACCACATCTCTCTCACTTCCCCATTTCTACTCGATTGTAACCCTTCTCACCCACCCTAAATCTCAAACCACCAGCCACCCCCAATCTCATATCAAATTCATCTTCCTGCCCCTTCCCTCAAATTCAGCCCTCGTACCACCCCGTCATAACCCACCCACCCCACAAACTCCAATGGTAGGTCCCAGATTCCTGATTCAAGTAGTGATCCCCCTTCCCTTCTCCCTGCGAACCCACCTTCTTACAGCTCACCTATCACTACACCAATAGTTCCTTGTTGCTCTCTCTCTGTGACTGTTTTCGAAGCCCACCCATATGACCATAGCCTCCAATGGCATGCCACAGGTCCCAGATGCAAATTCAAAAAGAGCAAAAAATGTTTGCTTCAAAATGATGATTTTGCCCTCCAAACTAACGGAATCATGGATGAAATGTCTGATATTTAACGGTAGATGGGAATTTGGCCATAAATAAAAGTTTAGGAAGATAATTGGTTAAAATTTAAATTCAAGGGGTAAATTAGTAGTAGGTTACAAATCTCTCATCAAAACACCAATAAACACCAAATTACGAGCTGGGTATATCATGTATTCAATCAAATTGCAGAAAACAATCCCAAATCATGGTTCAAACGCTGAAAAAGAAAATCGGGAGGCCACAATTGTTGCCACTGCCACCTCGCTTGTCAAGAATCGGTCGACGTTGTTCGACGCCGTCTGTGCATGGAAGGTTTTCCTTCGGGTTTCAAATTTAGGGGTTCTGAGATGGGGTTACAGTTACTTTAGCCTTATGATTTTAGGGTTTCGTTTCTTTATTTTTTTTATTTTTTTAACAAACGATATCCAAGAGAGAGATGATGTGCTAAGCCTCACAATGAGTTAGTAATGAAGAGGAAATGAAGAGGAATACAACTAGATAGTAGGACTAATTGACAGTTTTTGTTTTTATATTTTAAAAATCTTTAATTTTTTTTTAATTTTTTAATGTCCACTTGGGGCAATATTGAACGTGGAGCCTGGTCACTATCCACATAGGTGCCACGTTCCATATGAAAGTGTCCCACAATCCTCACTTTAAGTATGAGATTGGAATGAAATTAAAACTTGATGTATGAAAATTTAGAAAACTATGATACTAAAGTGAGAATTACCTTGAAATGAATTATTGTCACATCCTGGGCTCGATTCTACTGTAACACGATATTGTCTGCTTTGGGCCCCGATCACGCCCTTACGGTTTTGTTTCTGGGAACTCACACGAGAACTTCCCAATGGGTCACCCATCATGGGATTGCTCTCGCGCAAACTCGCTTAACTTCGGAGTTCCTACGAAATCCGAAGCCAGTGAGTTCTCAAAAAGCCTCGTGCTAGGTAGATATGAGAATATACATATAAGGCTTACATGATCCACTCCCCTGGGCGATGTGGGATCTCACAATCCACCCCCCTTAGGGGACCAATGTCCTCGTCGGCACACTTCCAACCAGGGATTGGCTCTGATACCAAATTGTCACATCCCGGCCTAGGCCCCCACCATATCCCAAGCTTGACTCAACCGTAGCATGATATTATCCGCTTTGGGGCCCGACCACGCCCTCACTGTTTTGTTTCTGGGAACTCACGCGAGAACTTCCCAGTGGGTCATCCATGATGGGATTGCTCTCACGCGAACTCGCTTAACTTCGGAGTTCCTACAGAATCCGAAGCCAGTGAGCTCCCAGAAAGCCTCTTGCTAGGTAGAGATGAGAATATACATATAAGGCTTACATGATCCACTCCCCTGGGCGATGTGGGATCTCACAATTATGTACCTAAATGTCTATACCGATATTAAGTACGGAAATACATTATAATAAATTAATGTACCTAAATATATGTACTGACTATGCAAAAAAAAAAGTCTTTACCTAAATGTATGTACCAAAATTTATTATATTGAATTAATGTAACTAAATGTTTGTACCAAAATATATCAAATGAATTAATGTACCAAAATGAAGAACACAAGGTGTATTGCAGACTAATATTTTTCGATTATATATTGCAAACCATGTGATGTGTCACTTATGGTAGCAAAAATCTGTCGTCTTCACTCTTGATGAATTTGTACCTATAAAACAATAAACACCTTTGATCAAGGTCAATGCCTCACCCGCCCACGAGGTGGTGGTGGGGGGAAGGAGGGATGTTGGTCAATGGCTTAACAGAGTATTTATAGGGAGGTGGGCCGCATGACAGGGTTTTGCCTTACACATGGCGGCTTCCGATTGGTCAAGGTAAGTCATCCGTATGATGGATGAGGAAAGAAGATTTCACAAATATTAATTATGAGATAATATATCAGAATTATCAAATAAGTAACCTTGATAAATTGTGATGAAGACTTCTTGTTTGAGTTAATCTTCAATAAGGCATGTATTAATGATGGGATTTGGTGATTAATCCTACCTTTAATGCCTTTGATTTTTCCATGCCATAAGCAGGGGAGCTTATGTCATGCCCCGATCTCGACATATGTCTAAGATTGACACGTGACGTCACCACATCCCTGTTTATCCATCATATCTTGGCTCCAAAACAACCGAAACACAATCAATGATTCAACCACGCAATCATATCTTTTATTTCATAGCTGCATCTAACCTTAGCATTAGACTACCTACGTACCCTAAGAAGGGATCAAGCCTTTCGTAATTCACCCTTTACGACACTCCGACGTTTATCTCAATACGTTTTAACAGCAAGGTATAACATTCCTTAATCAATTATTGGGATTTGAAAAGCATGAATTATTTGATTCAGGCTACATAACGAACGCACATGACATTCAAGATTTCCATTCCATCAATCATATAAATCACTATGTTTTCAACATAATACCGCAATCCATAACTTATAACATATAAAAAAATCAACAAAGCACATTATTATTCTCTAGTCACATTGATCAACTAATCTAATCATATTAATAACAGTCATATCCAACATCATTCCACAATCACTTCAATTAACCAATTCCATGAATCAAAGATGCATGATATTAACATTTAGCCGTGTTAATCAATCAACAAGATCACATATCATTTCACAAAATTTAATAAAAGAACTCTACACAATTCCCTGGTTGGATTATAAATAATAACATGGTAAATCTAATTTATACTCACAACGTTTACTGTGGGTAATTTCCATTCATTCGAATCTAGGGTTCCAATTTAACTTTATGGAAAAAGTAATGATTCCAGACCACTTAACGGAATCGAACTAAAATATGGCCGCCTACTGAAATTTACCAAGGACAACTAATCCTCATCAGCCTTTGTATGTGTATGGTCCCGCATTGTGGATATACGAAGCAGAACCATAAGCATAATCTAAGTGTGCAGGCAGTGATCACCCCTGAAATACATATGGTCCTCCATTCGTGAATATACCAAGCAAAACCACATCTTAGCTCTAGGTAGTGATCACCCATTGTCGATATACTGAGCATGATCACTCCTAAAATGCGTATGGTCCCCTATTGCAGATAAACCAAGCAGAACCATAGGCATAGTCTAATAACGTAGGCAATGATCACCCATCATGAATATACCAAGCATGATCACCCCTAACATATGTACAGTCCCCCATCGTGAAAATACCAAGCAGGACTGTATCCTATAGCTCTAGGTAGTGATCACCTATTGCGGATATACCAAGCATGATCACTCATATAATGCATATGGTCCCCTATTGTGAATAAACCAAACAGAACCATAGGCATAATCTAATCACACATGCAGTGATCACCCATCGCAGATATACCAAGTATGATCACCCCTGAAATATGCATGGTCCCCTATCGTGGATATACCAAGTAAGACCATCCATGTACCATTGTTACATGGTGCAGTTAGTCAACACATAACCTATTTACCCCTATCTCAACCCTTATGATTACAACGTAAGCACCTGCACTAACAACTTCTCACGACCACTGTCATACTAGCATATAAGTTCTATATAATACTTCTAATAAGATTCTAGGCTCGTAATTTCTATACTAGCAATTCGAACACTTCATTTATATATTTATATTATCTAGAAATTCAATAAACAAGTATAACACAATAAGGTGCCACTTTTACGTAAATCACGACACATGTCAATCGAGAAAGACATGTCATCGTGATGAGCCCATTAAGCTTCATGAAATCTCAACAACACTCTAAGATAAATGAAGCGCTAGAATAACTTGGAACTCGTTGACTAAAATGTCAACCATCGATCAAGGTCAATAGTAAGGTCCACACCCCCTGGTAATCGATTTCAGAAGATCCGCCAATCAGATTTCAGATTCATAAGTTCCTAAGGTTCTTAAATATTATGTACCATAACATACCAAAGTTTGGTGATGATCCAACGATCGGATCTTCGTTCGTTACAATGGTCAAGTAGTCTTCCTTAATGGAACTAGGTTCAAATGAAAGAATTTCACTAATCAGGTGTCAAATATGAAACTAGGGTATCAAATGTAGCCTAGAATGATCAAGTGGTTCCTTAAGCCAAGCGCCGCCTGGCCGCGCCTACTAGCCAGAAAATTCACCTAACTTCAAAAATTCCCAAATTACACCAAAATAAAGATCGTGAAGAAAGGAATAAGTTTTACACATGGGCCGAGTTCCAATCCGGCTGGGAAGTGACTGGAATTTCCCTCAATCCATCAGAAACCCTATAAAGGGTGAACTTTGATTCGTCTTCTCCGCTGCTCCGCTGCCCCCAAACTTGTTTAAGTCTTGTTCCTGGGTTCAAAGGGAGTCTATTGGTGGTAGTGAACGAAGGTAACACCTTCAGAAATGGCGGATCGACGCCATGGAACCTTTGGCGCCACCAATGTCGTTCTTCTAGAAATAGGAGCTAATCATCATCAAGTTTGGGTGGAAATGGAAGAGGGAGTAAAAACGTGATGATTGGTGGTGGTGGATCATCTCAACTCGTACGAAAATCGATGAATTTCATCGAAAACTTATCAAGTCGAAGGGTTTGGGATCGAGTCTGCTGGTATCTCCCCTCTCTCATTTCTCCTCTTTTCCCTCCTTCTGATTAGTCCCTCTTTCTCCCTCATTTCTCTCATTTTCTCTCTCTCTCTCTCCCCCACTGCCATTTGGCATATTCTAGTCTGTTTTTTTTTTTGGACTAATTATGAAAAACCAAACTTTGTAACTAAATAATTAAAATTCTAATATTAACAAAAATATAGTTAATAAAATCTAATAGATACGAAATACATAAATTAAATAATGAAATTCGGGGGGGGGGGGGGGGGGGGGTGAGATTTCACAGCTTAGGCCATCTCCAACCAACATGGGCAAATGGTCATAGGCCAAAATATAGTCCGTTTTGACACGAAAATTGTTTCTAACTGAGGGCTAGGCCAAAGGGCTTGTGGGCCCCACCCTTCCATATCTCATCCACTAGGCTAGCATGCTGGACAAAATGAGCTAGCCAACCAACCCGTTTGTACCTAGCCTAACCTATTCCAACAGTAACCTGGCGTCAACATGATGCCAACTAGCAACAGTTAATTGACGTCAGGTTACCGTTGGAATTTGAAAATTTTTTTTTCTATAAATACCTAAGGTCCTAAGCCATTTCTACACCATTTCTCACATCCTTTTATCTTACCTCATTTTATTTCAATTCTTCACATTCTATTATCTTACATCTTCCAATAATCTTTCCTTTAATTTTTTTCAATAATTTTTACATAAAAATAAGAAATCTAGATAGTTACTCACTTTAGCGATACGTGTCACTCGAAATCTTATTCGAAAAATTATTGAGATTGTATAAAGAAAATAAATCCGGAGGCTTATTCATTTAGCAAAAAGTAGCACTCAAAATATGTCTGAAAACCTTATTTTAATATGGTAATTTAATTCAATTAAAAATAAATAAATCATTGAGGGGGCTAAAAAATAGCCCCCTTCAGTTGGAGATGAGTTTTTTTGGTTAAATGGCTATGTTTTGGCCTATGGCCCTTTGGCCATCTCGGTTGGAGATGATATAAAATGTGGACTGGCACTGTTCATTAAAAAAAAAATCAAAATCTTGCATGGTTATAGGGCTAAACATGGCTTTTTGACCCCCTTACAGTTGGAGATGGCCTTAGTGTGGTCGTAGTCAGCTGCTCGAACCTTTAGGAATGTTGAAATGCATGTGGGAATATTTGTTTGCCATTTGATGAAGGAAATCTTGTCTTCTTGGGGAAAAGCTCCACATGTCGTCTTCTAGATGTTTTGAATATTTTTGGCTCCATATCACCAATAAGAAATAAATACGTTAATTAACACTTAAGTAATAATTTTTTTTTTATCATTAGTTAAATTTGGGGATGGGGGTAATCTAACTTGGGTGAGGTGGGAGTTTTCTTAGCTCTAGTGCCACTGCAACTAGGCCTCAATCCTCACACTTAAGTAATAATTCAATCATCAATAATCACGTCATACGATTTACAAAATATGGTTTAAATTGATAGTGCTCTTAACATTACCCTTACCTACATATTGACAATGAAATATATTATGACATCATTAAAATGTAATTAATGCATTAAAATTAAGAAGATAAAGAAAAATAATGAGGAGGTGATTAAATGTATGCTTACCCAAGGTTGTAAAAGACGCTAGGCGCTAGTCGGACAGCGGGCTGAGACATAGCGCCTAGGCTGCTAGGCGGGGTCTTGGTGGGTGCCTAGGCAGACTTGGCGGATTTAATTAAATCTATTATATTTCGTGTAAATAAATATTTGTTTATATTTAACATATATATGATTTCATCAGAAACTACAAAATGGAAGATATATATATATATATATAAGATATATATATATATATATATATATATATGTAATGTAAGAATTTTAATACATAATTTGAAAGAAAAAAAAAAGATTATAATATAATATATTTGTTTAATAGTGGAGTAGGTAACTTTTTTTAAATAATTAATAAGCCTAATAGTGGAAATCCATATGACAAAGGGGAGTGGCTTTTGATGCCTTGGAAATCGGTAAGGCCTTTATTTTGGGGTTTCTCGTTTCCCCTCCCTTCCATTCTTCTTCGATTGCTCCACTTGATTCTCTATCTTCTCTTCCTAATTTCCATTTTCTTGCTCTGTATAATTTTCCAAAACCTAATCATGAGTCCGATCAAATTCCTCAAGCACAGCAAAGAAATCTAAAGCTTCCAGGTGAAAATTCTCGTTTTTCTACAATTATACTGTTAGTCTAATTCCTTATATAGATCTCTCTCATGCTTACTCTTCCCTCACGCTCTCTTGGTTTCTCTTTTCAAACTTTACGTTGTCACCTCGCGGTGTAGTGAAACGGTGAAACGGTGAAACGTATAATATTTTAACAGAATAACCACGGAGGCCGCTGAGGCTGCTTAGCCCGCCTAGTCGGCCGCCTAGGGACTGCCTAATACCCTTGCCAATTTACTGGACATTTTTTAAATAATCATGGCAGTGGCCCGACGCCTAACGCCTAGGCGGCCGCCAAACTGCGTTTTAGAACACTGTGTTTTAGAACACTGTGTTTACCTGAGTTAAGGGGCTAAAATTAGTTTTTATTAATCTTACACAAATCAAAGACTAGGATGAAGTTTTCTATTCATAAAATGAGACTATGCTACAAAATTATGGTGCTATTTGAGAACATCGTTACTATAGTAGGCTTGCTTGAGAACTTTCCAATATTATACAATCATTTGTTTTAAATATTTTTTATACAAATACAAATGATACAATATACCTTTATTTTAGGGAAAAGGATCCTCGGCGGATTCTTTTCTTGGGGATCCTACGGATCCCGTGATCGTGATTGTGTATCGTATATCGTGCAGTTAGAAATCATTTCAAAATTTAAAATTTAAAATTAAATATAAATAGTACTTAACGAAAATTGACCGTACGATATACGATAAACGATCACAATCACGGAATCTTTAGAATCTCTAGGAAAAGAATCCAATGAGGATCCTTTTCCTCATTTTAGATACAATATACCTTCACTTTTTATTCAAATGAATACTACTACCGTTTCCTTTATTAAAAAAAATATATATAAAATTATAAAAATAAAAAAAAAAAAAGATCCGATATTAGAGGATTTATTTGGTGACTCAGATAGTGTTATTTCTTGACAAAAAAACAACAAACAAAACTCTATATTTCAGAAAGTGACTCGTTGATTCAGATGTTGCGTGCCAATAAGTTTAATGGATTATGATTATCTTCCTTCCTCTTTTCATCATCTTCTATCCTCTCATCTCATATTCTTTTATTTTGTCTTTCTCTTGTTATAAAAAAAATTAATATAAAATGTTGACATAACTTAACCGTGATCGTTCAAATACGAGAAAAAAGAAGAGGAGGGAAAAAAAAGTTTAATACAACAAACAATGTCATTTTGTCGAACACGTGTCTCCGGTAATTATCAATAGGCACTTATATCCCTTGACAATCTTTTCTGAACTTGGCGGCAGCAATCGCACTTTAGATCTTCTTGACAATCTTTTTCGAACTTGGCGGCAGCTAAGTACATATCAAATAAATGGCACTAATATCTCTTGACAATCTTTTCTGAACTTGGCGGCAGCAATCGCAATTTATATCTTCTTGACAATCTTTTTTGAACTTGTCGGCAGCAATCGACTCCTCCAATCAATTGCACCGATCCATTGAATTTGAGGGTTGTCCACTTTGAGGATGAGGAGGCGTGACCATTACTGATTTGCCATCTTATCTATACTCCAGGATTCCAACTGACCAAGCACACCTTATAGGAAAACCAGATCGAAAACCTAGAATTAAACTGCTACCAATAAGGCCAATAGTGACTGCTTTTACAGCATGTTTAATTTACTGAATTAATATAAGATATGAGTATTATTCTCATTTCTGGAGATGAGAATGTAAGATATGCACTTCATTCTCAAGTGATAATTTAGATGTGTATCATTTCCACATTCTCCCATATCATTAGTAAACGTGTGTCAATAAAAGTATATTTACTTCAGAGAAAATTAGAATCTTCTACAATTTTTTTATATCATTTAGATTAAACATCTGTGCCTTTTTAAAATTTGATTAAAGTGTTTTGATCAATAGTCACCTCTATTTTTTTTAAATTAAAATAATTTTTGAATTTATCTTTTTATCTACATGATGCACTGTTACTTATTTAGTGAAGATATTAATAATTAAACTATATTATTTCTTTTTTCAAATGGTTTTTTCTTTTTCAAATAGTTGGTGATCAACATAAAAGCTCCATGTAATTTTTTCAATTTTTTTTTGTGAAATTATTTTGCTGTTTTTTTTTTAAGTATAGTTGTTGACGAATTATTATTAGGTACAATACATTACGTATATATTATCTGCGGGTACATTTGAATTTACAAAAAATCATTAATTTGTACGTTTGTTTGCAATTTTGGTACGTTTGATTTGATACATATTGTTAATATTAGTACATTATTTTTATTTTGGTACGTTTTATTTTGTACACATTGTGTATTGTTACGTTTATATTATTCTTAATCCTATTTTCTCTTAAAGTACTAAAAGAAAAACTTATTGCGGTATGTTTGATTTTGAGGGATTTAAAAATATTTTAAACTATTTTGGAAAGAAAATATCTTAAATCTTAGATAATTATTGCTAAATTGTATCATTCTTGTGAAAATAAATTGAATCTAACCAACTTTTTTTTTTTTACAATTATCTCTAATGGAGGAGAGTGTAATCAAAAAGCTAGATTATAGGAAATTTGTTACAATATAATGTGCATATAGCAACAAAATTATGACAAAAAAAAAAGTTTAATCAAATCACTAAAAGACATGGATGTTTAATCTAGAAAATTCAAAACTGAGGCGCCTATATCAAAAGATCCCTTTATTTAAAGAGTCAATTGTAGCAATAGTTCCTCAACTTTAATCAAATTGGAGCAATGGTCCCTCAACTAAAAATTCATTATCATTGGTCCCTTAACTCATCAAAATGTGTAGCAATGGTCTTTTTCGTCAACTTCATCAAAATTTTGTAAAAATAAGTTATGTTAGAAGAACCATTGCTACAATTGGGGTCCCTCAACTCATCAAAATGTGTAGATATGACCTTTTTTGTCAACTTCATCAGAATTTTGTCAAAATGAGTTATGTTGGAAGGACCATTGCTACAATTGGGTTAAAGTTGAGGGACCAATGGTAATAGATTTTTAGTTGAGCGATCATACTGCACGTTTTGATGAGTTGAGGGATCAATGGTAATGAATTTTTAATTGAGGGACCATTTTTCCAATTGAGTTAAAGTTAAGGGACCATTGCTACAATTTACTCTTATTTATTATATATGAGAACGACAATGAATGAGTACGAATTCTAATCCTGCGTTTACCAACACTTAGGGTGCGTTTGTTGCACTGGACTGTCTCGGACTAGACTAGCTACATGGACTAAGCTGGACTAACTTAGTGAAACGTTTGGTGCAACGTCGGACTAAAAAGCAGGATAATGAAAACAGTACTGTCACCAATTTGATGTTTGCTCAGACTAGGACTACATTATTGTGCTATTTTAATTGCTTTTTTTTATTAAAGATATTATTAAATTAATAATATTGGATGCGAGTGAGACTCAATAAAAATACAAAAACCAAATTTTCTTGCCAACGAAAGAAACATACATGATTCAAGAGTAGCATTGTTCCAAACATGAATATAACAAAGTGTTCTCCCAACAATCAACAGGGTTCATGACGCTTTTCTTAAGTATTCACCTTTGGTTTAAAGTTCTAGATTAAAGTTAAAGGTATTTGAGTAGAACGAAAATTGATGTCTGACAAGTTCAGTTTTTTACTCAATTGTGAAATAATTACTTGGAATTGCTCTTCTATGTATAAGCCAGTTTCAGTCCATACCATGACAATTGCATTCAATCCAAAGGCCACAATGATACGAGGCAAAAAACCAAACCGATTAGAACTGAATCCATCCCACACATCATTAACTTGAAAGAAATAGTTCTTTGACAAGTTATCATTTTGTTTACTTGATTCCACACATACTCGCAACCTGAAAATACATTGAACCAACACAAGGGCATGTCCGAAATCTAGACATATAGTTTTCATTTAAAACGAAGTTTGAAACTTGAAGTACATTTAAATGACAATATATAACATATCAAGTCTATGATTAAAAATGAGTGATAACTCATATAATCTTCCACGGTATGAGGATTAGGGTAAGGTAACTTAAGCAGCTCAGTGTACTTGGAACAAAGCACAATTCACTTCAAGCACCACATGCAGCTTTGCTATTCATTCTTTTGCAGCACTAGCAGCACTTAGGTCCATACTGAGGTCAAGAACCTGCTCAAACATTCCAAGAAATTTGGTTAAACCTTATATGAAAGGCATGGTTCTATGAAACAATAAAAAGAAACAAAGAGATAACCGGGATGAATAAATATCCACCAACAAGCTATTGGTTCAAACTAATATTAACTTCCCACCACCTTTAAATACTTTACTCAGAAAGATTTACCTTGTTAGGCAAGTAAGAAGAATCATAGACAACTTTTTTGCACTTAGCAATTTCCCCTTCAGATGTGGCACCGATAACTTTCCCTTCCTCATTGAACTCTACCTAGCATCATGCATCAAACTCAGTGTCTAGACAGGAATTAAACAAAAACTAATGCAAAATGAAATAGGGTTAAAACCAAGAAAAATGTGTAAGGATTACCTTGCATTCAGGCTTATTCAACATATAAGTCCCACCATAAACTGCACTCAAGCTTATGCAACATTTATGAACCTTGACCAATATTTACCTTCATTCTCTTCACCGTATCTAGAGCAGGCTCATTCAGATAGCGATAATCCCTATGAAATGTCAAAGCATGCCCATGGAAGTCAACAATGTTGTCATCAAGACCATATTTTCTGTCAAAACATCAACCACACAAAAATATAAACAAATGTTCTTGGATTGTTACTTTATCAAAATAAGACCACCTTTCTTTTCTACAAGGAACCCTATACAATAGAAAACTGAGACAAAGCATTGGTACCAATGAGACTATAAAGACCGCAAGTTCTGATTCTTCTTAGAATGATTATAGAGTTCATTTGCAAAAAGGTTGTTGCCCTAGCACTTACGCGATCAAATCTCTAGTTGTCACTCTTGTTAAGTTCATTCCCTCATGTGTTTTAGGATCAGTTTCACTATAATCTTGAACATATAGAATGAACTTGTGTGTACAGTGCTTTTCAAATAGACCCATGAATGGAGATTTAAAGGCCTCGATGTCAGTTGCTGGAACCTTGTGAACCTGTTGCAACAATTAAGATCCCACCCATAAGGTTTAAGATGAAATTTATACAGGACAATGCGTGAGTGTCTTTGTGAGTGTAGTTACTAAATGCAACTCAACTCATTTCTCAAACCCGATACCAAAATCCAAAAACTTTAGTCCAACCTGATACCAAAATCTGTTGAAACTAGACCTAAATTACAAATTTAACTTTGCATCCGCCCTAGCAACGGCAATTTCGTGATGATTATCATCATTTTGGGATTGAAATTGGCATAAAATGTGAAAACCCCAAATTCTAATCTCAATTTGACCCTAAAAATTAAAACCCTAATTTGTTCAAGTGCTGAGGTTTATTATTGAAAATTTCTCAAACCCAAAACACCTAAATCAAATAAAGCCCAGTAATATCACGATATACAAAACAAATCGAAGAAATAATGTTGGATTCGAAGTTTACCAGACAAGAGGAGCAGATGAGGGCGAGTAGAATGCAGCTAAGGCGAGCATGACGTAGAGATGAGGATGAGGAGGACGATGATGAGGGAGCAGGGCGAGGATCGAATCGCAGGAGAATGAAGATGACGGATTAGAGGGCGGCTCAGCCGTCCTCTCCAAATCAGAAGGTCTCACTAAAACCTGTTAGTGAGGGACTCAGTCGAGGGGAGTCCCTGCTAGTCCCACTAAACTTAGTCCAGGTAAAGAACAAACACAAGACTGGACTAAAACTTAATCCAGTCTAATCCAGTGAGGGCTAGTGATGCCAAACAAACACACCCTTAGAGAATGCATTAAGGATAAATTAGGTTCCCATTCCTCATTTTCTTTTCTCATTAATTAAAACCTTATTACTTTTTTATTTTTGATCAAGGTCCCTTGACCTTTATCCATGTCATTATTTGCATATCAAATTAATTACATGTCATTATATGTCAATTTTAAAAATGAAAAAAATTATTAACCTTTTCCAAATATATCTTTTTATTATTTTTCATATATTTCTATTTTTAATTTGTACCCCTTTTTTTAATTTGTATCAAAATTCTTCTTAGTTTTTAATTTTCACCCATATTTTTAAATTCTATAAATGTACCCATAATTTAAAATTTATAATTTGTACCCATAATTTTAAATTCTATTGTGTACCCATATTTTTTTAATTCAATTTGTACTTATTTTTTTTCTTCTAAATGTATCCATGCTAATTACATTTATTTGTTTTATGTTTTAAAATATATCTATAGTTATTTCTTAAAATATATTAATTATTACGTGGGTGCATTATTTTTTTTTTTAGTATAACTATATGAAAAACAATATTATTATATTATTGATTTTTAGATAATTGTTATATTGTAAAAATATTATTTGAATTTGTTTAAATTTCATAACGAGATATAAATGCATAAATGCAAGAGTTAAATTTCTTAGATGATTTTAGGGACCTTAATTAAACTATTTAAACAAACAAGGTTTCATTCTAACAATTAGGTTAATTAGGAACCGAAACTAAAATAACCCATGTATTAATTATATGAGTCTCGTCAATTTTAAATATGAGATACATAAAAAATGAAAATATCTCACTAACAGATTGTTTATTTCACACCTAATTCTTCGCATCCTCGTTTATTCATATCCCAATACCATGTAAATAAACATGCCATCGATCATGGGTTTATTTGGCTTGTAGAAATGGAATTTCTAATCTATATGGTTTGACCACCATGTAAATAAACATGCGAACGACAAACTATAATGGGCTTATTAGGCTTCTAGAAATGGAATTTCCTATACATATGGTTTGACCACTTCCATGATACATTCCCGCATCGGTCGAAATTCTTTGAATGAGAGATTATTTTACTGTCCCATCACAGCTTTAGATAAATGAATAATGCGTAAATTAAAATTTTAGATAAATTTATAAATTATATGATATATCATCAGTACAAATTAAGCACATTATAATAAATACTTAATTAATAATTTTGTCTTTGATAAAAAAATTAATAAAAAAAAAAACTAATAATTATGTCATCAACAACCATGCTTGTCATATAATTTATGAAATTTAATCTAAAAAGTTGGCCTCCCTAGCATTACTCTAACCAATTTTAATAATTAACATTATTCGCTATGGTCTTGCACTAATCAAGATTTACCCACGAGCAAATTAAGATCTATGTACTTCAGATTTCAGAATTTGAATGACATTGGTCTCAGGACATGTCACCAAGTCCAATATTAAGCTCAAATAACCCAGTTGCGAATTGAAATTGAAAACCATGCATGTTAATCCTCCAATAACTAAGGATAAAATTATCACAATCTATTTCTTCCTTTCTACTTCCTTAAATGCAGGATAATCTCAAGGGGTTGTTAGTTGTGGGTTTAACTTCCGATTGGGGTCCGAATATGTGTATACCGAAACCCTAGACATTTTTTTAATACATGAAACCCTAAACATTTTAAGAATGAAAAAGAAAAGAAAAACATGTTAGATGAGACTTCAATTAAACTGGAATGAAAAACTTTAACTCAGAGATATAATAGGGTTCAATAAATTTAAGAAGGTAATGATAATCACACATCATTTTTCTCCTCATACACAACTTTTTTTTAATTTCTGACAATTAAATTGAATAAATGAAATCGAAACAACATACATGATTAAGCATGGATGTGTAAAAAGTGTACACTTAATGTCTCTCGCTAAGCTTTTTATTGCAAGCGATATTCTACACTAATTTACACAGGAAAAAAAGGGGCGCATACTGCTTACTTAGCAAGGAATACGAATTCTACCACGTTGAAATTAAGTCATTTTGGAATTATAATATAGACTTTAGCCATTAAGTGCTCTAGAAAATACTAACTATGAGATATTCTATTTTAATAAAGTTTTGGAATCAATATTAACTACTCTAGTCACTTAGTACTACGGTGTAACGATATAGTGATGTCCCTCTTCATTTGTAAGTGAGAGATCTTTGGTTCGATTATCATTAAAGGTGAGTTTGAACTATATTATTATTGTTAGCCAATTGTGATGCTAAGTCCACTCCCTCTTCTTATTGTGGATAGTATCGTTTGTTCAAATACAAATATTAACTACTCTAAGAATATATTTAAATTCAATTTAAACGAAATCTCTAAATGAACTGATTTACTATTCATAAGCATAGTGTAGTTTTAATTTTGCTCTTACTTAATTTCTGTAAAATTAGGGGTATAATTTAATTTTTTTATATTTGAGACCAACATCACTTTCGAGACCAAAAAAAGAAAAAAAAAAAAAAAAAGCCTACTCTTCTGCATCTCATATGGATTTCATAATTATAGGAATTGGTTCTATAAGCAATATAGGGAAGGACAGAGGCTTCTAATGTCCCTTCCAATCAAAAATTTGAACCTCACAATCATTAACCAATATACCTTTCTCTCATGCATTTCTCCCGATATTCTCGTGTCCTATTGAGGGGAGGTGGGGGCGCCGGGGGGGGGGGGGGCATGGGTCTTCGAGACTTTTAGTAAGACTTTTCTTGATGCTTCTATTGGTATGGGACTACAACTATATTATAAAATAGTTGTGGCATGGTGAAATTATCAGAAAGTCGCCTTGATCTCTAGAAACGTGCTCTCAAACTAATTAAATATCCAGTATTTGACCCAAAAAACACTAAATAAGTAAATTAGCACATGAAAGATCAAGTAAGACAACGTGTAAGGTCAAGTCATTAAGCACATGTTTTTTTTTTCGGAAACATTAAGCACGTTTTATTTTTTTGTTCTTAAACAATTCATTCCGTAAGGAACAACCTCTAGGTGAAAATAACATCCATTAGGTACCCATCACGCAACCTTACATTTTTTAAAAAGAGAAAAAACTGTGGGGTTGTTTGTTATAGAAAATTAGATTGTCATCTTTAATTGAAGGGAGCCCGTGGTATTGTTTATTTTAACGAAAAATCATATTTTTACACTAAACAGTCAAATTTGGTACTATTTATTTTACCCTTTATTTTGTCTTTATCGTTAAAACTCAAAGTTTTCAAACTATTTTAATTAGTTTTCCTTTAATTAGAAATATTTCTTAATTTGATCATGCGTTAGGTACACAATTCACATACGTACCTAGATAAAACCCAAAATTAAAATATCATAAGTACATTTGGATTTTTTTTTCTTTTCTTTTGCTAAATAAGTACATTTGGGGCTAATCAGTGTGTTTGAATTTCAAAGAAATACAAACTTTCACAAATTAAGACATATATAATCATTTACCAACAAGGGATAGGATCAAGGGACAAATATTTTTACACTTCTTTTGAGCTTTTAGATTAAACCTATTTCAACTGTTAAGATTGGTTTATTTACTAATTTGAAATATGAAAGGAAATTAAATTCATTAATTTTGAAAAAGTATTATTAGTGTTTCTCTCTCCTCTGTATCTTAAAAGATTTAACGCCATTAACTCTTACACATTCAGCAACAAGGTATCTAGAATTCCCTTCGACCAACTGGTTTGCAAGTGGTGGCTTCATTCGAGCAAAAAAAAAAAGGTATGAGCATTGTTGATCTAAATATAGGTGAAGGTCGTTCGTTTGATTTGGCGCATTCGGGTGTTATTCGAGTTCATAGTGGTGGTCTCCATTTCACCCCAATTCCAAAACATGTTTTAAAATAAAGAATTGTTTTTGCTATTTGTAATCTAAAATTTGATCTTTTGTTTGTCCTCAAACGCCTCGAGATTAGAAAAGAAAAGAAGATGTGTGATTACAAAAGCTCCATGAACTGACAAAACCAAAAAGATTTTTCAAAACTTAATTTTATCACCCTACATATATGAACAATAATATAGAATTTAGGGTTTTATTTTGCTTACCTAATAATGATTAAAGGCATGGAAGTCACAAACCTGGGGAGATGGACGTTGCAGACCTCCCTTCTTATTTTCACTATTATAGCTAGGGTTCCTCTCTTTTTAATTTTAGTTTTAATTTTCTTCCAAATCTTATGTTTTTTCAATTTTATTTTTATTTTTACTATTAGTTAAAATCCACATAAGCATCCATGTTATTAAATAAATAGATAAGAACCCTTGGATGTTACAAAATTTAAAGGCTACAAAGAAGTGTAAAAATATTTGTAAAAATAGATCCCTACCAACAAAGCATAAACCATTCAAATTTTCCCTTAGCGATTTGTTTCAATTCTTCTATATATACTGCAAAGAGAAGGGAGCTATGAGCAGACAACTGATAATGAAGTTTGAGTATTCATGACTCATGAGTTTACTAGACTAACTTATCACTATAGCTAAATCTACATACATACATATATAGGATGAGGATTGGGGAGCGCTTATTTTTTTTAAACACATTTTGACACACATTTTATAAGGCTGACTTTGTAGTTTCAACAATCTATCCGCTTCCCTTCCGACAATTTCAAGCACTCTTTGACTCTCTTTTCAAAGTCCTTTTTCATCTTTCTCTAGCGGTACTTGTTTGCTATCGGTCTCTCGCCCGTATTTAGCCTTGGACAAAATTGACTGCTCGATTGGGGCTGCATTCCCAAACAACCCGACTCGCCGACAGCGCCTCATGGTGCAACAGGGTCCGAGCACAACTGGGCTCTCACCCTCTTCGATGCCACCTTCGTTAACGGAATTAACTAGACAAATCGCTTCACCAACTAAGAACGACCATGCACCACCACCCATAGAATCAAGAAAGAGCTCTCAGTCTGTCAATCCTTACTATGTTTGGACCTGGTAAGCTTCCCCGTGTTGAGTCAAATTAAGTCGCAGGCTCCACTTCTGGTGGTGCTCTTCCGTCAATTCCTTTAAGTTTCAGCCTTGCGATCATACTCCCCCCGGAACCCAAAAACTTTGATTTCTCATAAGGTGCCGACGGAGTCCTAAAAGTAACATCCGCCGATCCCTGGTAGGCATCGTTTATGGTTGAGACTAGGACGATATCTGATCGTCCTTGAGCCTCCAACTTTCGTTCTTGATTAATGAAAACATCATTGGCAAATGCTTTCACAGTTGTTCATCTTTCATAAATCCAAGAATTTCACCTTTAACTATGAAATACGAATGCCTCCGACTATCCCTGTTAATCATTACTCCGATCCCAAAGGCCAACAGAATATGACCGAAATCCTATGATGTTATCCAATGCTAATGTATTAAAAGCGTAGGCTTGCTTTAAGCACTCTAATTTCTTCAAAGTAACAGCACCGAAGGCATGACCCGACCAATTAAGGCCAGGAGCGTATCGCCAGTAGAAGGGACGAGCCGACTGGTGCACACCAGAGGCGGATCGATCGACCCAACCCAAGGTCCAACTACAAGCTTTTTAACTGCAACAACTTAAATATACGTTATTGGAGCTGGAATTACCGCGGCTGCTGGCACCAGATTTGCCCTCCAATGAATCATTGTTAAGGGATTTAGATTGTACTCATTCCAATTACCAGACTCATAGACCCCGGTATTGTTATTTATTGTCACTACCTCCCCGTGTCAAGATTGGGTAATTTGCGCGCCTGCTGCCTTCCTTGGATGTGGTAGCCGTTTCTCAGGCTCCCTTTCCGGAATCGAAGCCTAATTCTCTGTCACCCGTCACCACCATGGTAGGCCACTATCCTACCATCGAAAGTTGATAGGGCAGATATTTGAATGATGCGTCGCCAGCACGATGGCTGTGCGATCCGTCGAGTTATCATGAATCATCAGAGCAACAGGCAGAACCTGCGTCGACCTTTTATCTAATAAATGCATCCCTTCCAGAAGTCGGGGTTTGTTGCACGTATTAGTTGTAGAATTACTACGGTTATCCGAGTAGCAGATACCATCAAACAAACTATAACTGATTTAATGAGCCATTCGCAGTTTCAAGCACTTTATAAGGCTGCTTTATAAGGCCGACTTTGTAGTTTCAACAATCCAACCGTCTATCTTTTAAGCCTTCCCTTAAAGATCATGTCTATAAAAAATCACCCAAATCCGAAATCTTATGAACATTGGATTAATTGATAGTCATTTTAGTGTTTCTTTGATGAACCATATTCGTCCGTTTTCTTCACTACAAATAAATGTCTTATGATTTTGGATTTGTCTAATTTTTTTCAAAGATGATTTATGAATAACGATGAATTGAAATATAAACAGTTCGACTCGTTAAAAAAAGTTACCGAGTGAGCCCTACAAAGTGTGTTGTATGTCAAAAAAATAGGTGTCTCCCGATCTTAACTAATATATAAGTATTGATTGAAACATTTTTGCAATTTAGTCAAAATCCATCTATATAGTTTATGCATAATATGTTTGTTTATACATATTTGAGTTCAACAGGGTGTTGTTTTTGCTATTTATAAATTAAATGGGCTTAAGCTTGCAACAAGCATATGTAAAAGATTATCAATGATTGTTCATTGTATATAAACTCGTTGGAAGTGCTTTTAAAATAATTAAGCGTTTTTGGTAAAAATGTTTTTGAAACTAACCTTAGTAAAAATTCAGGTGGATCCTGGAAAAGCACTTTAAGTGCTTCTTACAAGAAGCAGATATCTGGTACTTCTTTCAAAAAACACTTAAAAGTTCTTTTAGAACCCAAAATCAATTTCACCAAAAGCATTTTCACTCATTTTAAAAGCACTTCCAAATGAGCCCTATATCAGCTACCACCTTAACAGATGCTCCCGCAATTCATCTGACATATTTTAACGGATTCATCAAACGTTTACAAAGCTCAAATATCGATCCACAAATTATATATATGGGGGTGAAATATGCGTTGAAAATAAACTCCTCTATGCCTCCATTCACCACATATAATGACTGATAATAAACACTTGCATTTTGTTTGGTTCTTAATCTGAAAAAACCAAAGCTAATTTTGATTTTTTAATAACGACTCACAAGCTCATTTTGTATGGTTGAACTCACTTCCCCGGGGAACTTTACAACAGATATGCAGGCAATATATATGGGGATGTTTCGTTTCAAGTAAATTTTTATAGCTAGCATAAAAAGATGTAGATAAAAGAATTTGAGGATAAGTTAACGGCTCGATCTTTCAGAATTACTCATCGAAAAGATAGCAAATGTATGTTTTGTGGCTAACGGAGAGATAAAAGAATTTGAGCTTGAGACCTCTCATATCACAAGATTAAGAGCTAATTAGTAATTACAATATTTCTCTGTTCCAAATTGGTAAAATCACCAAGGAAAAGTTACTATATTTTATTACTGCTTAATGTATCAGTAGTACAATAGCAAATGCATGAAACTAAAGAGGCGTAAATTAACGTCGGCCTTCCAGAAACTTCAAATAGAAACATTAGCCGAAAAAACACAATTATTTGGACCAGGTAAAGGGAACGACACTTCCACTACTATGCCCTAGTTTTTCCTCTCTCAATATTTACAGTTTTTGCCATACGTTTTAGCCTATATAAACAGCAATATATAACTTTGTGGTGTATATACACTTGAGTAGTAAATAAAAATGGCACTATCGCAGCTCCCAGCAGGCTCCCAAAGCTCTAATTCGCTATTCAGCGTACTAGAGATCGCCAAAGAGCCCTTAATCTCAGTCCCACAATGTTACGTGCGTTTGGAACAAGAGCCAACTCCAACTGAACTCTCTGATAGTCATAAGGGCACCTTCCCTTCTATCCCTACTATCGATATGACGAAATTTGTTAACGGAGAAACCTCGGACTTTGCAAGTCAACTAGAAAAACTGCACTCAACTTGCAAAGATTGGGGCATTTTTCAGGTCTAATACTGATCTCTCAAATTTATTGAACTTAAATACTTTTTTCTTAATATGGACACGGATTAGTATGCACTTAATTGTGATATATATCTCCTCAAGACAAGCTAGTATCATTTGGAATTACATGAATTTAATATCCGGTGAACTAAATAAATATGAAAGATTTCATAGTTAAGCATAGCTAGTTAGATATATTGTCTTGTTTTATACGGCCTTTATCTTTTTACTTTCTATTATATGTCTACAATTTATCAAAATAAATTTGGAGAAAAGTAACACATAACCATGATATTGTTATTTATTTATTTATTTACAGTTGGTGAACCATGGAGTTAGCCCTATGCTGTTAGAGAAGCTGAAACATGAGGTTCAAGTGTTCTTTAAGCTTCCCTTGGAAGAGAAAATGAAATATACAATAAGATCAGGTGATTTTGAAGGGTATGGAAACATAGTCAAGACCAAAGACCAAAAGCTTGACTGGGGTGATAGGTTCTATATGATAACCAACCCTATTCATCGAAGAAATCCGTACCTCTTCGCGGAGCTCCCTTCTTCCCTCAGGTCCTTTCTCTGATAAATCTTAAGCACCCGTTTAATAACCATTTTCACTTTTCATTTTTTTAATTTTCAAAAAAAGTGAAAACGAAAACTGAAAACCAAAATAAAAATGGTTGTGAAACGACCCTAAACTTGTATACAATTGTTTTCTCACTTATTCAAACACATGCGCACCCAGTTTTTATGATTTTTTAAATTAACATGTTTTCTTGGTATATACTAGGAATACCTTGGAGTCATACTTTATGGAATTGGATCAACTTGCCATGAGACTTCTTGGGTTTATGGCGAAGGCTCTGAAGATAGAGATGAGTGAGATAGAGGAGTTGTTTGATAAAGATGGGATGCAATCAGTGAGGATGACATACTATCCTCCATGTCCACAACCAGAGCTGGTTGCAGGGCTCACACCTCACTCAGATGCAACTGGGATCACCATCCTCAACCAGCTTAATGGAGACGGTCTCCAAATTAAAAAAGACGGGGTTTGGATGCCTGTCAACTTCCATAAAGATGCTTTTGTGGTGAATGTAGGGGACATCTTTGAGGTTCGTCTTATATATTCGATTAATCCTATACTCATCACACTTTTCACAGTACATTTGTACCACATCTCTAATAGAGGATATGTTAAAAGTAGCATTTTTGTATATATTCTTCTTTCCTCACCCTTCATTTCTGCCCTATATATTCAACCACAAAGTAGTAAAAGATGATAAATGAAAGAGAAAAAGACTACTAAAGCTAACAAACGTGGGATTTTGAATCTCTATACATTCATGTTGGAGTTAATGAAATGAAGTTGTCTATTACTTTAGTATGTACAAGTACTCGGTGCGGTCACATATTTGATCTTTGAATTTGATTCAACAACCTAACTTAATGAAGGAGAATTGTCAGATGAAATTCAACAGTTAAATATGTGTATATATTTTGATACTAAAAAACATCCGTGAAACTAGGGCACAAATCAGGATAAGCCAGCTGAAAGAAAAGTTGAGATTTGCATGTACTAGCTTTATCAATATTATTGAATTGGTATGTAGAATGAGCAAACCACCGTACGTGGAACATTTTATCAGTGGTTTGAAACTGTTGAGTTTGATCAATTAACAATAAAATAAAAACTTTAATCTATCATATTACTATAGTAGTAGGACAATACTTGGGTTCACGTCATAGGTTAAATCATTCTTCTTTCGATGGCAACATGTAATCAATGACGAAGCCACTTTAAGGCCATTGTCCTGAATTTTTTTTCTTATAAACCTCTACTACCATTGATCAATTTTATAATGCCACTTTTAACTTGAATTTGTTTTGTATTGGTTAGTCAAATTAACTTTATCCAAAAAATATAAAGCCTTAATTTTTTACATCAGAAGTTCAAAACTACAATTCTATAATGATATTAGTTGATCATATTCTCTGATTCTTTCCTATATACAATTTTTTTCCTTTGCTTGCAAACTATTATTTTGATTAATTTCTCATTTTTCTCTATTATATCATTTATGAAATCAAGAAGAGAAAAAGTTTGTTTATGTCAAAAAAAAAGAAAAAAAAAACCTTCCAAATTCTCTTATGCCTTATGTTTTTACGAAGGAATGCTTGGTCACTCACATGCGAATTTAATATCAAGAATGAACAATAAATGGATGTGCTTTTAATGTTTTATTATCAACCCTTGATATCAAGTTCAACTGTTGGTCACCAAGTGACTAAAAGAACGAGACTACGTTTCTATATGTATTATGCTCATTTTAGTCTGAAGTGTGCCCCTCTTAACAGGATTTTTTGGCTCCACCACTGCATATAATTGTTTCACTGTATAACTGCCACGTTGTTACTGAAGAAGGAATAACTCTTATATGTAATAAGGGGCCAAACCGTTTGTGTTACCTATTCATTTATGTTATCATATTGCATTTAATCATGGAGAAAATTTTTTAGTGTGCCGGAAATATGGCCCAGTAAACCAAGTATCATAATACAAATGGTTTGAAATTTTTTTTTTTTTCTAAGTATTTAATCACTTGTATTATGAGACTTAGTATACCGAGCTTTGTTCCTGGCACATAGAAAAACATGTCCAGATCATACTAAGGAAAATTTATATTACATTTGAAGAAAAGTGAGATTAAATTAGCATATGAATTGTTATTGACACTTTCAAAATATCATCGAACAATCCTCGCAAGAATATTTTTCTTTCTTAAAATAGAAAGTTTGAAGTACACATAAAATTCTTGAAGTGCAAATAACAATTCTCTTAATTTATTTTAAGTACTATAATTTCTCTTGAACTTGAAATTAAAGGTGTGTAAATGTATGCAGATGCTGAGCAACGGAGTGTACAAAAGCATTGAACACAGGGTAATGGTGAATTCAGAGAAGGAAAGGGTGTCGGTTGCGATGTTCTTCGTCCCTAAATACGAGGCAGAGATTGGGCCACTCAGAAGCTTGGTATCCCCCCAAAACCCACCACTGTTCAAAAGGATTGGGACGGAAAAGTACCTGAACGATTTCTTCTCCCGCCGTAGGCTTGATGGAAAATCGTACTTGGAGCAGATGAAAATCCAAAATGTTTGACTAATGGCTGATCGATCCTATCGATTAGTCATTCATCAAGATATATAGTACTATATGGTGTGACAATAATTAAAGTTGTGCATGTATATTGTATATGCATATGCTTTTCCAAATGAGTGGGGTATTTGATTATATAGTGCCTTCATTTCCTATGTTTCAAGCATGCATGCATGTTATAGCTCCTATTTGGTATGTTGTGTATAATATATGCTTTTGTAAAATTCAAAAAGGAAATAAAATATGTGTTGTTTTTTGTGATGAGTATTGTTCATACAATAGTGCTAGCACTCAAGCGCCAACTAGGTTGTAACTTAGTACAGTGTTATTTACTTGTTTATTCTTGCTTAACAATATTTTTCGTCATCCAACCCATTGATTTTTTAGGTTATCACTAAATGATCATCTTTGCAAAACTTCATTGAAATCAGAAGACGTTTAGTTATCAAATTGTCAAATGCTCGTAATAATAACTCAAGGGTTAGATAATTTTCGATGCGATTGAATTTTGCAGGATGACATACGAATTCATAAAAGACCTAAGGAACAATTTGGATCATGAGATTACCTTATAGAGCGGGCTCAAAGAAGTGGTTTGGACCGTATTAATTAGTTACTAATCAGTAAACACTTGAATACATTCTTCTAATTTTTTTATTGTTTCTTTCTAGTATACCTCTTACTCGAGCTTAAGGGGTTTGTAAATTTGTTTTTTACGTTTTATGAGAGGCCCCTCCTCACTTAAAATTTCTGACTCTGTCACGGCACACTTTTGTACAAAACGAAACCCAGCGCGACTTCGACTTCAAGTACATCCAGTTCTTCGTGTATGTTAGTTATGTGAAGGTTGTTTGGACTTCAGGATGCAAGCAGAACAATTTGTAGGAGGTAAACAACTAAACGAACTGAGTCGTATCGTACTCATCCATCGTACTACATTCACATCTTAAACTGAAAATTTGAAGTCAAGCTTAAAATCTGTAATCGTAAACATACGAGGCCGGCAGAGGGCAGACATTAGTCAGAAGTTACTCTGCAAGCTAGCATAGATTGCTGTTTTTGCAGTTGGAAAGCATTAAGCACTACCAAGAACGGTACTATACACATCAGGCTATGTATTTATTCTTGGCACCTCTCCCAAGTCTCATCGCATCCTCCTGCAAAAACCGGAGCGTATAGGGCATTATTTATTTATGAGGCCTCCAACTTAACAGGAAACTGAATAGAATAACGAACAATATACATAAGAAACAACATCCTTACATGAAATGTGAACCCAATAGTTTCATTGTAGTCCAGAAACCCCTTCCATTGTTTCCCAATGCTCACCTGCAGCAAGAAAGTGGATGTGAGACATCATTGCAACTTTCTTTACTAGAATGCAACTCACTGCTATAAATACAAATAAGTGCATGTAATTTGACGGCGCCATTTTCTCAAAGAAAGACCTGTTCCCACCCTTCGGTGTTTGGACCAGGCGATAAGTCTGGCTCAACAAATTTAAGTTATGTACAAAATTGATTCCTAGAAACTATTTGGCCCAAGTGGCCAAGTAGCTAACTTCTGGCTTTATTGAAAGAGACCTTCTATTTGACTAAAGAGGAGAGCAGTTGAATCGCCAAGGGTCTTGATGGATTTAGGGACGGAAATTGATCAACATAACGAATAATTCTTTCTTTCTTCCTAAATAGACAGGAAATCTTTCCTTCCGCTAAAGCAACAAACCCAAAATGTGATGCTGTGAAAATTCTATCTAATGATACAAAACTTTTAAAATTTTGAACTTTCATGTATGTAATGTGCCTTCGTGCATTACACAACATTCAGGGAGTCAAGCAGCAATTACCTGAGCAGCTTCATTTGTTGCATTCTTGGTCCAAAGAGCTATTTTATCTTGGCTTTTTCTGACATTGACAACTGCTCCACAGATTTCATCTCCATGATCAAACTGTTCTCCTATCATTGCTAGCAACTGGTACCAGAAAATACAAAACAATTAGAGGCCACGCACGCACACACATATGCATACATATGCATGCATATATATATCAATTTACCCACCCTCAAATACCACTTTCAGTTTAGACCATACCGTATACAACCAATAGGTATCAGATTTCCCCCTAGGATAAGGGACAGTCCAGTTTCCTCCATTAGCACACACAGGATCCTCCCACTTTGGCTCAATTTTGTATTTGAAACAATGGAAATCTGTCCCCACAATGAGCTTGCTCGGATGACGTACATTGTTGTAAATGCTGAATGCAAAACAGATATTATGAGCAAATTTGAGTCACCATCAAGAAAAGAGGAACAGCGGCAGACAGCAAGCACAACAACTGCTGGATAATTCGTGCAGTTCCATACAAGTAATTCTCATTACATACAGCTTTTTTAGATAACAACTTTGGATTTAGGTTTCTTTATGAAAAAGGAACAAAAGAGTTTGTCCACGCATACAGTTTATTAGCTCAAAAGAAATACTACCATGCTTGCTTAAATAACATTACTTGGACCAAAAACATCCACACTGATGCATATCGAAGCATTCCAAAGATCTAAGGAAACCCCTTCTAGCAAATTATTTTGATGTTGTTTGTGAAATCAACACATGGATGTAGAAATAGACACATTCAATTCCCCTAATCAACTAGGAGTGAACCCAATGAAATATGATTCATTATAATGAGTCGTGACAAATCGGGGAACCTCTAAAATATCAGTAACACGAGAAAATTAATAGGACAACAGGAAATCAAGAAACAAATGCAACACCAGATTGAACACATGATTTTAAAGGCTAACCATTTTGAGATCTCACTAATCCTGGCAGCACTCATTATTGCAAAATCATCAACGATGCTACAGAAGAGACGCAAGCAGCCGAAATCGACACAAACACCCCAAAACATGTATCTCAAACAGAACGGAGTAACAAATTTACATAACATACAAGAAAAGAAACGAAAACATTGCGGATACTAAGAAAATCTCGAACCTCCATGTGTTATCACAAACTACAGCAAAATCTCGAACCTCCATGGAAAACAATAGAAACCAAAATCTCGAACTTTAACAATGGAGAATGCAAATCATCACTCTAAATCACAGAGCATTCCCGTGAGTTTCATAGTTTCCAATTTCTAGGTTTGCAATCGATACAAAACCAAATCCATTTCCTTTACCAAAAAATGGCCAAATTTGTTCTATCACAAACTACAGCAAGCACATAACAAACGCAAAAGATTCAATCTTTTCTCAGTTTTCCTACTAACCCAACAAAATTAAACCCAAAACCACAGGAAATGAAAGAATTAACCTCCAGAACTCCTCGACGGTAGTGAAGGTGTAGATCGGGCGGATGGAGCTGCCCCAATCCTCCTGCTTGGACTTGGCGGGCTTTGCGGCAGGGCTATCGAACCAGAAGGTCCAGGAGTGCTCCAGGGCGTGAGACTGCGGCGCAATTCCCTTCGAAGGCTTCGACGACGCCGAGTCTTGGTCGCCGACGATCTCTCCTTCTTCGGGCTCGTCGTCATCCTCCCTCGGCTTAGCGTTCGCCTCGGTCTTGGCCTGATCTTCTGAAGCTGAAGTCTTGGGTGCGTCTTCGACCACCATCGTTAGGGTTTGCGGAGGAGTTTCTTGCTGTCTCTTCTTTCCCGACGTTTCTTTTGTGCCAAATGTGAAAGAGTTGCGTTTTTTTGTTAGGGTGATGCTAGGGCGACGTGGAAGTTGTTGAAGATTGGATTGTTAATTAAGGGTTAATTAATGTAATTAAATTATTATTTAAGTATTAATTAATACATTTAATTTTTATTGATAATACATTATTTAGTTTGCAAATTTAATCTATTTAGTATTATTCTAACACTCGATAAATTTTTCTTATCTTATATTTATGTTTCGTCGCGTGACTAAGTTTTAATGGGGGATATAACATTATTGGGTCAACAGCAGCCGATACCCCATATTGGCTCCGGCACTCTAGAGCGGCGTGCGCTGGAACTTCTTTGGTCATCCGGACCTAAGAATTTCTCCAAGTTGTCACCAGCCATCATACTTAAAAGTTGAATCGAACTCTGAACTCATGGAACACGACTTATCCAACCAAACAGCCTAAGAACATTACCGGACCAAAACCGGGGTGGGGTGGGGTGGGCGGGGGAGGGGGGAAGGGAGGGAGGGATGAGGGACAATTTCTTTTTCGTCCTTGGAAGATAGAGAACTATATATATATATATATCATATATACTTGTATTCAGTCAACATGTCCACTACCGGGAAAATTATTTACAACGGTCTCTCTTCCCTCTCAACACTCATACAACACAGACCCGAGTTGGAAAAATAGCGCACGAACAATTTAGCCAAACTGAGCGAAACCAACGTGTATCAGACAATCTCTCCTTCCTCCCCATCCTCGTACAGCATTGATTCATCATCGTCGTCGTCTCCTGAATATTCAGGCTTTACAAATAAACCTAACTGCTCCAAAGGTGATTGGGGATGTGATCCACAGAAACCCCCAGACCTGCGATTAAAGTTGAGAATAGGAGCAAATACGGATAACCCTGTAAATCTTCCAAGTTCCTCTAGGATCTTCAAGCTTGTGTCAACCTCAACTGTTCGCTTCATCTGGACGAGAGATTATATTAAATTAAGACCACAAAGGCGAAAAAAGAGACCACATTCATGCAAGAACCCGTAAAAACTTTAAAACAAAGGTAAACCTTCTCAAGTGCAATTCGAGCTTCTTCTCTTTTTCTTTCCCGTTGCTGCTTCAACTCATTCTCGGCCCTCTTTCGTGTGGCAGCTTCAGCAGCTCTTATTTCAGCTTCGATCCTTGCTTTCTCTGCATTTATATAGTCAGCTTAAGACCGTCAATTATAGGTAGGTGGCAACAAGTTTAACGAGGAGATATTTTCTACGACTCATGTAGTGTAGCGTCTTAAAAAGAAGTAACCATATGATTATTACTAACTGAGATGTTAAAATGATTTTCCACACAGACGGATCATCTACTTAAAAGCGAGCACTTTCTCATTGCCTGCATTTGTGTAAAATAAAGAATCTCCCAACCCAGAATGATGCAGCCGAATAAAGGAAGAAACAAAACTATCATTGCTAGAAAATCAAAACTAGATTCTTTTGGCAAAAAACAAGATATTTACCTTCACGCTGCTTCCTCTCCAATCTTGCCCTTTCCTGCTGCATCTTAAGTGGATCACTTCTGTCATCCTGGATATAAGGAGGAAACACTGGATAAGCAAACTCAAATGCTAAAAAACTATCAAATAACTTAATAAAGTGAAAATGTTCTAACACAGCATCCAACAATCTCTACATGATCTTGCTAAAAAATGAAGCTTACATGATCTACGAGTTTCTGCTGTTGAGCTTTCCAAATAGTGTCTGCAAAGCGGCTCTTTAGCATTGCAGTACGGAGAGCCCTTTTCGGTGACATTTGAACATCAAAATGAGAAGTGCTCCATCCTGAAAGAAATGAGAGAGATCACCAATTCAGTAAGTCCAAATATGCCAAGCTAAAAAGTCAATGCTCAGACTTAAGTTTTGACATTGCTGGTGAATAAACTGACCTTCTCCAGAAGCAGAATCCGATACTGGAGTTGTAAGCCGAGGACTAGAACATATGTTTTCCCCATCCAAAGCACTTACGTCCCCTTCATATTTGCAACATCAATCTGGATCAGATCACTAAAAATAACTAACTGGTTAAATATCCTAATATAACAAGATGCTGCGTCATCTCACCATCAGATTCTGGATCTGATTTGCTCGTCTGGGATGTTGACAAGCTTTTTGCTTGACAATCCTATAATTGAATAAAAAGCTCCAATTACTGCTAAAACATAAAAGTCCTGATGAAGAGTGTCAAGAATAACAGAAACATCGCCATACATACCAGTATGGATACATTAGAATTAGACAAACCATGCTCCCTGCCCATTGACCCTTCAGAAGATTTGTCTGAACCAAATGAATAAAGAAATAAATCCATTGTTCAACTAGATACTATATAGCAGCAAATGAAAAGATCATCTAACCACTTAAGGACGTAAGGGTTGAGTCACTAGAATGCCTGCATTGACATGCAATGTTTCCACATGAACCACATTTTAAGCAACCCAGGCTTGATGGCTGCTTTGCATTAATGCCTGAAGCTTGTTCATAGCCACCATCGGTGCTTGTATTTAAGTACTTTGATGACAATTTGGGCTTAGAATTCAGAGCTGTTTTAGAAACCTCTGCCTACAAACAAAATATACATACATTACTCAGGTAGAAAAGGAAACTGCTCTTTAACAGTGTCAGTCAATAAATAATCTAAAAAATAAAAGTGTACACAGCATTCAAGCCACCATCTATTAGCTGACAGGCTTCAAACTCCAATTTTTTTTTTTTTTTTTTTTTTTTGCAGCAATTCAGTGTGCATTATTTTAAACATAAGAAAATCACAATTTCATGACTATCACTTACCTCAGCATCAGTTGCACCAACAGGGACTCTTACCTTCTCTTCGCATGGAATAGACCTCTTGACCACCAACCTATTTTGCAAGGGAGGAGTGTTGCAGGGATTCTGTCTCACACAAGTTACTTTCTTAATTTGCCCACTAGAAGGTTTCCCAGATTCAACCTTTGAGCTTCCATGACTCAACTTCTCATCTAAAAGACCCCATCTCATCTCAAAAATCCTATTCAGGTTTTCTGCCATATGATGAAACGGATTTCCAGGAGGATTATAGAGCATGGCATTAGAAAAAGTCAGCCTGACATCCCCAGCAAAGGCTTCAGCATTGCAGTACAAATCTTTCTGCAGCTTTGATTTTACCGTGCCCAAATCCATGGGATGAGAGATGATGTGGAAGTAATCAGGGATTCTCAGCTTCACAGGATCAACTGGTTCATTGAAAGGCCAGCTTTCCTTGTTATTCATCAGTGTTTTGAGAATCATTGAGCATTGCACCTTCACACTACGATCAATCTTCATCTTCTTCTCTTTCTGACCCTCAAGATCCCCCGAGCGTTCACGCTTCTTAGAACCCGGAAGTGAAGATATTGACATTGAGCTGACCTCTCTGAGTGAGGCTAGGTGCCCATCGTCACGTGAGTGACTCCTAGAATAATTAGAATCAGCTTCTAATTTTTTCCCGGGATCAGCTTCAATTCTTTTGCAGGCAAATTTAATCTTCAGCTTGTTGCTCGACAACATGGTTTTAGTTGCAATCATTATAACGAACTGCGTGAACTCAGATCAACAAAGCCGGAACTTCAAGTTCTTAGACAAAATTGTATGGCCTCCTAATACGCAATACCACTTGGAAGACCAGCGCCCTCTCACAATAAACCAGTGCCTTCTCACAATAAAGGCATGAAAATCACCACCATGTGCAGTAAAAAACTGCAGAAAATGAGCCGCGAATTATTTTACGAATGTACAACAAGTGCACAACTTAATAGTAACTAATTATACAGTAAAAATTTGAAGAAAACAGAAACACCTAGTATGTAGATAAACCCCTCCACTTTTTTGCAAAAACTTTCAATTGAAGTCTTCAAAATTATCGAATTCAATAACTATAATCAAGGATTGTATCCAAATACAAAATATAAGTAATTTACAGAACTTCAACATCAAATTAACCAAGCATCAAACCTAAGACAAATCTGTTGACTTCCAAACTACCCGAGTACGAAAAATCATGCCATTGACATAACAACGCAACTATGCCCCAAATACAACGTAACTACCAAACCCCCAAAAACATAAAACACCAAAAACTCGCACGCAGATTAATCAAGCCGCCGAAAAAAGAAAAACCCAGAAACCAAAAGCAACAAGGGAGAAAACCCAAATCAAAACTCCAACTAAAAACGTAAAGAAACACATCGGGAAATCATGAGGCCAGGGATCGAAGAAGAACTCACCGAAATCGAGTCAAAAGCAGCGAGCAAAACAACCGAGAGATCGTGCGCCGCGGCGCGAAAGAGAGGGCTTTTCAGCCCCCTCGTGGATGCTGGGATACGATTCGGGACAAGGGTTTAAGAGTGGGAGATTGAGAGGAGGAGTGAGAGGGGGGGGGGGGAGAGAGAGTGACGTGAGGGGTTAGGGCTTTTCTATCGATCTCTCAATACAGCTAGGATTTCTATTTTTATTTTTTATTTTTTATTTTAAATACGCGTAGACTTGACTTGGGTTGGATGGGAATCATGCGATCTTTCTGCGCCATATTTATTCGATTCCCCCTTGCCATTTGGTGAAATTACCTATTTACCATTGGACTTCCCTTGTTTCTCATGGGGTAAGAGTAAGGATGGATTTTTTATTGCCAAATTACCGTAACAATCGAATTGCCAACTGTACTATATTAATTTTGTGTCAATAAGTAATGGCACGATATTTTACCGAACCGAATTTTTTTGGTAAACTATTGATATTTGATACCATTATCATAATATTACCATACCGTACCAAAAAATATAATAATATGTAACTATATATATATCTAATATTTCACTTTTTGAAGTTCAATGCCTCAATCTTTTACAAGTTCAATGCCTCCAAATGCTTCTACATCTCAAGTTTCAAAATTTGATAAATGAATTTCACTTTTTAAGTTTAGTTCCAATTTTCATTTGGTTTGAAACTTTAACTTTTAATTGGATTGTAAGCTTAATTTTCATCATGAATATTGATGCATCGTTTGACTTAATATGTTTGTGAATTGTGAATAATGAATGATAGATGAATTTAAACTACAATGTATAAGATAAGGGTACCAAAAAAAAATTCAGACCCAAAAAGTGGCCCAAAATAAAGTAACAATTATTGTTATCATACCATGTCAACCAAACTATTTGACAATACCGAACTTCGGTATACCAAAAGATGGATACGGTAATAGTAATAAATTTTATCAATCAAAAGTTTGGTATGGTAATTAGTGCCGCAGTTTTGATACGGTAACTGTACCTAACCCACCCCCAGGTTTTGTTAACAAAATAAATTGAAACAGAAAACCACCTGCTAAAAAAATGCAAATTGAAACATAAAAAAATAAGATCAAAGGTGAAGGCTCCAAGTTTAACATTAATCTAACAAAAACTTGAAACAAAAATTCTTCCATATTTGCTTAAAAGCTCCAACAACAAAAGTAACATAACAGTACAGCCAAAACAATGCATTTAAAACAGAGATGTTCCCTTCCCCTTCTTGTCTCCACCGATTTCAAAGTGCTTGCACCTCTGCAGAAAAAAACCAGTGCAACGTTAGACATTATCGAAACTCTAGAGTATAAACAAAACGAAGCAATTTGCACCATAACACTAACCTTGATCGGGTGCTGGGATACATGTTTGCATCCCTGGCACTGGAGCCTCAACACAATCTTCTTTGTAGTCTTGGCCTGTTTATCAATGTCAAAGTCAGCGATGCAACAAATTTAAATTCAAATAACCAGACAGTAGACAAATCAATATCCCAAAAGGACAACCACCAACGAATTAATCTGTTTGGAGTAGAATCAAATGTATACCTTCTTGTGAAAGACTGGCTTTGTCTGTCCACCATAACCAGACTGCTTGCGATCGTAACGACGCTTTCCCTGAGCAGCAAGACTATCCTTGCCCTTCTTGTATTGGGTGACCTTGTGCAAGGTGTGCTTCTTGCACTCCTTGCTCTTGCAGTAGGTCTTCTTAGTCTTGGGAACGTTCACCTGAAAATTTACAATACCGGTTAAGATCCATATGCCAACGAATCAAACCAAAAAGCAAAATAGAAATCGATTATGAAATCCGGTCAAAACCCAGATATATTATGCTTTCACACAGATCAAACAGAACATGAAATATGTAATCTTTTGAGCACATAAACTTTTAAAAGAAATCGAACAGAACAACGGAATAGATAACCGATTACAAATCTGATTAAAACCCAGTTACGTTAAGGTTTCAAACAAATCAAACACAAAAACAAAATTGAAAACAAACTAACAATCCAATGAAAACCCGGGTATAGTAATCATCATAAAAGATAAATTACTAACAAAACGGATTCATGCAATCTGATAAGAACCCAATTTGCAGTGTGAAGCATACGAACAAACTTACTAAACAATAGCAAAGCCCTAAACTATCAACGAAACAGATTAAACCCATAAATTTAAACCGAAAATGAATCATTACAGCTCGTTTAAGCTAAAGAAACCCACAAAATATAATGAAATTGCTACAACCCCTTCCAATCAAATTCACGATTAAATTTCTCAGGAATTATTGCATAAACAGATCCGAAACAAAAACTACGAGAACTAAGCTGTACGTATATCTGTGTTAGTGAAGAAGAAGAGTGAGAGAGAGAGAGACATACCATGGTGGAAGCTGCGGCGTCGATACAGAAATGAGCAGCTGAAGTTTGTTACAAGAACCCTAGAGGGCTTCGGACTGGTTTGCGTTGTATTTTATACTTGATGGGATGGGCTTTTGTTCGGCTACAATTTTTCTCATATTTGAAACGGGCTGGGCTGCCTTTAGTGTTTTATTAAATTGGGCTTTTAATGAAATGTTTGAACGGCTATCATATGTCATTACTAAAGTTCACGATTTTCTTATGTTAAGCCTTATTTGATTTTAGAGTCCCCATTAATACTGCTATCTGGTATTCTTCGACATTTTTTAAGTTTGATTTTCGTGAATGATGTGTCTTTGCTTTATAGCTGCTTAGATGTATTTGTTGGTACAAGGTTTTGTTGGTGTATTTGTTGGTACAATTTTTCAACTTAGATTTTTCTTGCTCATACAGGAAGGACTCGAAATATAAAGCAAGGGTGCTTGGGTGCTTCATGCAAGCAACTTACTCGCTTGAACTTGATAGACTAGGAAACAGACATGGAGATGATGCTGTTGCTCCAAAATGGTGGCTGGGTTTTTCAGTACAAGCTAGTCCAAACCTTGAAAGACGAAGGAGGATCCATCTGCGCGAGCGGACTGTGTTAATGAGACCGGCTTTTGCACCGGCAGCTGTTTTAGTGCTTAGAGGACCAATCGTCAAACGCAAGGTTGTCTTTCTGTTCGTTATTCAGGGTAAAATATGGAGGCTTTGAAGATCAACTTCGAAATGAACTTGGTCTTGTTGATTGGGATAACTCGAAGGGCACGGCAAAGTTAAATGTAGCTTTGGAGGCTTTGAATTCACTTTCACAAAAGTAAGGAGAACGTCTAGGTTCTAACATGCGTTGCAGGCAATTCTTTTGGAGCTGGCTTTGCCTTCCAACTGAGGATGGAATTAGCCAAACAAGAGTGTTTCGCTACCAAGACCAGCTGCGAGCTGCGTTGAGGAAACAAATCCTTTTCCTCCGATACAAATTTTATCAGGCCTCGATAATCTTGGTGTAGGTTTTGGACATGGGTGCCTAATATTTATTCAAAAAAGAGTGACTCTTTGTGCTGCTCTCGTGCCCACCATTCTAAAGAAATAGAAGGAAGCAATGCCCGTCAGGAGAATGTGCATTTTCCAACACCTCTAATATTTGGCAAAGTAGGCGTTGAGGATGTTTGAGACATCAGAGGAAAACCAGAAGTTTATGGCAGCTCACCGGTTAGCGCAGTGGTGGATGGATGATTTGGAACTTCAAACTTTCTCCCCTGAGATCATCAGCAGGAAGTTGACACCGGTCGCCTTAGATCTCCAAAGTTTGAGTGACTAAAACAAAACTTTCTGCAAATTTGAGATGCTATTTTGTTTATTTTCATTAGGAGTTTGCTACTAAGGCCAAGAAGTTATATAGATGCAATGATGTAGACAAAATCAATGCCTTTTCGGCGATCCTACAAACCCAGAATGCAATCTTTCCTCTTGGCAGCTGAAAGAAAACATTTTTCACTTAATTTTACTGTGTTGAGTATTAAGGATGCTAATACGTTCGTCCGGCGTACGAAACTATCAACGGTTCTCTTGAGGAATCTCCGGATATTTTGCTTTAGTAGGAGTATAGAGCCAACTGGACAAGCCCTAAAATTGTTCCAATACCATTTGGGATCTGCATCCAAAGTATCATTTGAAGTGGATCAACACAAGTTCCGAAATTCGGATTTAACATGTTAACATCTTGCTGCAGAAAACAGAACACTTACATAGAGGAAAGGGTCTTTCTTGAACACTCCCTACGCAGAGAAAGAGAGACTCATCAGAAACGTCGCGAGAGAAAGATTGAATGGTATGAGCTCAACACTCCTTGTTTTGATCACCAGTTCATGAAAAAAGGTACACGCGAAACCATATGAGCAAGGATAAATTGCACTGTCCAAAACCTACAAGCGAGAAATTTTACGCGCAAACTTACTATGATAGACAGCAGCGAAGCAAACATTGAGATGAGTGAAGCAACACTCAAGTATTCGACAAACGTTTGCCTCTCATCGTAGTCTAAAAGTCCCAAGCTCACGAAGACAACAAACGCGAACACAACAACAACTGCTGCTATCAATCCTATCATCCTCAGCTGCAAAAGAATTAACATTTTCAAGATACAGTCATGCAAAGTTGTAAAAGCGATTTGATCTCGATAAGAGCAGGTAGATTTGGGAGAAAAGATCACCTTAATCGCTCTTTCGGCATGTGTGATGAACATGCTTAAGTAGACTAACTGGCAAACCGCCCCGATTGAATTGACTGTAGCCACCAGTATAATACCAGTCTTGACTACAGGCATGCCATACCAGGAGCATATCAAGCAATTCAAAAGAGCATATATGTAAGGCAATCCAGAGAATTGTTCTGTTGACATAAACAACACAAAGGCTAAGACATTCCCTGCAGTTGACAAGGATAGGTGTTAGAATGGAAAATAAATTATTTGGCAATCTGAGACATTCTTTTCCTTTTTCTAGATGCATAGCCATGCATTGCCAGCTGATTTTTATGCATCTTTTTTAAAAAGGTGATATTCTAAATTAACTCTTACAGGAAAAGAAGATTCGAACTCGGAAAGTAGCAGGCATATTGTCCTGGTTAACTAGCCTAATCCCATATATGCATCTTAAGTATATGCATTTTCTTCACAAATCAACATTTCAAAAACATTCAATCACCACAACAGTATCTTATAAAGTCATTCAACAGACTTCATAGTTTTGCTTCCTCAAAAACATAAAATTATGAATTTACCCCTGCACCGAAGTCCCGATTTCAATTCCCCCTTCCTCCCGTAACGCTTGTATAAAAAAATGGAAGAAGTGTAGTATGGTGTTTAAATGAAGAAGTGTACCCGCAATGCCGGCTGCAGTACTCCAACCTAAATAAACAGAAGACAATCCAGTCGGCAACATCAATCTATATGAATTATCAAAAACACTGCTCAGAAAATGTATGTCTACTCCACACAACACAGAAGCTCTTCCTCTCTCTTCTCCTTCTCTCTCTCCTCTTTATCTATCTTGTAACTTTGTATATTAATGGTCCAAAAGGGAAGGCTTTTTCTTAATGTATATACTACTACTTACAGAGGAACCCAGAGAACTTGCACCATCTATTATTTACTACCAACTTTTTTAGATTTTTTTAACGTGCCACGGCAGCTTTTGTTAAACTAAGGATATCAGATTATGTTAAACTTCTAAGTTCTAATTAAGCCAATATAGCGTTCCAAATGATGGGAAATTGGGAACCGTTAGTACTCCAAGTTAGCCAAATGCAACTATAATCCATACATTTATATACTGAACAAACGACATGGTATTTTCAAAAAACTTGTGACAGTTCAATCACTCAAAAGAGCTATAATATTCAGTGTCATTCAAATTTAAGCATCGAACCCTACAATAAGTTTTAGTCCAATAATTTTTCACTCCCTTTTGACAAAAATAACAGAACTTAAGTGATAGATTTGATAGCCTTTACTCAATTCTTAACATCAATAGTCAATTAAAAACACTGGTTGCGACATCACATTGGTAGCCTTTACTCGTATCCTAGCTTGTATGAGAGCTAAATTTGACTTAATTATTTGTCTCTTGCCTTTAGCTTTCCTCAAATTAGTTTCTGCCATTTCAAAAGTTTGTTGAACTTCTTGTGGATCAATGTCTCTGTCCTTCTCTGCATCATTTACTAAAACCGTAATCTCATAATTGCCTGTTCTAGCAAAACCACTCATCAGAGCCATTGTTGACCATTGCTCGTTAAGGCGTATTTTCAAATAGCCATATCTAAAGCTGTGGCAATGGAATCATAGATAAGTGATACAGGGAGGCCGGCAAATGCGATACCGCAGACGACTTTGTGGGGTAGATAGACTTCCAAGTGGACTCATCCCTCGCCTATACGTTGTATTGGTTATAATAACGTGTCATATAATATATATATAGCGGAAGGATTCGTGGTACCATATTTTTATACAATTTTTTCATATACGATTTTAGGGGTCCACTATGTTATGTATTTCAGCGATTCGAACGATCTATCTTTTCTCTCAAAGATCATGTCTACCAAAATCATGCAAATTTGAAATCATATGACCGTTAGATTAAAAGTTTAGGGTTTCTTTGTAAAACCCTATTCGTTCATTTCCTTCAATACAAATAAATGTCTTAATGATTTTGAATTTGTCTAATTTTTTGCAATGATGGTTTATGAATGATATTCTAAAAGATAAACTTCGAATCGTATTATTAAAATAACATACAGATTAGAACCCACCAAAATTTTTATAAAAAAATAGTGTCACGAATTTGTCCCATATTTTTATTCTCATCTCATCTTTTAAATTAATGAATATTCGGTCGAATATTGGAATATGCAGAAGGGCTTCCTATTGTCCATAATTTTGCATTTTTTGGTAGGTTAATTAATTCGATTGGGACAACAAACAATAGGATGGATGTCTTGATCGACTTTTATTTTTTATAATTCTATACACAGCTCCAATCAGATTAAGTGTTCACACTACTTGAAACTTAAGTTTATGAAAAACAAAAATGAACCTCAGAACCTCCTCGTCCTCATGTTAATTGGTACCTCAACATATTTTTACGAGAGAAAAAGAGGGTGCTAGTTGTACTTTTGTAACTAATTACAAGTAACAATGGTTCGAAACCTCATGTGAAAGAATTGGGTATGCAAGTTGTGAAATTGGCCCTCAGGATGCGAGATTCATACTCTCAACACGCTTTTTACGTGTGACAAATTTTTAAATCTAATACGACCATAAAACCAATTGGCAAAGTCATTTATTTCTCCGAACTGAATTGGTCAAACCACTATGAAACTTGCGTTCTTCTGTGTTTGCTTTTGCTTGGTGTTTTGGTATTTTCTTTGTGGTTGGTTTGATTATTTGCTCATCATAGTTCATTAATAACAAAATCCACAAAGGCATTCGTGCACCGTTCATATATATACATGTATCTAAGATTATTAAGAAATCTAAACGGCTTGGAATGCAAGACAAGTTTACAAATAATACATCAGATTCACTCTTAGAATGTATGCAAGATACATTTACCTAATAGACCAGTGTTACACAAGATTTACTTCCCTGATCTCTGTACATGACCTATTCTTACTAATGTCTCTCAAGGAGAACCCTCATTTTCCAGTTAGCTTCTAAGGAAATGCTACTTGGACAAAAAGGCAGTAACTTAAAGTATAAATTGAACAATATTTTACACCAAAAATAAAAGGATTTGCACAATTAAATGAGAAAACTTTCTTCAAAATCTGATACAGTTCTCTCACTGTAACATTTTATACACAACGACGTATAGTTTGAAGAAACTGATGACATTTCTCCAAAGTAAATTTTGTACTGAAGGCCATGCATTTCTCCAAAGGAAATTCGGTCACGGATATTCAGCTATCAATGGTTCTTCTTCTTCTTCCGTGTCTTCTTTAGATGAATTGTTGTAGTGGCAGTACAGAATCAACTGTACAAGGGCTAAAAGTGTGCCAATACCATTTGGCATCTGCATCCAAAATTGAAGAAATAAACAAAATGTTATGTAATGCAAGTGTGATGTGGTTGATTGTGAAAGAGACTAAACCACGTTTTAGGATGCGATTTGGACCAAGAAATGAGAATGTCGAATAGGTGCTACGATGAGCGAGATTATATCTGTTGAAATTTTGGATTGAAGGAAACATAGTACTTACATAGAGAAAAGGGTCCATCTTGAACACTCCGTATGTAGTGAATGAGAAACTCACTAAGAAAGTTGCAAAAGAAAGATTAAACGGCATGAACTCAACGCTTTTTGTTTTGATCACCAAATTCTGAAAAAGGTTCATGTGAAACCACATCAGTGAGAACAAATTCAACCGTCTAAGAGCAATCTGAGTGAGGATCATTCAACACAAACTTACAATGACAATCAATGGCGAACCATACATGAAAATTAGTGAAGCAATACTCAAGTATCCGACGAAGAATTGCCTTCCATTGTAGTCGAAACAACTTAAGCTGACAAAGACAATGGACGCAAATATAACAAAAACTGCAATTAACAATGCCAACATCCTTATCTGCAATAAACATTTTAAAGAACAACACATGGTCAGCAATGCAGAGTTGTAAAAGGCATTTTAATAAGAAGAGACAGGTGATTACCTTAACCGCTCTTTCGGCGTAAGAAATGAAAATGCTCAAGTAGACTAACTGGAAAACAGTCCCAACTGAATTGACTGTAGCCACCAGTATAATGCCACTCTTCACTATAGGCATTCCATACCAGCAACATATCAAGCAATTCATAAGGCCATATATGTAAGGCATTCCAGAAAATTGTTCTGTCGACCTGTTTCTGATAATTCTATTAAATGTTGACCTGCAATTAGAACATCAAAGATTCAACAATTAGTGGGGAAGTGTACAATTTTGCATATTAATTCTGTGCGGGAAGCGATGATTTTCATAAATCTCCATTTTTGGCAAAAATCTGCCGAGCAACTTACATTGGTGACAGATACAATCCGAAGGCAAAGAGATTCCCTGCAGTTACAGAGAATGATGTTAGAATGTTTCTTGCACATCTATTCTTATTTGTGAATAGCTTAAACTTTCCTGGGTGTAGTAATCCATATTTGATTCGTTAAGTTAACACGTTATCTGATTTGGATCGTCAACAGATTTTTATCGGATTGAGAAAACAAGTCCATATTCTAATAACTACATGGGATTCAGATCAACTTCCGATTCATTGAAAGGTACACATATAAGGCATCTTAAACAGTATGTAAATATATCCTGCAATCTGAAATATCTGTGTTGTGCATAATATATGAATTTCTGTTCAGATTCCAAATATACAAGCAAAAACCAGACAACATAAACTCAGAATTCGATTAAGGTAAAGTTTTTGATCCAGAAGAATATAACATAAACTCATTCAAAAAAGAATTCATAGCTGTGTTTTACGAAAAGCAGAAACCTACATCTAACCAAAGCATATAATGGAAGAAGTACAACGAGACAGATTATATGGTGCAGAAACAAAGAAGGTTACCAAGAACGCCGGCGGCATCGGTGAAAGTTTGATAAACAGAAGACAGTTCAGTTGACAACATCGATCTATCAGTTATCAATACCACCGCTTGTGTATATTCAGACTTTACAAACTACTGCAATACCAAGAAAGCAGAACCTCCCCCTCGTTTCTCTCTGTTTCTATTTTGTAGCTTTGTACATTATGGTCCAAAAGGGAGGCTTTTATTAAGGGAGGCTTTTTATTAGTGTACTCAAAAGATCTGGGGCCATGTGTTATTTTAGTTACCACTGTTGAGAGTATTATCAACCAGATTTGTGTTGTCCCACGTGTGAAGTCTAATAGACACACGTGTTCCACATTATTTGACTTGTATTGTTCACGTGTTAGGCTTGAAATTTGTCACACATGAGAGGACATGTTGAGAGTATCAATCTTACATTAGAAAAATGAGGAATCTTGCATGTGCAGCATGCTTATAAACAGTTTGACCATTTTTCATATTGTCAATTAGTTTTACAGCGAAATTTCAACTTACTTCAACCGCCAACCCTTATGAGATTTTTTAATTCTTTACAAAAAGATTTCTTCAATAGCCAATAGGCCAGCACGCCCAAACGCCACAACAAAACTATGTAGCCACCAAAACAAGCCTAGTCATAACTAATAATCCAATTAATTACAAATATATGAAGTCCTCTCATCCAATTACATGTTAAACTTGTAAGTTTCTAAGCCAAGATGGAAGTTCAAATATGGTAAAGATAAAAAGTTAGTATTCCAATTTAGGCCTTATAATAAGAGTACTTGAGCGTTAATCGGTAAGTAAGTTAATAAATGTTGACCACTCATTTAGATCACTCCACGACGTCATCCGATGATTCAAATCTTTAAGTTGCGTCATAAAAAAATTAACCAAATCATACAACATTTAGTCTTCTACCTATGATCAAACAAATAAACCAACACAATACTTCCAAATAATGAATTTTTTTCACAAAAACAATCAATTGATGAAACGTTTTCAATTGCCATAGGTGTATAAAGCCTTGTAAAAGCTCACTTATTTGTTTAAGGAGAACCCGAAACTTCACGACTTAAAAAATTAACAATTCAGACAAACGCAAACAAATGAATAGTGCCGTATGAACTTTGCAACCGTAAAATTCTACTTCAAACTTTTCAACCATTGGTTCTTTCACTACCCCTTGCTAGAACTTTCATCACTTTCAGGCAGCTGTTATATATATTCTGAATCTGTGACCCTTTCAAATTGAGTATCGGATATAATATTGGAATGTGCGCAAGTGCCTTTTTTGTGGTCGGGGAAATTGAGTAGGACAACCAGAAGCACATGGAATCTTGATCAAATTTTCTTGGCCAGTAGTATCATTACTAAATACACCTAATAAAATGTGGCCCTCAAGACCTCCTTCGTCCTCTCGATTAGTTGGTCAGTCCAGATATTTTAAAGTGAAAGAAAAAGACAGCTAAGAAAGTGCCCGACTCGTATTATTGATCAAAGTAGGGTCCAAGGGGGACCAAGTGGACTAAATATTGATCATGATTCATAATCATTTAGGACCAATAATTAAGTTCAATGATTGCTTCTCTTTGCCATCTCCAATACTTCCTTCTCTATGCAAAGACAGAAACACTAAGAGACTCTTTGAACGTGAAATTTTTTATAGATTCATGTCACTTCACAGTTTAACTTTATTTTTTATGTCAACATTATATAAAATTTGTGTCAAAAACATAAAGTGACAAAGAACCCATACATAATCTTATTTTTTGAGAGGCTCTTTAGGATTTCTCTTACAAAAATGATTAGAGTGTGTTTCAAGTGGTAGTTTCGTGCTAGTTTACTAGTCACGTATGTATTCTTCTTCCGGTCCTTTTTCTTAGTTCTTTAGACCATCTCCAACCGAAGGAGGGTCAGAGGGCTCGTTTTAGTCATCTGGCCCTCCAAGAAATTAATATTTTAATGAACAGTACAAAGTCATATTTTTTTACCATCTCCAACCAAGGGCCAGGCCAAGCATAACCCTGTCACAAAAAATCATCTCCAACCGAGGGCCAAAGAGCCATAGGGCCAAACATAATTTATTATTTTAATTGAATTACTATGTTTAATTACCTCAATAATTTTATGTTACGGATTGTCAATAATTTTCATGTTTTTTAAAATGTTGTTTAAATTTCATGTTGTTAAATTTTTTTTATCCAGATTAATGTTACTTAATGTTATTTAATGTTGTTTCATGTTACTTAATGTTTTTTTATCTTTTTTTATCCGATTGGCTCTTTGGCCCTTTTTGTCCAGTGGGGCCCACAATCCCTTTGGCCTGGCTCTTGGTTAGAGATAGTTTTCGAGCTATTTTCGGTTCTCTAATCCTCTAGACCCTTCGGTTGGAGATGGTCTTAGTCTTCTTGTTTCTTCTCCTTAAACTTAGTTTATTAAGAAACGTAGGCACGCGTTAATTCTGTACTCTTCTTCCTTCTTCTCCAATTTCATTTTTTGCTTCTTCCTTATTCTTCGGGAATAAAAAATTACATTAGTTTTATTTAAAGCTAATGTTTCTTTAGATATATTATTAGATGTAATACATGACAAACTTTCCAACTTCATTTGGTTTTTCGTGCTTTATACATGTGTATGTATGCGCACACGACCTAACCAAATGAAGTTGGACATGTATTACTAATCATATATCACATCGAATAGCATAAGTAAAGCTGTGTTCAAAAAGTTTAAAATGAAAAAAGAACTTGAGCTCGTAACTTTGTGAATACTCTTAACCAATTGAGTATCAGCATCTTTAATAATTTTAGAATTTATTGGCAAGTTGTGTTCGAAAATTTTGTTATAATATTTAAGTTTAACTAGTGTTCGAATAGAAAGTAAGTTGAGATGTTTGCATTGCTTTACACGCTAAACCTTTTTTTTTTTTTTTTTTTTGTGAATTTGATGATTGTATTAAAAAAAAAAATATTACAATTAAGAGGGATAAAACTTAGCTCATGTTATAAGGATTAGTCGACCTAGATTCTACAATATGACCTGGACTATGGCTGTGTTAGAATATGAATTTAAATATTGTATATTGATTGGGATTCCTTTCCTGAATGAGTTACTAGATTAATTATACAACTAATATATATATATATATATATATATATATATATATATATATATGAATCCTTTAAGGGAAGGGTTTTTTATTTATTTTTAATGGGGATTAGTTGTGGGCTCACACCACATCAAATTTCAATAATCCAAACTGTCAATTTTTTAAGTTGCACCTCATAGACTATCATTGCAAAATATTGGCCAAATCGGAAACATTTAAGAACATCTAAATAAGTTCAAAGAATTTAACGAACATTTTGTTCTATAAGAAACAATGAAATTTTATAGTGATAATTAATTAGGCAAATGGTTTTGAATTGAATTGAATTGTTACAAGAACGATCTATGAATCGAGATGTACAAAATAGACGATTCGGATCATTGAAAGTAGATGTCGAGTGAGTCTCACAACTAATTCCTATTTTTTTTCAAAAATTGAAGATCCCTTTGCATAAGATATATATATATATATATATATATATATATATATAAATAACAGGATTTGCAAGGAAACAAACATGTCACAAACAGTATACCTCATGTTGAAGCAGTTATGTTTTTATTTAAATATTTAAATATATTTATGTTTTGTTTTACTACTAATGTTAAATACATAACGTTTTGCTTTATTACCAATATTAAAAGTCAATTGATTTTGGCTTAAGGAGTTATGCAATCAAACCGTTTCGTTTGTATTTCCGGTTTGAATTTGAATTATGTTTTGATTGTCTCGTTGTGGTTTTTATCTTTTGTCTGTTTTGGTTTCCTACATCATTGCACCACTAATAACTCCTTTGATTGTAGGCCGTTTTACACCCCCATAAACTCCCTTGATTTCTCACGGTTTCACACCCTCCAACGTCTATATATATATATATATATTAGTCAGGCGAATGGTAGAAATGAGATATGAAAAGAAAAAAGTTTTACATATATTGATTTAAAAAGCAACATATCAGAAAGGTGTAAGTTCGAAGGTTCTTCCAGTGTGCAAGAAAGAATCTTATCAAAAGAAGGTTTTGGGCAGTTTTATCCTGGGGACGACGTGGTATTTCTGAACTGCTTGCACACTTTGGGCAGAGCCGCGAAACGTCTTAAAGAGAACGACTTAGTCCGCGACTCATCCCAAGAATCATTCATCATTCAAGGCTTCTAAATTTTGCTGGGTAACTTCGTTCCTTTCTATTTCAGTTTACAACAATTTTAAGACGAATTCAATCTGCCATGCATTATAAGGAAAACTCTGCTTATCAGGAAAATCTTTTTGAAGAGCAACTGATTGCAATGATATCAGAAATCAACGTAGTTGATGGATCCAAGGGATGGTGGGTGGACACTGGCACTTCTCGCCATGTTTGCTACGATCGTTCCTTTTTCAAGACCTATCCTATGGCTGATGGAAGGAAGGTGTTGTTGGGTGATTCACATTCAACTGATGTTGCTGGTACTGGAGAGGTGGAGTTGAAATTCACCTCTGGAAAAACCATGATATTGAAAGATGTGATGCACGCTGCAGCGATAAGGAAGAATCTGGTCTCGGACTTTCTTCTCAACAAGGCTGGATTCACTCAAATGTTTGGAGTAGATACGTATACTCTTACTAAAAATGGGTTTTTGTGGGAAAAGGATATGCTACTGATGGAATGTTTAAATTGAATGTTGATAAAATGTCTACTTCTGCTTATATGTTGTCTTCTTTTAATACTTGGCATGCTAGACTTTGTCATGTTAACAAACGCTTGGTTAAGACCATGAGTAACTTAGGCTTTTTACCCAACTTATCATTGAATGATTTTGAAAAATGGGAATTTTGTAGTCAAGCTAAAATCACTAGAACTTCACATAAATTTGTCAATAGAGAATCTGAACCACTTGACTTAATTCATTCTGATATATGCGAATTTGATATAGTGTTAACTAGAAATGGAAAACGTTATTTTATTACCTTTATTGATGATTGTTCGAATTACTGTTTTGTCGATCTTATGAAAAATAAAAGTGAAGCTATTAACATGTTCAAAACTTTCTTGACCGAAGTTGAAAATCAATTTAATCATAAGGTTAAAAGATTTCGTAGTGATAGAGGACAAGAATATGAATCCATTGAATTTGTTAATTTGTTTATGTCTCATGGAATTATTCATGAAACGACTGCTCCTTATTCTCCTGAAATGAACGGTAAAGCAGAAAGAAAAAATCGAACTCTTTGTAAATTGATTGTTGCTACTTTACTTAGTTCTGGAGCTGCTTCTTATTGGTGGGGTGAAATTGTGTTGACTGTTTATTATGTGTTAAATAGAATTCCTAATTCAAAAGCGAATATTTCTCCTTATGAAATTTGGAAAAATAAGAAACCAAATGTGTTGTATTTCAGAACTTGGGGTTGTTTAGCTTATGTTCGTAAACCTGATCCAAAAAGATCGAAATTGGCTAGTAGAGCATATGAATGTGTTTTTATTGGTTATGCATGTAATAGCAAAGCATATAGATTTTATGATTCGAAAAATTATGTCATAATTGAGTCACTTGATGCTGATTTTTATGAGAATAAATTTCCTTTTAATCTTCGAAATAGTGGGGGTTCTAATTCTTCTAAAATTTATGAACCTACTGTTGTAGAACATAGCGAATCTGCTTTAGAACCGAGGAAAAGTAAAAGAGCTCGAATAACTAAAGATTTTGGGCCTGATTTTCATGTATATAACTTACAAGAAGATCCTAATACAATTCAAGAAGCTTTGACTTCTTTATATGCAGATTTGTGGCAAGAAGCTATAAATGATGAAATGGACTCCCTGGAGTCAAATCAAACTTGGCACTTGGTGGATCTTCCACCTGGTTGCAAAACAATAGGTTGCAAATGGATTCTTAAAAGAAAATTAAAACCTGGTGGTTTAGTTGAAAATTTTAAAGCCCAACTTGTTGCCAAAGGTTATAGACAAATAGAAAATATTGATTTCTTTAATACTTTTTCACTTGTGACTAGAATAACTTCTATTCGTGTATTGTTTGCTTTAGCTTCTATTCATGATCTTGTTGTGCACCAAATGGATGTTAAAACAGCTTTCTTAAATGGTGAATTAGAGGAAGAAATATATATGGATCAACCAGAGGGTTTAATTATTCCAGGACAAGAAAATAAAGTTTGCAAGTTAGATAAGTCACTTTATGGATTGAAAAAGGCTCCTAAACAATGACATTCAAAATTTGATAGTTTGGTTACTTCGAATGGTTTTAAAATAAATGAAAGTGACAAACCCATCTATTATAAGTTTGAAAATAATATATGCACTATAATATGCCTATATGTGGATGATCTGCCTATTTTTGGTTCGAATATTCATGTTGTGAATAATGTCAAAACTTTGTTATGTGCTAATTTTGATATGAAAGACTTGGGGGAAGCTAGTGTAATACTTGGTTTGAAAATAACTATGTCCGAACATGGGTTTTCTTTAGATCAATCTCACTACATAGAAATTTTTTTAAGAAAGTTTAATTATTTTGATTGTAAACCAGCATGTACTCCTTATGATCCTAGTGTAAAATTGTTCAAGAACACTGGTGACAGTGTTAAACAATCTGAATATGCGAGTATTATTGGTAGTCTTCGTTATGCTATAGAGATGCTTATGAGATACCTTAAAAGAACAATTGTGACATCCCACATCGCCCAGGGGTGTGATCCTTATGTGTATATTCCCATATCTACCTAGCACGAGGCCTTTTGGGAGTTTACTGGCTTCGGGTTCCATCGGAACTCCGAAGTTAAGCGAGAATGGGGCTAGAGCAATCCCATGATGGGTGACCCACTGGGAAGTTGCTAGTGAGTTCCCAAAAACAAAATCGTGAGGGAATGGTAAGCCCAAAGCAGACAATATCGTGTTACGGTGGTGGAGCGGGCCCGGGAAGTGGTCCGCCCCGGGCCGGGATGTGACAATTTGGTATCAGAGCCTAACCCTGGTCGCGTATGTGCCGACGAGGATGTCGGGCCCCTAAGGGGGGTGGATTGTGACATCCCACATCGCCCAGGGGTGTGATTCTTATATGTATATTCTCATCTCTACCTAGCACGAGGCCTTTTGGGAGCTCACTGGCTTCAGGTTCCATCGGAACTCCGAAGTTAAGCGAGAAGGGGGCTAGAGCAATCCCATGATGGGTGACCCACTGGAAAGTTGCTCGTGAGTTCCCAAAAACAAAACCGTGAGGGAATGGTAAGCCCAAAGCGGACACTATCGTGCTACGGTGGTGGAGCAGGCCAGGGAAGTGGTCCGCCCCCGGCCGAGATGTGACAACGATGAATTTTAGATTACACTATGAGAAGTTTCCCGCTGTCCTGGAAGGTTACAGTGACGCTGATTGGAATACTCTTTCAGATGACTCTAAAGCCACTAGTGGATATATTTTTAGTATTGGTGGTGGGGCTGTGTCATGGAAGTCTAAGAAACAGACTATCTTGGCGCAGTCTACTATGGAGTCAGAATTAATAGCGCTAGCTACAGCAAGCGAAGAAGCAGGATGGTTGAGAAACCTAATGTCAGATACCCCTTTATGGGAGAAACCGATTCCAATAGTTTTGATCCATTGTGATAGCACAGTGGCAATAGCTAAAGTGCAAAACCGTTATTATAACGGGAAAATGCGACAGATACGTCATAAGCATAGCACTGTAAGAGATTATCTCTCTAATGGAGCTGTAAAAGTGGATCATATACGGTCTGAATAAAACTTGGCTGATCCTTTGATGAAAGGACTAGCACGAGAAAAGGTTTGGAAAACCTCGAAAGGGATGAGACTAAGGCCCGTAGAAAATTGAGTCATTTTTGATAGCAACCCAACCTATACACTGGAGATCCCAAGAAATAGGTTCAAAGGGTAATAACAAGTCATAAGTGATATGAGTGAAGTCTTGCTAATTTTAATTTGGAAAATTATTCCATGTCCATCCCTAAGAAGCATGACATCCTGAAGTGTTTTTAGGTTGAGATTTTTTTTTCTCTTAGTAAGGTCTATACTCTATGTTGAGTGGGATATCTAGCTACAGAAATATCCTTGATAGTCTTACCTATGTGAATGTGGAAGTGAGGTCGCTTCCTATGAAATCTTGGGCAAGTTTCTATAGCGTTCATTATACTGGGATACAAGCACATGGCTGTAATGTGCTGCCTTTTTGAACTTCACCTTAATAAAGTTATGTGTGTAGTGTTGTCAGAGATAGAGTTCAAAACTATAAGTTACTCTAGTATAATCTAGATCACTAACACTATGTATAGGTTCAAGTTGAGAAATACCTTTACTTATGCATAGCTTTATGATATGTTGCTTGATATACAATTTTTAAATAAAAACAAGTGGGGAATTGTTGGAGCAGTTATGTTTTTATTTAAATATTTAAATATATTTATGTTTTGTTTTACTACCAATGTTAAATACATAACGTTTTGCTTTATTACCAATATTAAAAGTCAATTGATTTTGGCTTAAGGAGTTATGCAATCAAACCGTTTCGTTTGTATTTCTGGTTTGTATTTGAATTACGTTTTGATTGTCCCGTTGTGGTTTTTATCTTTTGTCTGTTTTGGTTTCCTACATCATTGCACCACTAATAACTCCTTTGATTGCAGCCCGTTTTACACCCCCCATAAACTCCCTTGATTTCTTACGGTTTCACACCCTCCAACGTCTATTTCTTTATATATATATATATATATATATTAGTCAGGTGAATGGTAGAAATGAGATATGAAAAGGAAAAAGTTTTACATATATTGATTTAAAAAGCAACATATCAGAAATGTGTAAGTTCAAAGGTTCTTCCAGTGTGCAGGGAAGAATCTTATCAGAATAAGGTTTTGGGCTGTTTTATCCTGGGGACGACGTGGTGTTTGTGAACTACTTGCACATTTTGGGCAGAGCTGCAAAACGTCTTAAAGAGAGCGACTTAATCCACGACTCATCCCAAGAATCATTCACCATTCAAGGCTTCCAAATTTTTTCGGATAACATCGTTTCTTTCTATTTTAGTTTACAACACCTCACAAATCCTAAAATATATAAACACATGACACATCTGAATCTGAAAAAAGTAGACAACGACCCAACAAGTACACTTATACATCCAGTGCACACATGGGTGTCCATGGTCACATTCATTCATTCATTACCAAGTAGGGCAACATGTCCGGAGAACCCATAAGAGGCTGAAGGCCCAGAAAACACCATCTAACTCATTGATCAAATCAAACATTTGCGTAGAAATTAGAGAGGTTTATGAATCATGCCCCACATCATGCATATGTGTCTTTTGCAAGAAAGAGGGCTAGACTCAACACCAAATATAACATCTTCCGATACCAATTTAGGGTCATAACTTAAAAACTTTCTAGTCTTGGTATGAGAATTGCTCACATTCAAAATTTTCGATTGTTCCATAATTGGTTCTGCGTAAAAGAAATTTCACTCAGGAAAAGTAATTAAATTTAATGAACTACAACAATTTCTTAAAAACAGATACATAAGATATTGATTCATAAGTATTAAGTACGATTATAATAACCTTTGAGCTACCACATAATTGCTCAAAAGATAATTGACTTCGCTAGTTAGGTACGACTCATGTAGTTTTTGAGATAAATCTCGTGCTACGAGGAGGAAATTCTCTTTGAGGTACATCGGACGACGATTGGTTCGGGGGTCTCAAGGACACTTCATGCGGCTAATCAGTAAACTGATTAACAGTAGGCTAATCAGTAAACTGATTAACAGTAGGCTAATCAGTGGACTGATCGGCAGCGAGTTGATCGGCGAACTGATCGACAGTAAGTTGGTCGGCGAAGTAACCAGCAATGGCTATTTCGGGAACCGATTCATCCACTTCACTCGTTTGACGTTCACAACTTAATCCAAATTTTCACGATTTGTTTTCAAGTCCATAATCAAGCGCCTGGGGAACTCCGTTTAAAAGAGCAAATCCATAATCATCAAGCGTTTGTACTTCAATTCTTGTCTCCCCCTAAAGTGGACACTCGTTGGCAAAGTACGTGGTGGATTCGTAGAAGACCGCATCCAGGGCACATACATCTTTTCTGTACGAGATGATAACACCAGTAGCCTTTCTGGTTAGCGGCATAACCCAAGGGGACACATTGAAGAGTTCGAGATTCAAGTTTGTTTCGTTGATATGCTGATAAAGGTGAATAAATGCAGTACAACCAAACACATGCAGAGGAAGATTAGTTGTGGTTGCGCTTGAACATGATTAGTGTGAGAACTTTTCCGATGTGCTAGAGGAACCTCTGTTATCAAATAGGTGCAAGTTCTGATAATATCTGTACACTTGGTTAGCACTTGTTATTCACGTGGGAATATTAGAGATCAACATTGACAATGTTCGTGAGCTGATAAGGAACATGTATATTAGAATTCATTAGCTTGAACACTCATGATGTTACTAGAAGTCTTTCTAGCTGATATGAATGAGGGAATTCACGGTGATAAGGTTAACATCAAACAAGATTACTCAATGGGAAGAGTACTCGCTGATTACCAGTGTGTATGGTATATATATTAGGGTCCCTACACTCTCTCTAATCATGCAAGCTTACAGAAACTCAAACCCCATTCTTGAGGCCTTGCATACTGAAGAGGAGAGCTGCAGAAGAACTCTAATCCCAACAAGCATGTGATCGTCTTCAGATAAGTGGTTAACTTGGTACTGTGATATAATATTCAGAATTCATATTCATATACAATATATGTTTTACAATAGGCAGTGGACGCAACGACTTCCCTCAATACTTCACGGATGCATGACTCCCCAACAGAGAACCTCGAAAAACCTCAGGAAGATGCCGATTCTTCTGTTTTTTTCTTTTCAAAGCCGATTTTCCTACTCGGCCACTCCCTTCTGCCGGGGTGTGTGGGGACATGTTGTATGGTGAACGACACCACAATCGGTTAAGTACTTTTACAGTTCCGCACTCAAATACTCACCTCCGTTAGCATTTTGAAGCACCTGTATTTGAGCCTTGTAGTGACACTGAGTCAATTTGTGAAACTGTTGGAACAGTTCAGTTACTTCACCTTTGGATTTCATAAGACAAATCCACGCCCATTCAGGTACAACCGTACAATCAGCGATGAATGTAACAAACCAGCGAGCACCCCCCAAACTAGTGTACTTAAAAGAAACTCAAACGTCATAATGAACAAACTAAACTTTCATTCGGACTCGGATAATACAGAATACGATGACTTTTAGCTAATTCACAAATACCACACTAAAAACTAGACACATCAAACTTCGAAAACAAATTCGAAAATAACTTCTTCAAATACCCAAGGGAAGCATATGCCCCAAACGTCGATGTCATAGCCCAATTTTAGATTTTTCTTCTCCCCCTCTGATGCATCCACAGACAAAGCTTGAGTCAACTGCCTTGTGCTATCAAACACCAAATTCAGGTAGTAAAACTGTCGTCTAACTCCATAACCAATCGTCTTTTTTGTTCGAATATCCTTAAACACACAATAGTGAGGCTATAAATCACAATACAATGAAGAGCAAGGGTTATACAAGCAACAAATAACAAATTATAATTTAGAGATGAGACAACTAGAACGGAATTCAAATTAAGGTTATCGGTGAGCACAATTGAACCCTTGCTAGTGATTGGGGCGAGAGTTCCATCAGCAGTGGATATATTAGTTTTGGTGGAAGGTTCTAATTTGTGGACCTGTCTAGAATCGAGAGATATGATTTATAACACCGGAATCAATTATCCATGTATAATTATTAGCAATATTATTATTACTTGTTGTGCCTGCTAAAATAGAGCCTTGATCGACATTATACAGAGGTTCCTCAATAAAGCATTTTCAGTTGGTTGATGACATGAATTTCATTTTTTGGATTCCACGCTATGATCCCATCATTCTGGATAGCCCACAGTCTCATAGCAACGAGATTTGGAGAGGCTAAGTTGGCCACAATGATCACATGTTCGGTGAGGATGATTTCGAGTTGCCACTGCAACAACATCTGGTTTCATTTCGATGAATTTCTCTCGTCTTCCATGGTGACAAATTTTTCGAAGGAGTTCAATTAGGATTTTGATCTTTGAGAGCAGCGACGACGCGAGAGACGGGCCAGGAATGTTATTCGACAATTCGGTACCTAGATTTGGTTCTGGGGTTTCTCTTCGGTTTGGTGGAAGCTGACTAAACTACGACTTCTTCTTCAGAAGGCCACGACAGAGAGCAATGACGTAGGTTGTCGGTGGAAATCGGCTGAACGGCGGCTTGACGACAAGTTTTTTTTTTTTTTTTTTTCCTCTTTTCTAATATCTAACCTAGGCTCGTGATACCAACTTAAAATTCGTGAATGCTTCAATATTATTTTTTTCACTAGGAGGATATATATAGGGATAGGATCAAGGGACAAATATTTTTACAAACATTTTTACACTTCTTTGTAGCTTTTAAATTTTGTAACATCCAAGGGTTCTTATTTATTCACTTAATAACAATGATGCTTATGTGGATTTTAACTAATAGTAAAAATAAAAATAAAATTTGGAAGAAAGTTAAAACTAAAATTAAAAAGCGAGGAACCCTAGCTATAATAGTTAAAATAAGAAAGGAGGTCCGGAACCTCCATCTCCCCAGGTTTGCAACTTCCATGCCTTGAATCTTCATTAGGTAAGCAAAAGAAAACCCTAAATTCTATTATTGTTCATATATTTAGGGTGATAAAATTAAGTTTTGAAAAATCTTTTTAGTTTTGTCAGTTCATGGAGTTTTTTGTAATCACATATCTTCTTTTCTTCTCTAATCTTTAATTAGGCATTT